>NC_060139.1:187987824-188341324 GCF_021461385.2 Schistocerca piceifrons
GAATATGTGGAAAACACTGACAATAATAAGGGACTGCATGATAGGACATCTTTTAAGACATCAGGGAATAACTTCCATAGTACTGGGTAAAAACTGTAGAGGAAGGCAGACACCGGAATAATCAAATGGCTCTTAGCACTATGGGACTTAACATCTGAGGTCATCAATCCACTAGAACTTAGAACTACTTAAACCTAACTTAACCTAAGGACACCACACACATCCATGCCCGAGGCAGGATTCGAACCTGCGACCGTAGCGGTCGCGCGGTTCCAGACTGAAGCGTCTAGAACCGCTCAGCCACTTCGGCCGGCCCGGAATAATCCAGCAAATAATTCAGGACGTAGGTAGGTTCTGAGACGAACACAAGTTGACACCAGAGAGGAATTCGTGGCCGGCCGCATCGAACCAGTCAAAAGACCTATGAGTCAAAAAATGGACATACACCATATTCCGAATGCTTTGCGAGGCAGAACACATTTAACGTACATTGTTATTTATTTTCTGTATTATTCAGTACATTTTCATTGTTTACAACGTACCACACTATCTCAGATTGGCCTACAATATTTTCCATATTCTCGCTCTCTCTTCTCGCGAACTATTAGTCCGAGAGCAAAAATAAATAGTACATTTTTGATGGAAATTTAATTTAATTTTCTACTGCAACACGTTTTTCTACAGGCCGCGATTTTCAAGTTATTCACGAAAAACATACTAAACTGACATTAAATATGACCTACCTCGGAAAGCATTCGGAATATGGCATGTATCCATATGAATTTTTTTGCGTCGGATGAGCGTACCCGTCATATCCCGAAAAACTGACCAATCCTTCTGGGACACGATTTATACTTCGCAAACCAACCTATGATGTGGGAACTTCGAGTATGTCTGTGACTTTCCCCTCTCTTTCCTGCTCCAATTGCGAATGGTGTGTGGGAAAAATAATTATTGGTGGAAGCTTCATTCTACTTCATGATCTTTTCACGTAGGACGAAGTAATACATTACTTGAATCTTCTACGAACGAATGCCCTCGAAATTTTGACAATAAAAATGAAATATTAGAATCGCATTATTGACCAGGGACCCCGTCTTGGGTTGTTCGGTCGCTTGGTGAAGGCTTTCTATTTGACACCACTTCAACAACTTGCCCATCTTCGAGATTAGGACGACACAAGGATCATGTCCCCGAGCAAAGAAAATCACCGACCTGGTCGGGAATCGAAGGTTGGATCCAGTGCTCTCGAGGCAGCGACGCTAATGACCTTTTTCATTTTTTTCGTCATTGTTCTCATGATTTTATCTGGGCAGGTGTCTCGTGACCCCGCAGCAAGTTCATCGTTGAATACTTCACATGGTTTTTTAAAAGTTTTCTTTTTATTTTTTTTAATACAGAGAGTAGCCAGCCCTCTGACCGAACACGCTGAGCTACTGTGCTGGAGCGATTAGACCAACAGCTGCCGAGCTTTCGCAGTAAATCACGCCGGCAAGTACAATGCACTGGAGTTGGATCAGCATCTCCGAGTCGCTTTCGTGCTTTCTAAACGAAACAGCGGCAAAACGTGCCGCTCTTCTGTGGATCTTCAATATTTCGTCTACCAATTCTATTTGATAATGGTCCTAGACCGACGTGTATTACTCGAGTATTGGTAGACGGGGGTAGCGCCCTTTACATACAGTGGGTGAAACAGTACCCTTTGGGTCAAAATAATACAGCTCCTACAGAATGGGCAGAACATTTCGATGCCGCTCGTGACTCCAATGTAATGGCGTTGCGATTTGCGACGTAATACCCATGCAAAGAGAGATAAAAGACCATGCTAACAATATTTATTTTAGAAATGACAATATTTCCGTCTCTGCTGTTCCTAAGTTTATTACTGATCGCAATTTATGGCTGTTATGCCATTCTCAGGTAATAGCTGTAACAACATTAAATGCTATAAAAAATTTCCATTTTTGGGGTAGATTTGTTGTTAATTGCTTTTCTTAAAAGTAATACTATTTTTATATTTTTTACCACTTCCCACTTCAGTATGAAAAAAATACTTAAAATGTGTCTCTGACACTACAGTTACGATTGTTGGTACCCAGTATAGCTGTAATTGCTGTAACAGATAAATAGGTATAGTATTGCCATGAATTCAATAGGAATTATTATAGTGAGTAATGTTCTTCTGATGCTTACACACCTGGTTGTCATAATGTTGTTAGTGAAGTGCTACTTCCTTTTCTAGAGTGAGGATGAATCCTGTTTTATTATGCAAATGACACGAAAACGTAATCACAGTAATAAATAGGCATTGACGTACTTCATAGCGAGATAGCAAGTGGTATATTAAAAATAAAATAGTTTAGCTTTCGAAAAACAAAACTAAGAACCCAACGTACCCTTAAAACTGAATTTTTTCAAAAGCTTTTATGATCTTAGAGGTGTTGCTTCAGAGCGGCATAATAGCCGAAATCGTTGTCGTAAATAAGTATCATACACTGAAACCTTTCACCACTGGTTATGTTTCGGGTTGTATGGTCGTGGTCCATTAAAATGTTATCTCACTGATGTTTCGTTCAGAGTGCGTTGGGCATCTTCACAGGTGCCCTGGATGCGCTCAGCCTTGCCGACTCGCGAGTCGGGCGCCGGAGAGCTACATAAATAAATAATTACAGTAATTTCGGGAGGCCCAACTGCCGATGCATCTCGTTGAATTGGACGCCACTTCGACGACTTGCGTGTCCCTGATCTACCCCATTTATCCTACCGGGGAAAGGGGAGCCACAGGTTACCGTGGGATCCGAACCATGCGTCATTCCTGCCCGACTCCTCACATCGTTGAGAGCTGAAGGCTATGCTGAAGACAGACTGAAAATTTCGATCCCACGAGCTCTCGCTTTCCCGACACACGCTTTACCACTGGACCACCAGGTCCGACACAAAAATAAATAAATGTAATTATTTGATAAAGCCCAGGCGAAAAATGTTACCATTTGTAGAATACTGCAGCACTGTGGACGCCAGAAAATGGATAGAATTTTTTTCTATATCATTTTTCAACTGTAGATTGTCGTGACATATCTAGCGTAACGCGAGCTCAATGTTAGATTAAAACGTGACAGTTGAGAGTTGCTGAAGCCAAATAATGTGTATACAAATAGTTAGTTGTGGTCTCATTCAGATCTGTAGCGTATCCCAAGGTCTAGCTTAAGTTGGCAAGTAACAGTTGAGTTAAATGTAAATGTCGTGTGACTAGGGCCTCCTGTCGGGTTGACCGTTCGCCGGGTGCAAGTCTTTCGATTTGACGTCACTTCGGCGACTTGCACGTCGATGGGGATGGAATGATGATGATTAGGACAACACAACACCCAGTCCCTGAGCGGAGAAAATCTCCGACCCAGCCGGGAATCAAACCCGGGCCCTTAGGATTGACATAACTGTTGAGTCGTGAGTTGCTGAAGCTGAAGAGTGTCATTTCATGAGAATAGCTGTATTCTCCTTATGGCGCGTTTTATAAAACTTACTGGATCTCTATGAGTTGTTACCATTTGTACGACGTCACGCTTCATATCAGGCGGATGGTGTCGGTGGATATAACATTCCCCTGAAGGAGCAATTCGTCTGAATAATGAGTTTGAAAACTGCTTATGTCTCGTTAGAAGCAAAGTTACCCTGATCGGTAAGTAAGGAGAACCGGTAATCGAGGAAGTCAGGACGATTACTCTGGAGTGTCATCGAAATGGAGTAGCGATCATGAAAAGAAGTGTCAGAGATTACGGCGCATACAGAAAAACAAATGCAGACTGAAGCGATGAACGAAAATTTGTGCCAAGACTGGGAGTCGAAACTCTGTCTTCTGCTCACTAGGCAGGTGCTCTAACTGTTACGCCACCCTGGCGCAATGGATTTTCACAGCTGCTCATAATACCATAGCACGCCTTCCTCTTCAATGCAAATTCGCGTTCACGCTTCAGCCCTTGTGGTATTCCCGCTAAACCCGAACAGCGTAGCAGACATTCTCCAACTGTATTGATACAGCAGTCAGTACCGAACAAATCGAGGGATCTTGCCTGAAACCCAAGCATAGATCGCTTTAATCAAATGAAACTATATGGTTCCACATTGCCCAGCACCCGAGAACGAGCATGTCGCAAATACAGAAGCTAGTCGGCTATTCGTGTGCTAGTGTCTTTGAGCATCAATGGGAAGTAGTTGAAGGATGGCGGAACTTCGATTAGGCAACAAAGTGTAGCGCATCTCAGGACGAGGAGGTAGGAGGTTTCGCCGCTCTGTAAAGCGGGATACGCGGGAATCTCTGACAGATGTGACGACAGCGGCCAATGCTGACGCAGGCAGGAGTTCTGCCCACATCGTTGAATGTGCCTCCGCAGCATACGAGCCTACGTTTTCTCATGTTGAACCAACGACATTGTCAGTTATATTGCAGTGGCCACATGATCGCCGAGATCGACGGAATATTGTCGCCTGCTTGTTACACCAGGTCGATAGTTAAAATTTTTGGTAACATTTTTGGGAGCCAGAAACAATAACTTTTTTTCACTAATTTTATGTAACTTCTAAGATCTACAAGATACACTACTGGCCATTAAAATGGCTACACCAAGAAGAAATGCAGATGATAAACGGGTATTCATTGGACAAATATACTAGAACTATCATGTGATTACATTTTCACGCAATTTGGGAGCATAGATCCTGAGAAATCAGTACCCAGAACAACCACCTCTGGCCGTAATAACGGGCTTGATACGCCTGGGCATTGAGTCAAACAGAGCTTGGATGGCGTGTACAGGTACAGCTGCCCATGCAGCTTCAACACGATACCACAGTTCATCAAGAGTAGTGACTGGCGTATTGTGACGAGCCAGTTGCTCGGCCACCATTGACCAGACGTTTTCAGTTGGTGAGAGATCTGGAGAATGTGCTGGCCAGGGCAGCAGTCGAACATTTTCTGTATCCAGAAAGGCCCATACAGGACATGCAACATGCGGTCGTGCATTATCCTGCTGAAATGTAGGGTTTCGCAGGGATCGAATGAAGGGTAGAGCCACGGGTCGTAACACATCTTAAATGTAACGTCCACTGTTCAAAGTGCCGTCAATGTGAACAAGAGGTGACCCAGACGTGTAATCTATGGCACCCCATACCATCACACTGGGGTGATACGCCAGTATGGCGATGACGAATACACGCTTCCAATGTGCGTTCACCGCGATGTCGCCAAACACGGATGCTACCATCATGATGCTGTAAACAGAACCTGGATTCATCCGAAAAAAAATGACGTTTTACCATTCGTGCATCCAGGTTCGTCGTTAAGCACACCGTCGCAGACGCTCCTGTCTGCGATGCAGCGTCAAGGGTAACGGCAGCCATGGTCTCCGAGCTGATAGTCCGTGCTGCTGCAAGAGTCGTCGAACTGTTCGTGCAGGTGGTTGTTGTCTTGGAAACGTCCCCATCTGTTGGCTCAGGGATCGAGACGTGGCTGCACGATCCGTTACAGCCATGCGGATAAGATGCCTGTCATCTCGACTGCTAGTGATACGAGGCCGTTGGGATCCAGGACGGCGTTCCGTATTACCCTCCTGAACCCACCGATTCCATATTCTGCTAACAGTCATTGGATCTCGACCAATGCGAGCAGCAATGTCGTGATACGATAAACCGCAATCGCGATAGGCTACAATACGACCTCTATCAAAGTCGGAAACGTGATGGTACGCATTTCTCTTCCTTACACGAGGCATCACAACAATGTTTCACCAGGCAACGCCGGTCAACTGCTGTTTGTGTATGAGAAATCTGTTGGAAACTTTCCTCATATCAGCACGTTGTAGGTGCGCCAACCTTGTGTGAATGCTCTGAAAAGCTAATCATTTGCATATAACAGCATCTGTCAGTCCATGCTGCTGCAAACGTCGTCGAACTGTTCGTGCAGTCTGTAGCACGTTATCTTTGTGGTGTAGCAATTTTAATGGCCAGTAGTGTACATAAAATTAGTGAAAAAGTCTATATCACGATGGTTATTTTATTTAATATGACCAGTTTCAACATTATCGTAAGCCATCTTCAACTAATGGTGCTATTCTGAAGAACCCCGAACAATAGGGCGAAACCGGTCATTTCAAATAAAATAACCTTCGCGATCTAGACTGTTTTCTCACTAATTTTATAGGTCGATTATGGTTTGCGGATACCCCGTCATCGAGGCGAACGGCTGCTCGATACATGCACCATGCCATGGACGTACCCCGGGCCTCCATGGCACCGTTAGTAGTAATCGAAGGCAGCATGACAGTTACGGACTACGTGAGTACTATTGCGGACCACCTTCATATCTTCATGCTTGATGTCTTCCTCGACAGCGAAAGCATCTTTCAGCAGGTTAAACGTCCTTGTCACAATGCCAGAACTGTACCACAGTCGTTTGAGGAGCGCGACAGTGAACTCATGTGACGACGTGGCCGCCAAATTCGCCTGCTATGCGCAGACAGAACGTATTTGGGGCACCATCTGTTGTCAACTCCGCGTCCACAGGCTACCGGCTCCTAATTTACTGGAATTACGTAACTTTTGCTAGACATCATGAAACGTCCCCTTAGAAAAATTAATGAATTACTGTGCTGATAAACCTCTTACGACATTTGATTTTCAGCAAAACTGAACGTACTCAGACATTTCTCTCTTTACTTATTCTGATCATCACTAAACTGACACACAATATTTTTTTAGCGCAACGCAATCTGACTTTCAATAATTCCTACAAAAGAATGGCCCTGACTAACAATAACCTATACCTTTCATGAATCACTTACCTCACAAAAATCTTCGTTACTCAAACTACTGCAATACAGTTTGCGCCAATACTGCCAGCTGAATAAAAGATTCTAACTACTGAAGGCACTAACTACTGATAGGCATAGTTAGCAAATGTAAGATTTTGATAGAGAACAAACAATGTATTTACCTCCATAATGTTCAAAAGTCATTATATATATATATATATATATATATATATATATATATATATATATATATATATATAATCAGTTCATGATATCCAGTATTACTAATTTACTCTTTCTGATGGACACACGTCCACTCTCAAAATTCTGCCATCTCTCTCCCCACATCCACCACTGCTGGCGGTTCACCTCCAACTGCGCAACGCTACGCGCTGTTCACATACAGTTGCCCAACACTACAATAGCGAATATTCCAACAATGCGAACCAGCCACACACTTCACACAGCACAGTCAGTGATTTTCATATAGAGCGCTACGTGGCGTTACCAACATAAAAACCTAAATGGCCTACTTACAATCTGGTTACGCATACCACTGGAAAACTACAAAGGGCTTTTCGTGTCGTTGCCACTCGAGTCATTGCTATATTAAGATCCAAAGGCATTGGAACACGCTACACGCTAACAAGCATTGCACGTGAGTGTACGTAGAATGCTGGTAAGTGACACAGTCGGTTCCCCTCACCAGATGGGGACGAGAAGTACTCTTTGACGAGGGGACCACATGGTAATTGGACTTTTGAAAATTTTGCATACTTACGGTATGTGAAGTTCAGAAATCAGAAATCAGTCAACCTCAGCAGTTCGATACAACTCTAAAAAAATCTTGAGAAAATTGTCCTCGAAGTTTTCCAAGTGTCGTTAATTCACGGTAGCTAAAGCGATTTTTCGATGGGCTGCGTGGCTCTGTGGTAGAACACTTGGCCGCGCCATGGGTGCTCCGGGTTCGATTTCCGCTACAGGCAAATTTCTAAACAAAAAGTGCATGTTCTGCGAGATTTTCTCTTCAGCGTAAAACACGCCAAGAGAAAAAAATCAGTAGCGTTAGAGATTGACGTTCCTAGGTTCGAATCTCGTTTCGGTCATTAGTGTTCTCGTTTTCTTTTCATTGAATTAGATTGCCTACTCATTAAAATATAAAATTCATCAAAGTTACGCTAATTAACAGTTGTCTACTTATAATTTTTCTATGAAAGGCACATCTTTTTTACCTCTATTGTACGCAAGGTTCCAGTTTTCATTGCAAATATAAATTCTTAATCACTAATCTTTTATAAAAGATTGTTAATAAAGATTAAATTTAAAAAATTTACGAACCGATTTCTTGGGGCAAAAATGAAGAAAAAATCAACTATACCAAAGATGTGGTCTCACACAGGCCAGAGTGATAAGCGTTGTAGAAACAAGGAAAACAATCATTTTCATGGGTTGGAGCACGCTATACAAATGCTGCAACTTCATCTCGTTTTTCCTCAACTCACAAACGATTTTCATAAAAATTATTAATATATCTGTTAATTAGGATATATTTGCTGAATTTTATACATTTAAATGACATAGGGGCTGTAATTGAACAGAAAAAAAAGAAAAAATAATGACCGAAACAAGACTAGAAGCAGCTATTACCAGTCTCCAATGCTACAACATTTTTGTTTTGTTTTGTTTGAGTGTTTTACGCTTTAGAGAAATGTTCGGAGGACATGCACCTTTGTTTAAAAATTTACCTGTGCAGGGAACCGAACACAGGCCGTTCTTGCCGCAGTAAAACATTCTAACTTCGAAGAAGATTTTCTCGAGAATTTCTGAGAGTTGCATTGTACTGCTTTGGCAGGATATTGGAGTTCCGAACTTCAAGTACCATAAATATAAAAAATTACTAAAGTAGGATTGGCTTGTAAGAGAAGAATCCTCATGGTCAACAAACACACAAACACGTCACTGTATGCTATGCGAACAGCAACCTACTTTAAACAGTTACGACTGTGACACAATATCCACACATATCCACGAAAGAGGCCAATATGGCATAGCAGGGTAACCTTTCCCCACAAAGATCGGCATTTCGCAACGAATAATGAGATAGAACGTTACTTACGGAAGGTTTACTGTTGACGCTTACAGCGCCTGGAAGCCACCGTGGCGGAACCGGTTACGAAAGTTCCCCACATAACGGCGTACAGAGTAGCAGAAAGTCGGCGCGGCAATTACCCTAGGGGCCGCACTCCAACGAGCACAAGCGTCATAAACGTCAGAAGCCAGGGAGCTACCCTCGCCTACCCTTCGTTAGCAGTGCGCCGTAAAGCGCACTCAATGAGGAAGCACACTTTATAGCTACTTGGGCGCGTGTATGTTCTGGCGGGACGCGGCGTTAATCTGTCCTGAAATAAGGGCGTCACAGTAACAGAGAGGTGTGTGCGCGCGGACCCATTGAGGACCAGCCGGACAATGGTGCCTTTGTCACTGTAAGCCAGACAGCTGACTAAGCCACCGTACAAGGTACATTTGATTCGGATACGACTGCGGCAATGACGCACTGGAACGCATAGCGTGCCAGAGCGCAAGCAGAAAGAAGCTTTCGCGCAAATCTCACATATCTGCAGACACATCCGTACTCCGCGAATCTCTGTGAAGTGCATGGCATTGGGTACTTACTGTCCTGTCATACACTGGGATAACTTCACATTCTATTCGCATGTAGAGCACAGGAAAATGTTCTTTGACTTCCTCTATGCTAACTACACTACTGGCCATTAAAATTGCTGCACCACGAAGATGACGTGCAACAGACGCGAAATTTAACCGACAGGAAGAAGATGCTGTGATATGCAAATGATTAGCTTTTCAGAGCATTCACACAAGGTTGGCGCCGGTGGCGACACCTATAACGTGCTGACATGAGAAACATTTCCAACACGATTTCTATACACAAACAGCAGTTGACCGGCGTTGCCTGGTGACACGTTATTGTGATGCCTCATGTAAGGAGGAGAAATGCGTACCATCACATTTCCGACTTTGATAAAGGTCGGATTGTAGCCTATAGCGATTGCGGTTTATCGTATCGGGACATTGCTGCTCGTGTTGGTTGAGATCCAGTGACTGTTAGCAGAATATGGAATCGATGGCTTCAGGAGGGTAATACGGAACGCCGTGCTGGACCCCAACGGCTTCGTATCACTAGCAGTCGAGATAACAGGCGTCGTATCCGCATGGGTGTAACGGATCGTGCAGCCACGTCTCGATCCCTGAGTCAACAGATGGGGACGTTTGCAAGACAACAACCATCTGCACTAACAGTTCGACGACGTTTGCAGCAGCTTGGACTATCAGCTCGGCCATTGGTTACACGTCTCAGTCACCTCTTGTTCACATTGACGGTACTTTGAACAGTGGACGTTACATTTCAGATGTGTTACGACCCGCGGCTCTACTCTTCATTCGATAGCTGCAAAACCCTACATTTCAACAGGATAATGCACGACCGCATGTTGCAGGTCCTGTACGGGCCTTTCTGGATACAAAAAATGTTTGATTGCTGCCCTGGCCAGCACATTCTCCAGATCTCTCACCAACTGAAAACGTTTGGTCAATGGTGGCCGAGCAACTGGCTCGTCACAATACGCCAGTCACTCCTCTTGATGAATATAAAAAAGCCTGTGCATTTGTGGGGCTGTCTTTTGTACTCGGGGGATTCATGTGAAAAGGTTTCTGACGTGATTATGAGCGCGGAATGGTAGTTGCAGCTAGAAGCATGGGACATTCCATTTTGTAAAACGCTGGGGAATTCAATATTCCGGGATTCATAGTGTCAAGAGTGTGTCCAGAATACCAAATATCAGGTATTATCTCCCACCACGGACAATGCAGTGGCCGGCGGCCTTCCTTAACGGCTGAGAGCGGCGGCGTTTGCATAAAGTTGTCAGCGCTATCAAACAAGCAACACTGCTTGAAATAGCCACAGAAATCAATGTGGGACGTATGACGAATGCATCCGTTAGGATAGGACGGCGAAATATGGCGTTAATAAACTGTGACAGCAGACGACCGACGCGAGTGCCTTTGCTAAACAAAAAAATAAATTAATAGCATGATACTGCCTGCAGCAATTGTCCTGGGCATAAGATCATATTGATGGAAACTGGAAACCATGCCCTGGTCAGATGAGTCCCGATTTCAGTTGTTAAGAGCTGATGGTAGGGCGCGAGTGTGGCGCAAACCCCACGAAGCCGTGGACTCAAGTTGTCAACAAAGTACTGTGCAAGCTGGTGGTGGCTCCATAACTGTGGGCCATGTTTACATGGAATGGACTGGGTCCTCTGGTCCAACTGAAGCGATCATTGTCTGGAAATGGTTATGTTCGGCTATTTGGAGACCATTTTCGTCTATTCATGGACTTCGCGATCCCGAACAACGATTTGATGTCACCGGGCCATAACTGTTCGCCAGTGGTTTGAAGAACATTCTGGACAATTCGAGCGATTGTTTTGGCCACCCTGATCGACCGACACGAATTCCATGGTATATTTATGGGACATGATCGTCAGCTCAATTCGTGCACAAGATTCTCACCGGCAATACTTTTGCAATTAGGACGGCTATAGAGGAAGAATGGCTCAATATATCTGCAGCGGACTTTCAGCGACTCTGTGGGTCCACGTTACTTCGAGTTGCTACATCAAACCGGACAAAACGAGGTCCGACATGATACTGGGAGGTATGGTTCAAAATGGTTCAGGTGGCTCTGAGCAGTATGGGACTTAACTTCTGAGGTCATCAGTCCCCTAGAACTTAGAACTACTTCAACCTAACTACCCTAAGGACATCACACACATCCATGCCCGTGGCAGGATTCGAACCTGCGACCGTAGCGGTATCGCGGTACCAGACTGTAGCGCCTAGAACCGCACGGCCACCACGGCCGGATACTGAGAGGTATCTCATGACCTTTGTCTCCTTCGCTCCGGTCGCAGGTTCGAATCCTGCCTCGGACATGGTTCTGTGTGATGTCCTTAGGTTAGTTAGGATTAAGTATTTCTAAGTTCTAACCTCAGATGTTAAGTCACATAGTGCTCAGAGCCATTTTTTGTCCCCTCAGTGTATATGTACGTCAGAATAAGCTGGTAAGCAATTATCTCATGTGACACTCTCCCACTTCTCATAAAAGATAAACACGTGAGACGCTTGCTAATAGAAAAATAGAATCATAGCGAAGAGATCACAATTAAAACTGGTATTGAACGAGCAGCTTTTAAAAAAGTGACGCGTCTTATATTCGTTCGCGATCTAAATGTAACACACGATAGGGAAGTGTGAAATGCTGTCTGCCCAGAATACCAAATTTCAAGTATTATCTCTCATAACGTACTATGCAGTGGCTGGTGGCCTTCACTTTACGATCGAGAACAGCGGCGTTGGGGTAGAGTTGTCAGTGCTATCAGGCAGGCATCCGAGAACAGGCTGAATACGTTTGAAAGGTTATATCTCATGGGCATGCCATGTGAGTTTTAGTGAAATACTCCACCGAACTGGCGAATATCTTGAAGTTGTAACCACTGTGAAATGCAAGAAGTTAGCGTATTTTTGGCACATTTACGGATACAGTATTACGGTTTAATGTCCCGTTGACGATGGGGTCATTTGCGCGAAGCACAAGCTCAGATTGCTGGTAGTGGAGAAGGAAATCAACCTTGTCGCTTTTAAAGAAACCATAACCGGGTTTGCCAGGAGCGGGTAAGATAACTACGTAAAATCTGAGGCTAGGCGGCCGGACGGGGAATCGAACCGCGATACTCCCGAATCGGAGGTCCAGTGTGTTACCACTCGGCAACCTCGCTCTACTCCGTTTACGGACGCGCGAATCTCAGCTCACGTTCCTCGTCGTTGAGGAGAACAGGACAGAAGAGGTGGGACTTGTGAGAAGGAGTTTCACGGTCGCAGAATCCCCGAGAGTGACTCGACGTTCACATTGCGTCACTGATTACAACTGTTGACAGTGGAGAAGAGAGCTCCGTGAGGGTCGTCGAAGTTCTGTAAGAAGACAGCACTCGAAGAGGAACGAGAATTGTGAGTATGTATTGAGAACTGCCAACACTTAATAGCGGTCTGCGTATATGGACGTCTACTGAGGATATGGCACCCCAAGAGTGTCACGGTTAGTACTTGCGTTATGCAATTCACCACCGAATCATGGGTATATCGCGAGATGTATTGAAAACCATCTTCTGACAAAAATTTGTCGCGATTTGCACAGATGATGTTGTACGACCCTAGTAAGATACTAAAAATATATGTCACACAATAACTTACCATTTTTGAACTGTGGACGTGTCACGAAATATTTTGAAAAGTACCGTCTGCCAGCAATTAATAGAAATTTTTTGCTAATTAACGTTTCGGCTGACTAACAACTACCCTCAGATGATGTTCACTAAAGAAGTAGGACCCGTGTGCAATGTTGGCGATAGGAACAGCGTTATTAAAAGTCTTCTGGTCATTATACGCCAAAAGACATGCTTTGACCAACTTTTTGCTGTTGACACGTCACACTTAGTAACGTCGATGCGGTCAAAATTGTACTTAGGTACCGATTCCTCAGTAAGCATGGTCTGAGGTACACTTAGTAACGATTGAGGTGAAGCCAACACTGTACATGAGTACCGTTTCTTTTTAGTAAGCATGACGTGAGGATTGTTAGTCAGCCGAAACCTGTAATCAGCGAATAGTAATTTTATTTTTTATCGCGATCAGTCTACTAAAATTTTTAACATATTTATAGAAATTTGAGTTGATGTGTAGAGAGACTACTACTCACGATGAGGAGGGTAGTAGCTATTTATGTTTTGTAATCGCTTTTTCCATTATGAATTGTGAATGTTGAAAGGTGGCTACACTGAGCCACTGCGCCAGAGATTGCGCCAAAGAGTATTATTAAGCCGCCTACACAGTGCTTGTCGAGAGCTCGTAGTAGTCAGTGCTTGGGGAGAGCTCGTACTAGTGAGTGCCTGTCGAGGTCTCGTGGTAGTCTGTGCTGAGATGTTGTAGCAGAGAGTGTTTGTTGAGATGTGCTATTAGGCAGTGCTTGCTGAGACGTGATATTGGAGAGTTCTGGTTGAGATATAATGTAAGGATTAGAATGATTTTCATCAATATAAATGAGGTAATTAACTCCGTTTGTTTTTATTTCAGTGTCCTAAATAATGCGTCATTACAGGTTCAGTCAACAAAGCATCTGGCGTGTGTTCTTGTATTAGAGTGTAATTCTGCTCTCATTACGCAATTATCGTATTTCTAATTTTCTTTTATCACGTCAGTATAATTGGTATTTAAAAATTCTTGTCTTGTTGAAGAAGAACCGTGCCAGATGTGTACGTTGAGTCACACTCCCACACATAGAACAATTACATTTGTGCTTGGGTTTTGTAGGTTTTATAGTTGCTGGGGACTTAATTAATTTTACTGTGTTTACGAAAATTTTCTTTCATTGTTTGTTGTTATTCTATGCAGTCAGATTGCGTAATAATACTAGTCAGGGCCAACCGTTTACGAAACAGCGTAATCGGACATACAGCTACTAAAAACTAAAAAAGTATTTTCAATCATATTTAATTAAGCTCCCACGCAATGTGTTGCGAGATGTATCGTGCAAAGCCCTTTGTAGGGCATACTTCATAGGTACAATGTCTGTAACAACGTTGCTGGTAGCCACACGCTGTTGTAATGCATCAGTGGTGTCCTAAACGTACAGCACGCTGGGTTCTTTTTCGTTTTGGAAAAGGTTAAACTCCTAATGTTTAAGTGTTGATACAAAAGTAAAATTCTTAAGTGATAAATGGAGTTTTCTTATGTTGCATTTCGAATTGTTACCTAATAAATGAACTTCGTCACGCCTAATTCACTTTCTCAAGAAGAAGTGAATCAGTTAAACATCTGAATTGAAACTATCGTAGAATGAAAACGGTTCGTCCGGGACATGGGTTCCTATTCAAAATATTATGTTCTCACTCTCCTCTACAGGTCCTCGAAGTTTGTAACGAGAATTTCCGAACACCCTATACAGTTGATGTTGCACTCCAGGAGTAAGACAGTATGTAGTCGTATTCATGTCACGGATCACTTCTCCTTTATATGTCGTGCATATACAGCGAAAGGTATTGAACACTGTCCTCTGCCAAGCAATTTATTGCTATTAGCGTAGATGCACGCGTAGAATGCACATTATGCACCAGGAGTAAGGTATTATTATATTTATGAGACGCAATCCTTTTTCCTAAGTGATTTGTGGATATGTCTGTCAGTCACTTTATCGCGGTTTGCAGAGATGTCTACATCTACATGATTACTCTGTAGCTCAAATTAAGTGCCTGGCAAGAGGGTTCATCGAACCACCTTCAAGCTACTTCTGTAGCGTTCCACTCTCGAATAGCGCGCGGGAAAAACGAACACTTAAATCATCCGTGCGAGCTCTGATTTCTCTTATTTTATTATGATGCTCACTTCTCCATATGTAGATCGGCGCCAACAAAATATTTTCATTTTCTGAGGAGAAAATTGGTGACTGAAATTTCATGAGAAGATCGTGCCGCAGCGAAAAATGCTTTTGTTTTAATGACTGCCATCTCAATTCGTGTCTCATATCCGTGCCAATCTGTCCCATACTTCGCTATAGTACAAAAAGAGCTGCCCTTATTTGAACTTTTTCGATGTCCTCCGCCAGACCTATCTGATGTGGACCCCACACGGCATAGGAGTACTCCAGAAGAAAGCGGACAAGCGTAGTGTAAGCAATCTCTTTAGCAGACATTTTCTAATCGTTCTGCCAATAAATCACAGTCTTTGGTTTCCTTTCCTGATAACATAATGTATGTGATCGTTCCAACCTAAGTTATTCGTAATTGTAATTGCAAGTATTGAGCTGAATTCACAGTCTTCAGATTTGTGTGACATATCGTGTAACCGAAATTTAGCGGATTCCTTTTAGTACTCATGTGGATGACTTCACACTTTTCATGATCTAGAGTTAATTGCTACTTTTTGCACCGTACATATACCTTGTCTAAATCATTTTGCAATTGGTGTCGACCATCTGATGACTTTGCGAGACAGTAAATGACATCACCATCAGCACATCATGTACGAGATCTGCTCACATTGTCTCCTAAATGGTTTACAAAGGCCAGGAATAGCAGATTGCCTATAACACTTGCTTGGGAAACGCCGGATGTTACTTCTGGTTTACTCGATGGATTTCCGTCAGTTATTACGAATTGTGACATTTGCAGGAAGTCACGAATCCAGTCACACAACTGAGACGATACTCGAAAGGCACGCAATGTGATTAGAAGTCATTTGTAAGGAACGGTGTCAAAAACCCTGTGTAAATCTAGAAATATGGAATTAATTTGACGTCCCCTGTTGATAGGACTCATAAAGAGCTATTTGCGTTTCACAAGAACAGTATTTTCTGAATTCGTGTTAGTTTACAAAAGTTCAATAAAAGTATTATCTCCGCCAGTCACTCTTTTTGTTTCATCTCACGAGGCGTTTCGAGAGTTTGTACTCCCATCTTCAAGTGGAACAATGATATTGTGTTACATGTTTGCTAGCTGGATGCAGCCAGTGGTTGGTTGTTTTTTTTTCATGTTGGTTCAAATGGCTCTGAGCACTATGGGACTTAACATCTATGGTCATCAGTCCCCTAGAATTTAGAACTACTTAAACCTAACTAACCTAAGGACATCCCACAACACCCAGTCATCACGAGGCAGAGAAAATCCCTGACCCTTTTTCATTTTGTACCAGAATATTTAAGAGGCACTTGTTAGAGTAATATAGCACTAAGATTATAAATTTTAAACGGTGGGCCGGCCGGAGAGGCCGAGCGGTTCTGGACGCTACAGTCTGGAACCGCGCTACCGTTACGGTCGCAGGTTCGAATCCTGCCTCGGGCATGGATGTGTGTGATGTCCGTAGGTTAGTTAGGTTTAAGTAGTTCTAAGTTCTAGGGGACTGACGACCTCACAAGTTAAGTCCAATGGTTCTGCGCAGAGCCATTTGAAACATTAAACGGTGATAGAGTTAGTTACAATCAGTTTCGGTGCACAGAACAATGCGGTTCGTCATAAATATACAGAACACGAACCAACAACGTAAACAAACCAAATATCATATGCTATTGGTCCGCTGCATCCAGCAAGCGAATATGTAACACAATATCATTGTTCCGCCTGAAGCTGAGAGTGTAAGCTCTCGAAACGCGTCGTGGGATGAAATAAAAAGAGTGACTGGCGCTGATAATTATTTTAGCAGAACTTAGTCATAATCACGCAGTTCCTTACAAGAGTCTAACATGGACGACATAAGGTAATAAATCGTTTTCTTCGAGGTCATTCCCAGTGTTCGAACACAGTGTTGTTGTAGTTGTGGTGCCGGCCGGTGTGGCCTTGCGGTTCTAGGCGCTTCAGTCTGGAACCGCGTGACCGCTACGGTCGCAGGTTCGAATCCTGCCTCGGGCATGGATGTGTGTGATGTCCTTAGGTTAGTTAGGTTTAAGTAGTTCTACGTTCTAGGGGACTGATGACCACAGATGTTAAGTCCCATAGTGCTCAGAGCCATTTGAACCATTTTGTTGTTGTGGTCTTCAGTCCTGAGACTGGTTTGATGCAGCTCTCCATGCTACTCTATCCTGTGCAAGCTTCTTCATCGTCCAGTACTTACCGCAACCTACATCCTTCTGTATCTGTTTAGTGTATTCATCTCTTGGTCTCCCTCTACAATTTTTACCCTCCACGCTGCCCTCCAATACTAAACTGGTGATCCCTTGACGCCTCAGAACATGTCCTACCAACCGATCCCTTCCTCTAGTCAAGTTGTGCCACAAACTCCTCTTCTCCCCAATCCTATTCAATACCTCCTCGGTAGCTCAGATGGTAGAGCACTTGCCTGGGAAAGGCAAAGGTCCCGAGTTCGAGTCTCGGTCGGGCACACAGTTTTAATCTGCCCGGAAGTTTCATATCAGCGCACACTCCGCTGCAGAGTGAAAATCTCATTCTGGAAACCTCCTCATTAGTTATATGATCTACCCATCTAATCTTCAGCATTCTTCTGTAGCACCACATTTCGAAAGCTTCTATTCTCTTCTTGTCCAAACTAGTTATCGTCCACGTTTCACTTCCATACATGGCTACACTCCATACAAATACTTTCAGAAACGACTTACTGACACTTAAATCTATACTCGATGTTAACTAATTTCTCTTCTTCAGAAACGCTTTCCTTGCCATTGACAGTCTACATTTTATATCCTTTCTACTTCGACCATCATCAGTTATTTTGCTCCCCAAATAGCAAAACTCCTTTACTACTTTAAGTGTCTCAATTCCTAATCTAATTCCATCAGCATCACCCGACTTAATTCGACTACATTCCCTTATCCTCGTTTTGCTTTTGTTGATCGTTCCGAAATCCTACTGTAGGGTACGCGAGGAGAGTGCACCTGGAGTATGCCGGTAAGTAATCACTCTTGCTTTCGATACGTGGCGAGATGTAGAAAGGGGGAGGGGGGGCTAGTGAGTGGATAGAGACGCGCCGCTACGTAGCTGCAGCAGCTGTTGAGGGCAGCGACTGCCTACCTGTCGCCTGAGACGGGGCGCACCATGGCAGGCGGCGGCGGCGGCCTCTTCTTGTCGGTGGGCAGGCGCAGGTAGTCTTGGTCGCCGAGCAGGAAGAGGTCCTTGGAAATTATCATCTCCGGCGGGGGGCAGCAGCCGGGCGCCGCGTCCTCGAGCGTCGTGTCGCCGCCGTAGTAGCCACCGCCACCAACACCAACTGCACCACGAGCCGCCGGCGGGGCAGCGTCTCAGGACACCGGCGCGCACATCGCACTCGCGGCCACAGCTGACGGGAGAGGGAGACAGCGAGGCGCACGCACAGTGGGACGGGAGAGGAGGGTGTAATGCGTGTCTGCGTGTGTGTAGGGTATTCGGTCACGCCCGCACTCCTTCGGCCGCGGAGTTCGGCACCGCACTGGGGGGACCCGCGCGCCCGGCCGACACCGCGTGCGCCCGCCGGCCCCGAATCGAGCGTCGGGGCGCTATGCGCTGCCCGGGGCCCGGCGCGGGTGCCGCCGACCAATGGGAGAGCGCGGCGGGTCGCGGCAGGCGCGGGGTGGGGAGTCCCCTGCCGGCCAGTGGGCGCAGGAGGCGGCGTCCATCTAGTGGGTCACCCGCGACTATTCACACACACACGCGCACAAGACAGCATCCAGATGAGCGGTTAATCTTATCAGGGCCTTCCCATCCCTGTCCGAGTGACATCTGCATTTGTAATCCGCAGTGGGGTGTGCGACGCAGGCCGTAACTCCCACGATCGTTGTTGTAGGTACAGCAGTAGTTACGAAGCTCGATAGAGGGCATGTGCTGGGGATAGATATAACGCTCTCATTATCACCACAGAAAAATAAAAGTTCTTCTTGTTCTTCACTTTATAGATTAGGCAAACTGCCTGTCATGCTACCCATCTCTTGCATGGTCTTTCTACATCTTCTACCAGTACGTTTATAATTTATTCTTTACCGGGAACCTTTCTTCGCCCATACGGTCTACATGTTCCTTCCATTTTCTCCTATCTTCCTTTATTTTCTCGCTTAGGTTATAAAGGGTATTTCACAATTCATACACTACTGGCCATTAAAATTGCTACACCAAGAAGAAATGCAGATTATAAACGGGTATTCATTGGACAAATATATTATACTAGAACTGACATGTGATTACATTTTCACGCAATTTGGGTGCATAGATCCTGAGAAATCAGTACCCAGAACAACCACGTCTGGCCGTAATATGATACGCCTGAGCATTGAGTCAAACAGAGCTTGGATGGCGTGTACAGGTACAGCTGCCCATGCAGCTTCAACACGATACCACAGTTCATCAACTGGCGTATTGTAACGAGCCAGTTGCTCGGCCACCATTGACTAGACGTTTCCAATTGGTGAGAGATCTGGAGAATGTGCTGGCCAGCGCAGCAGTCAAACATTTTCTGTATCCAGAAAGGCCTGTACAGGACCTGCCACATGCGGTCGTGCATTATCCTGCTGAAATGTAGGGTTTCGCAGGGATCGAATGAAGGGTAGAGCCACGGATCGTAACACATCTGAAATGTAACGTCCACTGTTCAAAGTGCCGTCAATTCGAACAAGAGGTGACCGAGACGTGTAACCAATGGCACCCCATACCATCACGCTGGGTGATACGTCAGTATGGCAATGACGAATACACGCTTCCAATGTGCGTTCACCGCCATGTCGCCAAACACGGATGCGACCATCATGATGCTGTAAACAGAACCTGGATTCATCCGAAAAAAATGACTTTTGCCATTTGTGCACCCAGGTTCGTCGTTGAGTACACCATCGCAGGCGCTTCTGTCTCTGATGCAGCGTCAAGGGTAACCCCAGCCACGGTCTTCGAGCTGATAGTCCATGATGCTGCAAACGTCGTCGAACTGTTCGTGCAGATGGTTGTTGTCTTGCAAACGCCCCCATGTGTTGACTCAGGAATCGAGACGTGGCTGCACGATCCGTTACAGTCATGCGGATAAGATGCCTGTCATCTTGACTGCTAGTGATAGGAGGCCGTCGGGATCCTGCACGGCGTTTCGAATTACCCTCCTGAACCCACCGATTCCATATTCTGCAAACTGTCATTGGATCTCGACCAACGCGAGCAGCAATGTCGCGATAGGCTACAATCCGACCTTTATCAAAGTCGGAAACGTGATGGTACGCATTTCTCCTCCTTACACGAGGCATCACAACAACGTTTTACTAGGCAACGCCGGTCAACTGGTGTTTGTGTATGAGAAATCGGTTGTGAACTTTCCTCATGTCAGCACGTTGTAGGTGTCGCGACCAGCGCCAACCTTGTGTGAATGCTCTGAAAAGCTAATCATTTCCTGTCGGTTAAATTTCGCGTCTGTAGCACGTCATCTTCGTGGTGCAGCAATTTTAATGGCCAGTAGTGCATTAGACACTTTTAGAAGTTGTAGTGTCGGCTTAGTAAATCAAGTTTTCCCTAGGAACATAAGGCCGGAATAGTTACCCAACGACGCTAAAGAGCGTCATAGTTATAGGCGCCTGTAAATTTAGATACACACGTAGTGATTTCGTGATGATGTTACAAACTTTCAAGGCTGATGAAGACGGATGAATGTATCAATTTGAGGTAATGGTCCCTGCACCGGAAACGAACGAGTCGAAAGTTATAAGCGAACACTGTTCTGATACCTCTGACAGTGTAATGCATGTACTGGTACTGCTGTTACTGAGATTGTAAGGTCGGTGTAGGCGCCCTCCGTCCATCTGCTGTCGTCGACTTCTGTGACGTACGAAGCTGATGTTGTCACCTACTGTTAACTTTTTGCTCAATCGATCACCCTTCATTTGTTGCTGCGTTACCGGAGACACGATAGTTAATAACGTCTTTGGGTGTTATTTATTAGTTACTAATAACACGTAACTATGGAAATCAATCTAGTGTTTTTATTAACAACATTCAGTAATAATTAAATGATCATGAATGATTGCGTTTTGTATAGAGGGAAAGGTATGGTTGATCCTACAATTACTCTCAGCAACTACGGCAACTAAATCGTCCGCTAATTTCACAGTTCGTCACTCAAAGATATTATAGCAAGGGCTATGGTCCATTACTATACTTCGATACAGTCATTCAAACTTCGTATGCTTTTATTTTCACAAAGCTAAGTGTCCAATTCCGTTTTTATATTCAGTTTAACGTCTCTTCCTATAGTCAACAGATCCTATTATCAGTTATTCGGCATGTAATAGAATTTAATACTGAGCGCTACTTTTTTCGCACAGATATTCTTAGTCCGTGAACTTACGGCAAAAGTCTGTCCCGTATAAATTAACTGTAGTCAATTTTCTTGCAATTTAACAAAACTGCCCTGATCCTTTCCGTAGCATATCACACGGAAATGCCCGCTACATCGCACGCAGAATCTACGTAGACTTATTCAGAGCGCTGAAAATAAGACAAGAGAGCTAACAATACCCGTGCACGGTTTATATAGTGGAATTTAGAAACAAAAGTAGCCGCATTAAACCGCCTTTAATTTCCTTGAAGCGCTACTTTGCTGCGGGTGTTATTCTGATGAGAGATTATGTATCGATCATTTTAATTAAAACCTTTTTAATGCTATTAACTATTACCGATATTATCGATCACCTCTCCCCTAAACGAAAATAAGCCTGATAATATTGTTCTTAATTAAAAGAGCGGTTATAAGGTAACCTTAAGATGCGGTAGTTTGAACGAAAACAAGAAAAAATGAAACTTCCTGGCAGATCAAAACTTCGCAAGCCCGCGAAAGGCAAAGGTCTCGAGTTCGAGTCTCGGTCCGCCACATAGTTTTGATGTGCCAGGAAGTTTCATATCAGCGCACACTCCACTGTAGAGTGAAAATTTCATTCTACCAACAAGAAAAAATGTCAAGTGAACATAGGTTGTAAAATGCATACCTTAAGAGCTATGAGAAATTGTTTAATAGAGGAGATGGGTTTCACACTAGCGAAGATGAGGAATATAGCGTGATAAAATGAAAAAAAAAGTACTCGGTGTAGCATCTTCCCGCCATCCGTTAGCGATCGACCTAGTTCTTCAAAACAGAAATTAAAAAAAAAAAAAATGGTTCTGCGCACTATGGGACTTAACTTCTGAGGTCATCAGTCCCCTAAAACTTAGAACTATTTAAACCCAACTAACCTAAGGACATCACACACATCCATTCCCGAGGCACGATTCGAACCTGCGACCGTAGCGGTCGCGCGGTGCCAGACTGTAGCGCCTAGAACCGCTCGGCCAACCTGCCGGCAAAACAGAAATTGATCGTTTCGTCTCCCAGTGGGATAAATCTCTCAACGCGTGTCGTGATTTATTTTGAGTGGAATCATTCCACGGTGCGGTCGTGACAGGTGTTCAGTTCTCATTTGACTGCCGTCATATAAAAGAAGTCTTGCTTGCTTCAGAAGAAGGGTTTTACTTGCTTTGGAAGAGGGGTCCTGTTTATCTTGGAAGGAGTTTGTTTATAAGAGAAACCGCTATTATCATGTTGCACTGAAGAGGAGTTTTACGTATTAAACTTCAGCAAATCGTTGAGGAATATAGCGTGGAAAAATGGAAAAAAAGAACTCGGTGCAGCATGTGCACGCGAAAGTCGAAAGTCCAATGTTCAAATCCCGGTCCGGCACATAATTTTAATCCATCAGGAAGTTTCAGACCAACGCAAATCATGATGAAGAGTGAAAAATAATTCTGGAGTTTTTTGTTTGTTCGCGGATATAAGCCTCTAGTCCTGGAGCAGTTTGAAATCCCCGTACCATAGTGCCGCAGCACGCTCCGAGAGGAAAGAGAATGAAATAGTGCAGTCCATTGATGAAGTGGAGTGTTGCGCCCTCTGGACTGGCGTTCCTAAGCTGCAACATTTCTGCTGCACCCGAAACGAAATTTCGAACGATACTCCACATTTACGTGCTATTTTTTTGTGGCTTGTTACAGTACTGTGGCGTGATAATTTGTATGTGTACCAGGAGTGCACACTTGTGCCTGCAAAATTTAATTAATTTCGCATGTTCTCCTCTCCACAAAGTGAAGTGCCCAGAAACGGGGTCGGAAACGAAGAGGAACTTCTCAGGCTGGCAGGGTTTCTAACGTGATTAAAAACTAGTGAAATTTACAAAGGAGTTGTCACCATGAGCTCACTTATCAGTACGACGTTTCACACCCTCTGATATGGATACACCTACTGATTCGGTTGTTAATGGTGTCATAAAGCTGTTCTGTCCTCTCCTGACGCAATCCGGCCCACATCTATTGGTAACTGGTCTTCGATAGCCTGGATAGAGGCACTTGGATGTAGTCAACGTCTAAGCTGGACCAACACGTGTTCTGTCAGGAACCGATCTGGAGATCGGGAGTACAACAACATCACGTAGATAATTCATAGAGACATCTGCTGTGTGTAGACGAGCGTTGTCCTGTTGAAAAATGGCACCACGATCCTTTCGCATGAAAGGCTAACACATGAGAGCGCAGGTTGTCTCCGACGTATCGCTGTAGTGTCAGAGTTCATTCGATCAGTATCAGCCACGATCGGAAGTCATATGCGATGACTCCCTAAACCATAGCGAAAATGTAAAATGGTCGAGCCTATTCAAAAAATTGGAAAAATGGGACCTTCCTCCATGTCGCCGCCAGACTCGCCGGCTGTGATCATCCGAAGTAGTGCAGAGCTGCTATTCATCTCTGAACAGAGCGCGATGTCATTTATCAGCAGTCTATGTTTCCTAGTCAAGGCACCACTCCAGATGCCGCCGTTTGTGTTATGGTTTTAATGGCAGGGCCGGCCGGGGTGGCCGAGAGGTTCTAGGCGCTACAGTCTGGAACCACGCGACCGCTACGGTCACAGGTTCGAATCCTGCCTCAGGCATGGATATGTGTGATATCCTTAGGTTAGTTAGGTTTAAGTAGTTCTGAGTTCTAGAGGACTGATGACCTCAGAAGTTAATTCCCATAGTGCTCAGAGCCATTTGAACCATTGAACCATTGCAGTGATCCTTACTCGTTCTCGGTTGACAGGCCTGGGTGTGGTGGGGCTACGATGTGTTTCTGCATCTACATCTACATCTACATCTACATGGTTACTCTGCAAGTGCCGTGCAGAGGGTTCATCGAACCATTTACATACTACACTACTGGCCATTAAAATTGCTACACCAAGAAGAAATACAGATGATAAACGGATATTCATTGGACAAATATATTATACTACAACTGACGTCTGATTACATTTTTACGCAATTTGGGTGCATAGACGCTGCGAAATCAGTACCCAGAACAACCACCTCTGGTCGTAATAACGGCCTTGATACGCCTGGGCATTGGGTCAAACAGAGCTTCGATGGCGTGTACAGGTATAGCTACCCATGCAGCTTCAACACGATACCACAGTTCATCAAGAGTAGTAACTGGCGTATTGTGACGAGCCAGTTGCTCGGCCACCATTGACGAGACGTTTCAGTTGGTGAGAGACCGGGAGAATGTGCTGGCCAGGGCAGCAGTCAAACATTTTCTGTATCCAGAAAGGCCTGTACAGGACCTGTAACATGCGGTCGTGCATTATCCTGCTGAAATGTGAGGTTTCGCAGGATCGAATGAAGGGTAGAGCCACGTGTCGTAACACATCTGAAATGTAACGTCCACTGCTCAGAGTGCCGTCAGTGCGAACAAGAGGTGACCGAGACGTGTAACCAATGGCACCCCATACCGTCTCGCCGGGTGATACGCCAGTATGGCGAATACACGCTTCCAATGTGAGTTCACAGCGATGTCGCCAAACACGGATGCGACCATCATGATGCTGTAAACAGAACCTGGATTCATCGGAAAAAATGACGTTTTGCCATTTGTGCACCCAGGTTCGTCGTTGAGTACACCATCGCAGGCGCTCCTGTCTGTGATGCAGCGTCAACGGTAACCGCAGCCACGGTCTCCGAGCTGATAGTCCATGCTGCTGCAAACGTCGTCCAACTGTTCGTGCAGATGGTTGTTGTCTTGCAAACGTCCCCATCTGTTGAATCAGGGATCGAGACGTGGCTGCACGATCCGTTACAGCCATGCGGATAAGATGCCTGTCATCTCGACTGCTATTGATACGAGGCCATTGGGATCCAGCACGGCGTTTCGAATTACCCTCCTGAACCCACCGATTCCATATTCTGCTAACAGTCTTTGGATCTCGACCAACGAGAGCTGCAATGTCGCGATACGATAAACCGCAATCGCGATAGGATGCGAACCGACCTTTATCAAAGTCGGAATCGTGATGGTACGCATTTATCCTCCTTACACGAGGCATCACAACAACGTTTTACTAGGCAACGCCGGTTAACTGGTGTTTGTGTATGAGAAATCGGTTGGTAACTTTCCTCATGTCAGCACGTTGTTGGTGTCGCCACCGGTGCCAACCTTGTGTGAATGCTCTGAAAAGCTAATCATTTGCATATCACAGCATCTTCTTCCTGTCGGTTAAATTTCGCGTCTGTAGCACGTCATCTTCGTGGTGTAGCAGTTTTAATGGCCAGTAGTGTACTTGTCTACCATTCTACTCTCGAATGGCGCTTGGGAAAAAGGAACACCTAAATCTTTCCGTTCGAGCTCTGATTTCTCTTATTTTATTATGATGATCATTTCTCTCTACGTAGGTGGGTGTCAACAAAATATTCGAAAGAGAAAGTTGGTGATTGAAATTTCGTAAATACAGCTCGCTGAAAAGAAAACCGCCTTTGTTTCAGTGACTGCCAACCCAACTCGAATATCATATCAGTGACACTCTCACCCCAGTTGCGCGATAACACGAAACGAGCTGCCCTTCTTTGCACTTTTTCGATGTCCTCCGTCAATCCTACCTGGTAAAGATCCCACACGGAGCAGCAATATTCTAGCAGAAGACGGACAAGTGTAATGTAGGCTGTCTCTTTAGTGGTTTTATCGCATCTTCTAAGTGTTCTGCCAACAAAGCACAGTCTTTGTTTCGCCTTCTCCACAATATTATCCATGTGGTCTTTCAAGTTTAAGTTCCTAATTGTAATTCCTAGGCATTTAGTCGAATTGACAGCCCTTAGATTTGTGCGATTTATCGTATACCCAAAATTTATCGGATTTCTTTTAGTACCCAGGTGGATGACCTCGCACTTTTCTTTGTTTAATGCCAATTGCCACTTTTTGCACCATACAGAAATTCTCTCGAGATCATTTTGTAATTGGAATTGGTCGTCTGATGATTTTACTAGGCGGTAAATTACAGCGTCATCTGCAAACAATCTAATGGGGCTGCTCAGATTATCACCTAGATCATTTATGTAAATCAGGAACAGCAGAGGGCCTATTACACTACCTTGCGGAACGCCAGATATCACTTCTGTTCTACTCGATGATTTACCGTCTATCACTACGAACTGTGACCTCTCTGAGAGGAAATCACGAATCCAATCACACAACTGAGACGATACTCCATATGTACGCAATTTGATTAGTAGTCGCTTGTGAAGAACTGTATAAAAAGCCTTCTGGAAATCTAATAATATCGAATCGATTTGAGATCCCTTGTCGACAGCACTCTTTACTTCATGGAAATAAAGAGCTAGCTGTGTTGCACAAGAGCGATATTTTCTGAATCCGTGTATCATAGGTAACTTTAGTAGAAAAGCCACAAGGTCTGTTAAGTCTGGAACATGAGAGCAGAATTTTTCTGCTGCTGGTGCGACGCAGAAGTAGCTGGCGGCAGACCTGCCGGAGGTGCGCGCACAAAGCAAGGGTTACGGGAAAAAGACATCCGTGTTTCCGTGACCGAAAGACTTGAATGGTCTCGCTTCTGGTGGCGGCGACCGTAAGCGGAGATACGAAGTGTG
Organism: Schistocerca piceifrons; assembly: GCF_021461385.2. Lineage (NCBI taxonomy): Eukaryota > Metazoa > Arthropoda > Insecta > Orthoptera > Acrididae > Schistocerca > Schistocerca piceifrons. The sequence goes on from NC_060139.1 coordinate 188,015,137, forward strand.
TTTCCAAAAGGCATGAGCACCCTGCGAATCGTCTGAGCGAAGCTACGGTGGGCCATGGCTCTCCCGCTTGAGTGTACCTTCGTCGGCTTTCCGTACACAGCGTGGGAAAGCAGCTGACTCCTTGCCCTCAAAAATTCTCAACCAATGATGGTGAGAGCCTTGTACAGTAACAACTCCCAGTGACTTAACAGGTAAGCTACAGTCGCTTATTGAGAAAATTCTGCGTTATTTTCTCAGTATTTCGAAGGCAACGGGGAAATTCTCAATTGGCAGAGTGGCAAAAATACGAGGGCTATCCACAAAGTACATTACGTTTTGGAATTAAAAATAAATAAAGTATTGGAAAATTTTTTTATTATATACAGATGAAAACCACACTACAATACTACTTTTCTACATAGTTGCCATTTAAATTAAGGCACTTATCATAGCGATGGACGAGCTTGGAAATTCCTTCGTCTTAAAATTCGGCCGCCTGCGCCTTCAGCCACGTGGTTAATCAGTAATCGGTAGAAATACGATTTTTGTGGACTTCCTGGAAAGAGGCACTACAATAAACTCTCAAAGGTATTGCCAAACTCTGCACAACCTCAGAAGAGCAATACAAAACAATCGCAGGGGAAAGTTGGGCGCAAAGATCTTGCTGATTCACGACAACGCCCGGGCCCACACGGCAAATGCCACTCGTGAAGTTCTCGAATCTTTTAAGTGGGAGTTGTTTCCTCAACCGGCGTACAGTCCCGACCTGGCACCAAGCGACTTCCACTTATTCCCAGCAATGAAGAAGTGGTTGGCTATGCAGCGTTTTGATGACGAAGCACAGCTTCAAGAAGAGATAACCACGTGGTTGAAGGCGCAGGCGGCCGAATTTTACGACGAAGGAATTTCCAAGCTCGTCCATCGCTACGATAAGTGCCTTAATTTAAATGGCAACTATGTAGAAAAGTAGTATTGAAGTGTGGCTTTCATCTGTATATAATAAAAAAATTTCCAATACTTTATTTATATTTAATTCCAAAACGTAATGTACTTTGTGGATAGCCCTCGTATCAATGCCCCTCCTCCGCCTCCACGGAATAGCTTTTGGGAGTGGGACGGAGCGCAACAGCACGCGTCTTGGATGTCTGACGCTCGTGGTGTACCTCTCTGGTAATCCATCAAGAGAAAGTGGGACAGCAGCCGGACAAGCCTCTTTCGTAGGTGCTTGTTACTGCTACCATGGTACGGAATCCAGTTAATTTTGGCCCCGCTGTATACGGCTCTGTTCGTTGGATATGCGCGTACATGCTTGATAACTGTTCCCATTTGAAGATTTCGTTTATCTCTGTCGTTGCTGTAGTGGATGGCGGGTTACGCTTGGGGCCTGAAGATGACACCATTTGGTGTCGAAGCTGGTAGCATATGTTGAAAAGAATAAACGGCGTTTGATTCCAATACAGCTGCTGGTTTTGTCACCATTATTCAAGTACCGCGTGGTGTACGGACGTGTGTGTTAGCTCAATAGGTATTGAACTTTCTGTTCGACACTCTCGATGTGTAACACAGCTTTAAGTGTTCGTGACTGCAGGGCGAAGGGTTGAGCGCACACACGGAGTTCCAGAGGCGTCCACCTGCAGCTAGCATGCGGCTGTTTTGAGTAAGTGTCGCATTTAGCATTGCGATGCTTCCTGTTCTGCGCAGCTCGCAATTTGCGTAATTATTCAGCGACGGAATTTGTTTTCTTATTTAACGTAGAGAGATTACACTTTAGAAATTGTGGATCGATCTTTCCCAGCTTAGTGACATTTGTGAGCAGCTCAGACTCTGACTAATCGTTTGATTCATCCTACAGCAGTCTTCCACATGAAATTCAGGTGCCTTTGGCACATATAAAGGTAATCAGTAGCACTGAATAAGCTCATATTGATAACTGATGTCATTAATTTTTGCTTAATTTCATGCTTGTTAATGACGTTCTCGTACCCAACAATTTGTAATTGGATTGATTAATTCAATATTTTAATTGAACATGAATGGATTTAGTGTCATCTTATCTTCCTTACAACTAACCGATGAGGCGAACCGATAATTCACAAATATCATCAATGCATTTCTGCAGTTCTAAACTGTAGTCTTGCTGTGGAGGTGTTTTTCCATGTACAACAGGTGTCGTAAGTAGGCTGTTTATGTTTTCTTATTGGCAACGTTACGTAGCGCTCTGTAGGAAAATCACTGGCTGTGCTGTGTGCAGTCTGTGGCTAGTTTGCATTGTTGTCTGCCATTGTAGTGTTGGGCAGCTGGATGTTAACAGCGCGTAGAGTTGCGCAGTTGGAGGTGAGCCGCCAGCAGTGGTGGATGTGTGGAGAGAGATGGCGGAGTTTTGAAATTTGTAAGAATGGATGTCATGAACTGCTATATACGAGGGCGGTTCAGGAAGTAACCTCCGATTGGTCACAGTGCGGGTTGTGGGGGGAGTAACGACGCCATCTGTGCGTTCATGCACTCAACAGGTCAGTCGGCATCAAGCTGTGGTCGAGTGAACGTCGTACCAGCGCTAGTTTAGTTTTTGTGGCAGTTTGAAATGTGTGCTGCAATAGAAAACCCCACCAAATGTGAAGTGCGTGCTGTTATAAGGTTTTTTACAGCCAAAGGATATTCTGCAGCAGCTATTCATCGTGAGCTTTGTGCCGTGTACGGACCAAGAGTTATGAGTGAAGGAGTTGTCCGTGAATGGGTACGTTTATTTAAAAGTGGACGAGAAAACGTTCATGATGAAGAGAGGAGTGGTAGACCATCATTGGTGACTGACGAACTCGTTCAGACAGTTGATGCAAAAGTTCGTGAAAATCGACGTTTCTCAATGTCGGAGTTGTCTACTGGTTTTCCACAGATTTCTAAGACTCTCTTGTACGAGATAGTGACAGCAAGATTGGGTTACCGTAAGTTCTGTGCACGATGGGTGCCCAAAATTCTTACCAACCACCACAAAACTCAAAGAATGGCCTCTGCATTAGACTTTCTGTCACGTTATGAGGACGAAGGAGAACCATTGTTAAACAGAATCGTGACCGGTGACGAAACCTGGATTAAGTACGTGAACCCTGAGACAAAAGAACAATCAAAGATGTGGGCACATTCAAATCCGCCTACCAAACCAAGAAAAGCCTCGCAAGATTTTTCTGCCAGAAAACTGATGGCAACGGTGTTTTGGGATGCCAAAGGGGTGTTGTTGGTTGAATTCATGGAACGTGGTACGACCATTAATCAAGACGTGTCCTGTGAAACAATAAAAAAGTTACGACGGGCTATACAGAACAAACGCCGTGGTATGCTGACTTCCGGTATCGTTTTTTTGCACGATAACGCCCGTCCTCACTCTGCTCGCAGAACAACGCCCCTTCTTGAGTCCTTCAAGTGGGACGTTATCAACCATCCACCTTACAGCCCAGACCTGGCGCCAAGTGATTATCACCTCTTCATGCATTTGAAGAAATGGCTCGGGTCACAGCGGTTTGATGACGACGAAAAGCTCAAAGATGCGGTCACAGGCTGGCTCCAGGCACAAGCGGGTGATTTTTATGCAGAAGAAATTTCAAAGCTTGTGAAGAGATACGATAAGTGCCTCAATCGCTATGGAGACTATGTAGAAAAATAGTGCAAAGATGTAGTTGTAAGATGTATATATTAAAATATTTTTATTTAACTTGGTGTATTTTTTTAAATCAACCGGAGGTTACTTTCTGAACGGCCCTCGTATATTATGACTATTAAGGTAAATACATCATTTGTTCTCTATCAAAATCTTTCATTTGCTAACTATGCCTATCAGTAGTTAGTGCCCTCAGTAGTTAGAATCTTTTATTTAGCTGGCAGTAGTGGCGCTCGCTATATTGCAGTAGTTCGAGTAACGAAGATTTTTGTGAGGTAAGTGATTTGTGAAAGGTATAGGTTAATGTTAGTCAGGGCCATTCTTTTGTAGGGATTATTGAAAGTTAGATTGCGTTGCGCTAAAAATATTGTGTGTCAGTTTAAGCCCAGTCATGTATAAATTGATTCTAAGGGGACGTTGCAGTGTCATTGTTAGAAAAATTACCAAGTGGAAGGAGATTTGATATAATTATTTTGTATTGGGTAAATGACGTCACCTGCAAGCGCATACAGCGGCGCGTGCGATCTTTTATTGCCAGGTTGTTTTATGGTGTTATTTTGCCTACAAGGCGTAATATTAAATACAGTGTGTTGAACTGGTAAATGTGGCAGGCAGCTTGAACTTACCACTACCGAATCCCCGACCACTCACCCAAACGACACGTATAAAGCACAAAATAGGGAACATACAAGCTTGAAAGTAAAGGTTGCCTTGAACACCTCACTGCTTTGCTGGGCATGGTTCTAATGGAGATGATCATAATCTTGCCTTCCTCTGACTGTCAGAGGTGAAACAAGTGATAATACTATACCCCACTGTGGGCCGAACCCTAGACGTTTGAACACGCAGCCTGTCACTTTCCTAATGAACCACTCAGGGACGAAAATCGTACTTCAAAGAAAGCAGAAAGTTAAACTACCTGGGCTGATTCTGCCGGCTTCGCGTGAAACAGAATCCACTTAAATGAAGTGACTATGAAGCGTGATAGACACGCACTTTGGACAAAAGCCAAGAAATTGTTTTGTTCAAATGTATGTTCCAGACCTACGATCGATGACGAGTTTCACTTCGCGAGGGTTTTTCTTTACTAAATTCCTATAGCCCGTGCTCCAAAACGAGTTAAAGAACCGGCTCTTTACTCACACGAAGTAATAAATGCTGTCGACAGTGGGTATCAAGTTATTTCCACATTTCTAAATTTGATACTGTTCCTCACACGTGCCTTCTGACCAAATTGCGTACCGATGCAATATAGTCTCAGTTGTGGGACTTGATTCGTGATTTCCTGTCAGAAAGGACACACAGTTCGTAGTACGAGGTGCATTCAAGTTCTAAGGCCTCCGATTTTTTTTTCTCCGGACTGGAAAGAGATAGAAACATGCGCATTGTTTTAAAATGAGGCCGTGTTCATTGTCAATACGTCCCAGATATGGCAGCACCGTACGGCAGATGGAGTTTTACCGCCAGCGGCGAGAATGAGAACTGTTTTAAATACTTAAAATGGCGACGTTTTCCTTACTTGAACAGCGTGCAATCATTTGTTTTCTGAATTTGCGTGGTGTGAAACCAATTGAAATTCATCGACAGTTGAAGGAGACATATGGTGATGGAGTTATGGATGTGTCGAAAGTGCTTTCGTGGGTGCGACAGTTTAATGAAGGCAGAACATCGTGTGACAACAAACCGAAACAACCTCGGGCTCGCACAAGCCGGTCTGACGACATGATCGAGAAAGTGGAGATAATTGTTTTGGGGGATTGCCGAATGACTGTTGAACAGATCGTCTCCAGAGTTGGCATTTCTGTGAGTTCTGTGCACACAATCCTGCATGACGACCTGAAAATGCGAAAAGTGTCATCCGGGTGGGTGCCACGAATGCTGACGGATGACCACACGGCTGCCCGTGTGGCATGTTGCCAAGCAATGTTGACGCGCAACGACAGCATGAATGGGACTTTCTTTTCGTCGATTGTGACAATGGATGAGACGTGGATGCCATTTTTCAATCCAGAAACAAAGCGCCAGTCAGCTCAATGGAAGTACACAGATTCACCGCCACCAAAAAAATTTCGGGTAACTGCCAGTGCTGAAAAAATGATGGTGTCCATGTTCTGGGACAGCGAGGGCGTAATCCTTACCATTGCGTTCCAAAGGGCACTACGGTAACAGGTGCATCCTACGAAAATGTTTTGAAGAACAAATTCCTTCCTGCACTGCAACAAAAACGTCCGGGAAGGGCTGCGCGTGTGCTGTTTCACCAAGACAACGCACCCGCACATCGAGCTAACGTTACGCAACAGTTTCTTCGTGATAACAACTTTGAAGTGATTCCTCATGCTCCCTACTCACCTGACCTGGCTCCTAGTGACTTTTGGCTTTTTCCAACAATGAAAGGCACTCTCCGTGGCCGCACATTCACCAGCCGTGCTGCTATTGCCTCAGCGATTTTCCAGTGGTCAAAACAGACTCCTAAAGAAGCGTTGTGAAAAATGTGTACGTCTGCAGGGCGATTACGTCGAGAAGTAACGCCAGTTTCATCGATTTCGGGTGAGTAGTTAATTAGAAAAAAAATCGGAGGCCTTAGAACTTGAATAGACCTCGTAATAGTCGGTAAGCCATCTACTGAAACCAAAACTATACCCGGTGTTCACCAACGAAGTGTTATAGGCTCTCTGCTGTTCTTGATCTATATAAACGACTTGGGAGACATTCTTAGCAGCGTTCTTAAATTGTTTGCAGATGACAGTCAAGTAGAGTCATTAGAAGATCAAAATGTTTTTATGTGTCCATCCTTCTGATTGGAGATCTGAGGGACTTCAGTCGTTCAGTTACGTGATAAAATGGAACACCTGCAGACATCCTTATGATGCTATTTATTATATGGCTACCAATTTATGTGCTTTAGTACACCATCTTCAGGCCTTAACTGAGGCTGAGTGGGTTAACTCCAACTGTACATACGATTCATCAGCTGCCAATATGTGTGAACTGGTTTTCGCAGGCTATCTACGAGGGTAATCCCAAAAGTAAGATCTCCTATTTTTTTATAAGTACATAGACCTCTTTATTTCTACAATGGTTTACATCAGTTTACAGCTTGAACATTTAGCTATTTTTCGACGTAATCACCATTTCTGTCGATGCATTTTCGTAGCTGCTGTGGCAGTTTTTGTATGCCCATGTCATACCAGCTCGCCGCAATGCTGTTCAGAAAGTTATGAACCTCTTCTTTCAATTCGCCGTCGGAGATGATTCGCTTTCCAGCCAAATGGTCTTTTAAACTAGAGAACAGGTGATAGTCACTGGGCGCCAAGGCAGGACTATAGGGTGGGTGGGTGATTACGTTCCAACTGAAATTGTTGCAGGAGAGCAACGGTTTGCCGAGCGATGTGTGGGCGAGCGTTGTAATGGAGAATGTGTACGCCTTGCTCAACATTCCTCTTCTCCGGTTCTGAAGTGCCCGTTTGAATATTTTCGGAGTCTCAGTCAGTATTAATTGTGGTCCCAGCGATTCAGCTCCGACGAGGTGAAAGAAGAGATTCATAGCTTTCTGAACAGCACGGCGGCGAGCTGGTATGACATGAGCATACAAAAACTGCCACAGCGTCTACAATAATGCATCGACAGAAATGGGGACTATGTCGAAAAATAGCCGAATGTTCAAGCTGTAAACTGATGTCAACCACTGAAGAAATAAAAAGGTCTATGTACTTATAAAAAATAGGAGACCTTACTTTGGGGATTACCCTCGTATAACAATGATGTTGTGTCTCCAACCATCAGTTATCAACTGCCTGAAGAAATATTAAAAAAATATTTCTCCAGTCAGTTGCAGGTCGATAGTTGGAGAAACAACATCGTTGTTACATATAGTCTGCGAAAACCAGTTCACGCATATTGGCAGCTGATGAATCGTATGTACGATTGTAGTCAACCCACTCAGGCCTCAAAATGGTGTACTGAAGCACCGAAACTGGAAGCCATATAATAAATAACAGCGTAAGGACGGCTGTAAGTGTTCAATTTAATAACATAATAGCAAAGTAATTTAGACGAGGTATCTGTATGGAGCGAAAAGTGTCAACTAACTCTGAATAAGGAAGAATACTGAAAGTAATCTGTTAGATTCGGTTGCACGATAAATGACACAAATCTAAAGTTTATCAGTTCAACTAAACACCTAGAGATAAAAATTATGGAAAACTTACATTGGAACGATTGCACAGATAATGTTATGGGGCAGGGAAACCAAAGTACGTTTTATTAGGACTTAGAAGATGGAACATATCCACTAAGGAGATTGCCGTCCTCTTCTGGAGTATTGCTGTGTACTGTGGCATCCGCATCATAAAGGGTTGACGGAGGACATCGAAAAAGTGCGAAAAAGGGGAGCTCGTTTTGTATTATCGCGGAACGGGGAGATAGTGTCACGGATGTAATACGCGAGTTGGGCGTTTTTCGTTGGGCAAGATCTTTTGATGAAATTTCGATCTTCAACTTTCTCCCCCGATTGTAAAAATATTTAGATATAGAGAAATAACCATTGTAATAAAATAAGAGAAATCAGAGGTCGCACGGAGAGATTCAAGTTTCGTTCTTCCCACGTGCTGTTCCAGAGTGGAACGGTACAGAAATAGTGTGAAAGTGGTTCAGTGAACCTTCTGCCGGATACTTAAAGGTGAATGATGGAGTTATCGTGTAAATGTAGACAAGATATCTGGATAGTGCAAAACGTGGCAGCTGACTCTAAGCAATAAAGTTTGCAGTGCTCCATATGAGTACTAACAAGATCCGTTAAATTTAGGTTACACTATAAATAATACAGTTTCAAATGTTGCCCACTGATCTAAAGACCTCAGGATTAGAATCACGAACAAGTTAAATAGGAACGATCAAATAGATAATGTTGAGGCAAAGCAAAGAAAAGACTGCTTTTAATTGACAGAACAACAAATTTATCAAAAACACCACCTACACAACTCTTGGCCGTCTCCTTCTATTGCTGCTTGGTATTCACATAAAAACAGTTGGAAAAGGGCAGCTCGTTTTGTATTATCGCGAAATAAGTGAGATTGCGCAAAGGCTACGACAAACGAGTGGCAGTAGCACGCACCCTTCGTCGTGGCTTGGTGTTCCCACGAAATTTCAATCACCAACTTTCTCTCCCAAACGCGCAGATACTTCGCTGAAGTCTACGTACATAGGCAGAAATGAGCATCGTAATAAAATAAGAGAAATCAGAGTTCGCACTGAAAGATTTAGGCGTCCGTTTCTGCCACGTGTTGTTCGAGAATGGAAAGTTAGAGAAATTGGTTGAAAGTGGAGCTGCGAACTATCTTCCAAATACTTAAGTATGAATGGCTGAGATGTAGTGTAACGGTATGGTATGATCTCTGAAGATCTGACTGGAAAATTGTACAACTTTTCTTACTATTTCTTTATAGATAACTGCTTAATCTGCAAGAAGTTTTAGTTTAGTGTTAATACTGTCTACCAGGTCATTAATATACAACATAGACAACGGAAGTTCAGACGCAGTTCCGTGGAGTTCGCTTGGAATTACAGCTACATCTGTTGATGACTCTCTATACAAGGTAAAGTGCTGTACCCTCTCTACTGAAAAATCCTAAATTTAATCACAACTTTCTGCCGAATTAAACAATATTCAGATATAAAAAACTTCGAAACGCCATAAAAGTTGTTATCCGGTTGTCAACTCGAATGCTAACTAAATCATCCTTGTATCATTCACACCTCTACGACCATTGAAATGATACGGAAAGAAGCATCTTCCACCTAATAGGATTCCAAGCCTCGTCAGCAGTGCTCCAGACACATAAGCGTAGACCATGCCAGAATAGCCTCAAGCGTTAACGAGATGAGCGTATATTCGCCTCCGCACGGATACCACAGCTGGTCCATCTGCCGTAAGCGCCTGAGGTACACGCTGCCCGCAGCGCACCTTGTGTCCCTCAGACCCACTGGCCAATTAACTTTTTTCCACAGGTCCGAGTGAGTCGAGAAATAGTCGGCGCACACAGACCTGAATGATGCACAAGATAAAAAAAAAGTAGAGCAATAGATCAGCTGGCAACGAAGAGCTCACAAACCGGTGACGTAATTGCTTCCGGGAAAAATCACCTCTGCATTCCAGTGACACTGACTACTGCTCTGAGATTCCGAGTGCCTCCTGTCAATAATTTTATCGTTATACTCGCATTATACTCGCAGATGACTAAGACCTTTGTTTACCGAACATGATTTCTTGTGAATATCATCGTCTTTCTTTTGAATAGTATCCTATTTGGCGTCCTGAGCACCTCTGTTACATTCTTGTGTGGGTTGCACCGGACGGTTACGATCGTAACAAGCGTCTTGGAATTCGTTCTAAGTCCGCTGCCTATATAAGGACACCAAATGATGGGAGAATTCAGCGTCTTGTATGCGGTTTCCTTTACAGATACACTGCTATTTCCCAGAACGCTTCGAACAAATCTAAGTCTCCCATTCGCCATTTCTACCTCTGATTTTAGGCGACCGCCCCATTTCATATTACTTCTTAGAATTACCCCTAAATACGTAAGCCATATGATGTGCACCGGACATTCACCAATAATTCTGTAATCTCATACTATCACATTGTTTCCCTCAAGGGCTTTATCAGCGTTTGAAGTCAGCCGCCGTTAATTAAAATGTTCAAATGTGTGTGAAATCTTATGGGACTTAACTGCTAAGGTCATCAGTCCCTAACCTTACACACTGCTTAACCTAAATTATCCTAAGGACAAACACACACACCCATGCCCGAGGGCGGACTCGAACCTCCGCCGGGACCAGCCGCTCAGTCCATGACTGCAGCGCCTTAGACCGCGTTAATTATACCAACTCGTTCAGCATATCTTGTAACCATCCGGTAAGTCGTTCTACACCGTTCTGCAATTTACCAGAGAAAATAATTATCTGTAATCCAAAGTCTGATACATATGCTGGCGCTATGTGATAAACGTTCGTGTGTACTGAGAACATTAGTGCTGCCGTCAGCCAAACGCGATGTGTGTGTGCGTGTGTGTTTTTCGTTTCTGTTGAAAACTCTGCATCGAGTGTAACATATTGGTTTCTAGTAGTCGACAATTCTCCGAGATAGTCACATACTTCCGAAGGACTCAATATGGTCATGTCTTCGTTATGGACCGACAATATACTACAGTCTCTAACGTTTTTCGGAAATCTAGGAAGACGCAATTTAACTGTTCATCTGTATCTATTGTTTGCAAGATGTCGCGCTTGAATATAGCAAACTGCTGGGAAAGTAGAATAAAGTCGTGTATCTTTTAATTCATGAAGATTACTTTCAGTGATCAATAAGTTTACAAATTAAGGTGTAGAGATCTCTTATATTTTCAGGAACATGATAGTAGTTCGCTTTCAGTTTAAGAGAAACCATCGCAACATACAAAATAATACGAGGAAACCTCTGGGTAAAGTGGGGTACACATTTAAATGACTGGAAAAACTCCAAAAGAGGAAAAAAGTTTTATGTTGCTGGAAAAGATATATGAAAAGGGATAAATCCTTAAATACACTACCAAGGAATACGATAAATTATTTTTAAGTACCAAAACTCGTTTTTAACAAAGAACTTCAGCAATTCAAAATATTCCACTAATATAGGCAAGGGTCACAATAACTGCTCATATTAAAAAACCGAAAAGAGATTTTATTAGGAACAGAAATGACAGACGAAGTAGTTGTCTTTTTCGGTACTGGAACATTGTTCATGAGATAAACACTGCATCCATCCTTCCTTTGGTAACGAATCCGATTACAGCCCACTACAAAATATACATGTTTCGACTGGGTCTGCTTCGCCTGATGAAGAATCTTGTTTTTTCAATTATTCTGAGCTGGTACAGCCTTTACCAATTGTCGTTTTCTGCTACTTCGCTTTCGTTACCGCTTGATCCTTTTCTTTCTTCCCTATAAAAAAGTTTTCGTTTCGAATTTTTCTTCTCATCTTTATACCTCATAGCCTTTTCTTCAAATTACATTTCATTTTTATATCGAGAAGAGATCAGTATTACTGCTTTACCCTTTCTCTTTTTGGTGGTGTCTTTGCAGTTTCCAGCAAGTCATTCTTTGGAAGAGGAATTAGAAGTTTTTTCCAACTCGGTTTTGTCCCGCCCAGGACACCGGATTTTGCCCCACAGTGCAAGATTGAACACAACATGACGTTGGAAAGGTAGCATTCACATTATGTACATCATGCAATCTTTTAAATACACTGAAAAACATGCTTATCGAAATAATTACATAACTATATCAAATAATGTTTCTCTTCAAGATGCTACTCCAAGAAGCGCCAATATCGAAGAAAATTTCGGCAAAAATTTTAAAACTGTTTAGAAGGAAAAGGCAACGGGCGGATACAAATGCCGGTTATTTACAATTCCCAGAATCACGACTGCTAGTAGTTGAGAGTGTTGTCAGATCAATGACTGCGCCAGTCGCAGAAATCTAAAGCTACCCGGTGTAAACCGCATACTCGTTAGTCTATTTTCCCCAACTCGTTAGTCTATTTTCCCCAGTCCCACAAGAGGGTTTTTCCTAAGCCGTGCACATGCTTTGCGAGAAGAATATATCCCTCCGGGAATGCCACATTATTCGCTCATAGAATATGTTTTAGGCTCCCGCGACACACAGACATCAGCAACACTGATCTGTAATTCTGCCGCTCCGATGTTTTACACTTTTTGCAGAAACAGAAGGCGCACGGGACTATTCGCTGGGCGTATTCAAAGAAAACTCTATTAGGAATTTTGTCACGCTTGATGTTTCATTCGATTTTAATAGTCTTAAAAGTTTTTAGTACCATAGAACTTACATTAAGAACTCTCATTTGTGCGAGGCTTTTCAACAATTCCTTTTCCGACGCGCCATTGGCGACTGTAACAGGGAAGGGGAAATAAGCCAGTGGTACCCCGAAGTACTCTCTGCCACACACCGTCGGGTGGCTTGCAAAATATTGATGTAGATGCAGATGGAGATACGAGTACTTAAAAGTTGTTATTGCGATTTTCAATCGTGGATACATTTTTAATTGTGGAAATTACTATTTCGGTTCTCTGACACCAAATGTTCCACGAGGTGGTAGCATTAAGTTTGTATTTCCTTCTTGAGAATTCACGAAGAGCCATTAAACTTCAGCAATATTCTCCGAATGGTAACAGAGCACTGTGGTATGTGGTTGACATTTTTATTATTTTTTTTATTCTTTAGCGTTATTCCATATTTTTCTTTGGGATGAGAGCAGTACATTAACGCACTGCAACCGATGGTTTTGTGAAAATATACAAACGTAGATTCAAAGTCATTAAAATTTTTCTGGGTATATTGGCGTGTCTCATAGAGAAAATGCTTAAATTCTAAAATAAACCGACGAAAATGAGGGCAATGCTACTGGTCAGGCCGTAATCCAACACGTATTGGCAGGGCCTCACGTAAGCAACAGAAAGGTTTCCTATGTTAAACGCAAAATTTCCACCTGTTCTGCTTTACAGAGAGGGCAGGCCACCGACTTCCACGTCTTGCGCTGAGGCATTGACATTCAACGATTCCTTACCATTTTCGAGACGTTTCGCTCAATTTTCATGTTGTTTTATTCTCCGAAAGTTAGCTGTGAAATTCTGAAGAGGAGATATGATCTCTCTCCCCCCCCCACCCCGAACCCTTCCCTTTCCCCCTCTGGGGTGTGGACTGAATGGGTACTATTGTTTACAATAATTCATTTAGCTTGCGGCTGACGAAATACACACATCAAAAAACGTTTTGCATCACCCCGGTTCCCAGAACTCCTGAAGACAGACGTTGCCTTTCTATATTGTTTCACAGACACAGTCCCTTTGACTGTTCAGGGATGTCACTAAACCCGTCAAAAGACGTAAACAACCATGCATGAGTAGCGCCTATGAGACGGAAGGGATCCGACAGACGATGAGTTCCAATCATTCCATCAGGAAGGAGCTACACGGCTCGTGATGTCTGTAGTTCAACCATGGCTAGACGGTCAATACCGCGGTTCGATTGCGTTTGCATTGTTACTTTGTGCCAGTAAGGGCTCTCAACAAGAGAAGTGTCCAGGCGTCTCGGAGTGAACCAAAGATATGTTGTTCGGACGTAGAGGAGATACAGAGATATAGGAACTATCGATGACATACCTCGCTCAGCCCGCCCAAGGGCTACTACTGCAGTGGATGACCGGTACCTACGCATTATTGCTTTGAGGAATCCTGACAGTAACGCCACCATGTTGAATAATGCTTTTCGTGCAGCCACAGGACGTCGTGTTACGACTCAAACCGTGCGCAATAGGCTGCATGATGTGCAACTTCACTCTCGACGTCCATGGCGAGATCCATCTTTGCAACCACGCCACCATGCAGAGCGGTAAAGATGGGCCCAACAACATGCCGAATGGACCGCTCAGGATTGGTATTACATTCTCTTCACCGATGAGTGTCGCATATGCCTTCAACCAATCACCGGTGACATGTTTGGATGCAACCCGGTCAGGCTGAACACCTTAGACACACTGTCCAGCGAGTGCAGCAAGGTGTAGGTTCCCTGCTGATATGGGGTGGCTTTATGTGAGGCCGACGTACGCCGCTGGTGGCCATGGAAGGCGCCGTAACGGCTGTACGATACGTGAATGCCATCCTCTGACCGATAGTGCAACCATATCGGAAGTATATTGGCGGGGCATTCATCTTCATGGACGACAATTCGCGCCCCCATCGTGCACATCTTGTGAATGACTTCCTTCAGGATAACGACATCGCTCGACTAGAGTGGCCAGCATGTTCTTCAGACATGAACCCTGTGGAACATTCCTGCGATAGATTGAAAAGGGCTGTTTATGGACGACGTGACCCACCATCCAATCTGAGGAATCTAAGCCGAATCGCCGTTGAGGAGTGGGACCAACAGTGCCTTGATGAACTTGTGGATAGTAAGCCACGGCGAACACAGGCATACATCAATAAAAGAGGACGTGCTACTGGGTGTTAGAGGTACCGGTGTGCACAGCAGTCTGGACCACCACGTCTGAAGGTCTCTCTGTATGGTGGTACAACACGCAGTGTGTGGTTTTCTGAGCAGGGCGAAAATGATGTTTATGTAGATCTCTATTCCAATTTTCTGTACAGGTTCCGGAACTCTCGGAACTGAGGTGATGAAAAACTTTTTTTGAGGTGTGTAATACCGCGCTTACGAGAAATGAGAATGCGCGGCGGACGTAATATTACGTCACACCAGTCACGATGATTTTCCGCTCATTCGAACGTATTTTTACGGCTACCAGAACCACCAGTGAAGTCTACGGGCTTTTCAGATGATAGTAGTGTGGTGTCACCGCCAGACACCACACTTGCTAGGTGGTAGCCTTTAAATCGGCCGCGGTCTATTAGTATACGCCGGACCCGCGTGTCGCCACTGTCAGTGATAGCAGACCGAGCGCCACCACACGGCTGGTCTAGAGAGACTTACTAGCACTCGCCCCAGTTGTACAGCCGACTTTGCTAGCGAAGCTGCACTGACCGATACGCTCTCATTTGCCGAGACGATAGCATAGCCTTCAGCTACATTTGCTACGACCTAGCAAGGCGCCGTATTCAATTGATAATTAATATTATGAAGCATGTACCGTAACGAGAGATGTTCTACAATTGTGGATTAAAGTTAAGTATTACATCATCTACGTACTTTATTTACAATTCTCAAGATATTGTCCTGTTCCAGACCTCTCGCCAGTCAGCGTGTAATTAAACGCGTGCATTTCGGCCTCCTCTAGAAACACAGTGTTGGCTCTTCTACCAACACTACAAGTAGCGGTTCACATGAACTATTCAGCGTTTTGAAACATTTGTTTGTTTGTTTGTTGGGCGTTACGTGGTGGTCGAGTTCTCTCTGCTTCGTGCGTTTTGTGTGCTTTTCTACTGATGTTGTGTTCAAAAATGTGTAGTGAAAAGGAGAGATGCGTGGAGAAAATGATTTGCAAATCCCTTGACGAGTCTACAGACGCTAAAAAAAAGTATTAGATGACGGTTCAGACTGCACGTCAAGTGAAAACTGTAGTAATTCTATACTTTTTTGAAACTGAAATACTGCATACGTTTATCGTATTAATTTCCCAGGTTGTGTTGTTATGAAAGACCGTGTTTCAATTTGCACCATACTGTGTTCTAATATGAATACAAAATTTTGCTTTGATTTGTGTTTCGTATGTTTCTTTAGACGTAAATTGGCTGTAAAAGAAATATAAACAGAAAGATCACGTGTTCGCTTATATATTTGAATACTAGAACTCCTTTCCAATTTTTCTGCAATGATTACTGTTAAATTGTAGATTCATCTGCATATTCAAGATTTAACACTCGCAATACCAAAATATTTATATTTAAAGTAGAAAGTTTTATAAAGCTAAAGATGTTTTGAAATTCCAGCTACATACAGTGAGGTGACAAAAATCATCGGACACTTCCTAATATCGTATCGGATATCCTTTTCTCCGGCCTAGTGCAATAACTCGACGTGGACACAACATTCGTTGGAAGTTCCCTCCAGAACTGTTGAGCCATGCAGCCTTTACAGCCGTTAATAATCGCGGAAGTGTTGCTGGTGCAGGATTTTGTGCACTAACTGGCCTCTTGGCGAAGAGTTCTCGGGCTTCCAGCCGGGTGGCGGTGTCTTCAAACTGCGACGTTTCGACGAGTGACATACCCATCATCTTCTGGCGAAGATGATGAGTATGTCACTCGTCGAAACGTCGCAGTTTGAAGACACCGCCACCCGGCTGGAAGCCCGAGAACTCTTCGCCAGCTGTATACGCCGGGAAAGCATACATTCACATTTATAACTGGCCTCTTGATTATGTCTCATAAATGTTCAATAAGATTCATGTCGGGCGATGTGGCCGGCCGGTGTGGCCGTGCGGCTCCAGGTGCTTCAGTTTTGAGCCGCGTGACCGCTACGGACGAGGGTTCGATTCCTGCCTCGGGCATGGATGTGTGTGATGTCCTTAGGTTAGTTAGGTTTAAGTAGTTCTAAGTTCTAGGGGACTGATGACCACAGATGTTAAGTCCCATAGTGCTCAGAGCCATTTGAACCATTTTTTTCGGGCGATCTGGGTGACCAAATCATTCACTCGAATTGTCCAGAATGTTCTCCAAACCAGTCGCGAACAGGTTTGGCCTGATGACTCGGTGAACTGAGGATGATGACACTTGGTATGTGGGGCTCGCAACTGCGTGGTTATGAGCGGCCACACAAATTCCCAATCTTTTCACTGTCCAGTCTTCCCATTTTCCCGAATGATGAGGACAACACAAACACCCACACCCTGGGTGAAGAAAATTCCCAACCCTGTCGGGAATCGAATTCGTTAGCCCACGATCCAGAGGCAGCAACGCTAGCCACTAGATCACGAGCTGCGAACACGTGGTGAAATGTCATCCATACAAATTCCATCGTTGTCTGGGAATATGAAGTCCATGAATGACTGTAAATGGCCGATGAAAGGTTAAGTTGGACCAGAGGCCCAATCCACTCCGTGTAAACGCAACCCACACCATTATGGAGCCACCACTAGCTTGCGCAGTACCTTGTTGACAACATGGGTCCATGGCTTCATGAGGTCTACGCTACACTCTGACCCTACCATAGCCGGCCGCGGTGGTCTAGTGGTTCTAGGCGCTCAGTCCGGAACCGCGCGACTGCTACGGTCGCAGGTTCGAATCCTGCCTGGGGCATGGATGTGTGTGATGTCCTTAGGTTAGTTAGGTTTAAGTAGTTCTAAGTTCTAGGGGACTGATGACCACAGATGTTAAGTCCCATAGTGCTCAGAGCCATTTGAACCATTTTTTGACCCTACCATCAGCTCTCACCAACTGAAATCGGGACTTATTTGACCACGTCAGGGTTTACAGCCGACTAGGGTCCAACAGATAAGCTCACTAGCCCATGAGAGGCGTTGCAGGTGATGTCATGGTGTTTTGCGGCCACGTGTAGTAAGCGTTGCTTCACGCAGTGGAGAATGGCAAAATAGAGGCATGCCGGCGACCGAGGCGTTGCGAAGTAGGCAGGCACAGATAGCCTTGCTGACAGCAGCAGTCTACCAGCAGGCTGACGCAAGGACGCTCACAGACTGAGCGCCGAGTGAAGCCTGGAGAGTGCTGAGTAAGGGGAAGTGAGGCCAGCACGCTGTTTCGGTGCAATATACTGCGGGAGTAATAACAAAAAGCTACCACCGAGGGTAAACAACGTCCTCCTGCTGGATATAAATAGTGTAGCGCAGGCAGCAACAGACAGAAGCCATAAGGAAGCAGTTCGGATTTGACGACGGTCGTGGTCCGTGTCCGAATATTCAATCTTCGTAGGTGACGATTCCGGAAGTCTGTTCAAGCTCTGAGGAGTCATCCGTTCGCCACCAGATGTCAACTTCAGCTCTGGAGTTCGGCCCGAGTTCGGTCGGCACCATGGCTGACTAACTACAGCGAGAACTTCCAGCAGGACCGGCCGCAGCGCGATCTCGGTCACAGGCGCCGCCGGGGACTGACGCCCGGAATTTATGGCAACCCGGCCCCAAGGCACGTGGTCCGTCCATGACGGGACCTCACGGACATCGCAACTGACGGCTTCCCAGCCACCAGTGCAGCAGGTGTCGGCAGCTGACCTCACGGCGACGCGGCTCTGTGGGCGTGCTCGTACGGCGGGCGCCAAGTGGCGACGAGTTCATCTCAACCACAGGGCATCCTGGCTTCAGCGGAGCACTGGTGGCCTGAGGCTCCCGAGTGCGATCAGCGGCGCGCGTTGCGCGCATTGCCGGAGAATCTACACAGCAGCAGCCAGGCGGAGGGATGCGCAGGGCTGGGCAGCGACGACGGGGGAGAAATTGTAAAGAAAGCTCAATAATCAGTCTTTGGCGCAGCCACTGTGTCTGCTGCTAACAAGAGGTGCAGAAGTCGTAACATGGTGTTAGATAAGGTAGTCACATCGGTCGTCAGCTGCCGTATCCCATTCACGCCATATTTCGCCACACTGTCCTAACGGATATGTTCGTTGTACGTTTCACATTGTTTTCTGCAGTGATTTAACGCAGTGTTGCTTGTCTGTTAGCACTGACAACTCTACGCAGACGCCGCTGCTCTTGTCGTTAAATGAAGGCCGTCGGTCACTGTGTAGGGAAGCAGCCTACTCACGCCGTAATAAATTCACATCATTCTTTCCATTGTGTGCCAGCCAGTCCGCTGTAACTAGCTCTGACGTCATAAATATTGCGCAATACTTTCAAAATCAAGCAAATAACCTGAAACGGTTCTAGCATGTCAGGAGCAATACTAAATTAATATGTGTTGAATATCAGTTCGATAACTTTAACCATTTTCGAAATTTGGACGCGTTTTTCTGTAAAAAATCATTGGCGCAACAGAAAAGAGCTAGAGATTTAAAAATTTATATTTAGATTCCTTTTCCATAATAATTTAATAGAAACAGTACTTTGGATCTCACAAATTAAGATTTTAGTTGAAATTCATAATTTTCTGATTTTTGTCTTACAAATTAAGGAAGCAAGATGGATTAAGTAGGCTAATAAATAAGGCTAGGGTGTTTATATTTAAGTAGAGTGCAGATCCGCTATAACCATAAAGATGTGAGAAGTTTCATTTGAATAACTACAAAACTATAGCGATAGCGTATCTCCAAAGGGCAGGTTCAGAGCTCTTCTACTGCGTATAGTGTAATTAAATTAATTCTCTCGCCCAAAATATTTCACTTAGCCACGTCAGACATTTATTACGATTACTTACCTGTGTGCTGAATGCACATTTGAATTGACAGCTTCATCGGCCATCAGCAAAAGAAGCTATGATTTATTCGGTAACTTAAAGTGGTGCGTTACTAGCCCAGCGGCTAGTCGGGAGAGCCGATTTGATCAGGCATTCCCTTAGCCGTCCGCACCGCGGCTTTATATATAAGAACGCTGCGCGAGGAAGCAAGGCCCCAGTTCTCTCCAGACGCTGAATAGCACACCATCTGTGTCAGGAGTCGCGCCGCGTCGGCATCATAGCTATAAACAGCCTCGGATGCCGTATTAAGTTAATCGGGATACGCGTAACCATGAAATCATTTTCGAGTGAAGTGTTAATTCTGAGTTGACTTTAATTATCTATCTTCAGTTTGCGTATGTTGTATTTTCACGTGCCGTCGCGGGACAGACATTCTACCATTATTTAGCGTGGCGTTTGATGAACATTATCATCAAATTATGGCGAGCATTCACATAAACATTTAATTTGGACAGTTATAGTTGCATGAGCGCATTAGACTCTGAACTGCTCTGTTAGTTAGATTGTGTGGATTCTTTTTTTTTATCTGTGACTTTCAGAATATACCGAACTATTTTTAGAAAATCGTTTTTGATTATGAATCCCAGACAATCTCCTAATTTTTCAGAGCTACAAGCTGCAGCTATAAGTGTGTTTCTCGGATGAAGTGGGCACTAGGAATTCTAACTACAGGCTTCACGTTTTGCTAATCACTTTCTGGTTGCCAATATTGTAATTAGAGAGCCAGTGTTGAGAACGGCAAAACAACAGCATAAATAATAGGAACATTTATATAACAATTAAGTCCACCCGCCGCCCCACATATGGTTAATCGGCCGTGAAGTGTTTCTACATTCAAACATTTATACAACAGTAAATTTTCTAACCGCCGCCCCACAACTGCGTTGTATGTGGTGACAAGCATTCCCTGAAATTTGGTATTCTCGGCACGCTCTTCACACTGTGGATCTCAGAATATTGAATTCTCTAACAATTTCCGAAATAGAGTGTCCAACGCGTCTAGTTCGAGCTACCACTCCGCTTTCAGGATCTTTTGATTCCCGTCGTTTCGCCATAATCATGTCGCACACCTTTTCACGTGAATCACCTGAGTACAAATGGTGGAATTCCCAATGTACTGCCCTTTTGTGCTTTGTGTAAAACTGCCTACTGTACATATCATTATCCCATGACTTTTGTACAGGGTGTTTATAAATGAATATCGAGGTTTTAACGCTTTATAATATTTGTTACATTAAGCTTACAGTTATAAATGATATGCCAAATGAAAGAGCAACTCGTTTTTACCAAGAACCTCATAAATGTTCAATATCAAATGGCACACATCAAGTCTATAGCCGAGTTCTTCCCAAACATTGATAAGTGTGTCTTCAGTGATTGTAGCAACAGCTGCTTCAATCCGGTTTCTTAATTCAGGGAGATCTGCTAGTAGCGGAGACACGTACACACGATTCTTGATGAAGCCCCAAACGAAAAAATCGCATGGCGTTAGGTCGGGTGAATGTGGAGGTCATGCAAAGCAAGTCCTGTCATTGGGCCCCTTGTGGCCTATCCAGCGCTTGGGTACAGTGAAGTTCAACCAATCGCGTACTTCGCTATGCCAGTGAGGTGGCGCACCATCTCGCTGGAAAATGAAGTTCTCTGGCTCAGCTTCTTCCAACTGAGGGAAGAGCCATTGCTCTAGTGTATCAAGGTAAGAACTGCCAGTTACAGTAGGTTCACCAAAAAAGAAAGGCCCATAAACTTTCCGCTGGTATGCGGCACAAAAAACAGTCACCTTAGGGGAATGTCGTTGCATTTGTACCACCTCGTGACGATGTTCTGAGCCCCAGATGCGCACATTGTGAGTGTTACCATGTCCACTAAGGTGAAAGGTCAATTCATCACTGAAGACAACATGATCCAGAAAATCTTCAACGTCATGAAACAACATTTCGTTTGCGAATTTGGCACGTAATCCATGGTCTGCCGGCTTTAGAGCCTATAATAACTGTAAACGGTAAGAACGTAGTTGTGCGCGTTTTCTCAACACTTTCCAAACAGTCGACACGGGAACTTGTAATTCACGACTAGCCTTCTGGACTGATTTCTTTGGGCTACGAATGAACGACTCTGTCACTCGTTCAACAGTCACTTCACTAACTCTTGGTCGTCCTGTGCTCTTCCCTTTACAAAGGCAGGCGGTATCCTCAAATTAATACCAGTTACGAATATTATTATCACTTGGAGGATCACAACCGAACTTCAGCCGGAACGCACGCTGCACAGTAACTACAGATTCGGTCTTTGCAAACTGCAAAACACAAAACACTTTCTGTTCACTAGTGGCCATCTTCACTACCACCGCTGTCTAGCGCACTTCGGCAGAAACTTTGCGCCCGGCGCATGCGCACTGGTGCCAAACACAACTGTTTGAGGTGCTCTTTCATTTGGCATATCACTTATAACTGTAAGTTTAATGTAATAGATATTATAAAGCGTTAAAACCGCGATATTCATTTTGTAAACACCCTGTATTTATACACTACTGGCCATTAAAATTGTAAAACCAAGAAGAAATGCAGTTGATAAACGGGTATACATTGGACAAATATATTATACTAGAACTGACATGTGATTACATTTTTAGGCAATTTTCGTGCATAGATCCTGAGAAATCAGTACCCAGAACAACCTCCTCTGGCCGTAATAACAGCCTTGATACGCCTGGGCATTGAGCCAAACAGAGCTTGGATGGCGTGTAAGGTACAGCTACTCATGCAGCTTCAACACGATACCACAGTTCATCAAGAGTAGCGACTGGCGTATTGTGACGAGCCAGTTGCTCGGCCACCATTGACCAGACGTTTTCAATTAGTGAGAGATCTGGAGAATGTGCTGGCCAGGGCAGCAATAGAGCATTCTCTGCATCCAGAAAGGCCCGTACAGGACTTGCAACATGCATTATCCTGCTGAAATGTAGGGTTTCGCAGGGATCGAATGAAGGGTAGAGCCACGGGTCGTAACACATCTGAAATGTAACGTCGGCTGTTCAGAGTGCCGTCAGTGCGAACAAGAGGTGACCCAGACGTGTAACCAATGGCACCCCATACATCACGCCGGGTGATACGGCAGTATGGCGATGACGAATACACGCTTCCAGTATGCGTTCACCGCGATATCGCCAAACACGGATGTGACCATCGTGATGCTGTAAACAGAACCTGGATTGATCCGAAAAATGACGTTTTGCCATTCGTGCACCCAGGTTCGTCGTTGAGTACACCATCGCAGGCGCTCCTGTCTGTGATGCAGCGTCAAGGGTAAGAGCAGCCATGGTCTCCTAGCTGATAGTTCATGCTGCTGCAAACGACGTCGAACTGTTCGTGCAGATGGTTGTTGTCTTGCAAACGCCCCCATCTGTTAACTAAGGGATCGGGGCGTGGCTGCACGATCCGTTACCGCCATGCGGATAAGATGCCTGTCATCTCGACTGCTAGTGATACGAGGCCGTTGGGATCCTGCACGGCGTTCCGTATTACCCTCCTGAAACCACCGATTCCATATTCTGCTAACAGTCATTGGATCTCGACCAACGAGAGCAGCAATGTCGCGATACGATAAACCGCAATTGCGATTGGCTACAACCCGACCATTGTCAAAGTCGGAAACGTGCTGGTATTCATTTCTCCTCCTTACACCAGGCATCACAACAACGTTTCACCAGGGAACGCCGGTCAACTGCTGTTGGTATGAGAAATCGGTTGGAAACTTTCCTCATGTCAGCGCGTTATAGGTGTCGCCACCGGCGCCAACCTTGTGTGAATACTCTGAAAAGCTAATCATTTGCATATCACAGCATCTTCTTCCTGTCGGTTAAATTTCGCGTCTGTAGCACGTTCGTGGTGTAGCAATTTTAATGGCCAGTAGTGTATATACGAATTATAACGCAAAAAAGCAGATTTTTAGCCAGTCCACAGGTAATGGCAGCTACCTACGAGACCAGCACCGTAAGTGTTAATATCGCAAATGGCATACAGATGTAGGTAAGGCATTTCGAGATGCAGATCTCATTTCTCTTACCCGAGCCTGCCTCTATCAATAGGTGGTTGCACGACTGAACATTACAGTCGAAAATCGTCGGAGCGAATCGAAAATGACAGAGTACAAGCGTAAGACAGCCAGAAGGCGTCCCCTGCGGAGAGTCCCGCCTTCCGAGAAGCGCGGAGTTGACGCCAGACCGGCGCGTCCCGCGGGACCTGTGACGTCATAACAAGTGTCTCTGGAAGTCTGGAGGCGGCGCCAGCGCTTCCAGGAAAGCCTCGGCCGTTGGCCGGGACGTGGCGGGACTAAAGTCAGTGACACACCCTGCTCACCAGTCAGTGTTCCTACCGCGTTGGTTTCCGCTAACCAGGAAACAATTGCAAAACCTACGTGTTGTTGTTGTTGTTGTGGTCTTCAATCCTGAGACTGGTTTGATGCAGCTCTCCATGCTACTCTATACTGTGCAAGCTTCTTCATCTCCCAGCACCTACTGCAGCCTACATCCTTCTGAATCTGCTTAGTGTATTCATCTCTTGGTCTCCCTCTACAATTTTTACCCTCCACGCTGCCCTCCAACACTAAATTGGTGATCCCTTTATGCCTCAGAACATGTCCTACCAACCGATCCCTTCTTCTAGTCAAGTTGTGCCACAAACTTCTCTTCTCCCCAATCCTATTCAATACCTCCTCATTAGTTATGTGATCTACCCATCTAATCTTCAGCATTCTTCTGTAGCACCACATTCCGAAAGCTTCTATTCTCTTCTTGTCCATACTAGTTACCGTCCACGTTTCACTTCCATACATGGCTACACTCCATACAAATACTTTAAGAAACGACTTCCTGACATTTAAATATATACTCGATGTTAACAAATTTTTCTTCTTCAGAAACGCTTTCCTTGCCATTGCCAGTCTACATTTTATATCCTCTCTACTTCGACCATCATCAGTTATTTTGCTCCCCAAATAGCAAAATTCCTTTACTATTTTAAGTGTCTCATTTCCTAATCTAATACCCTCAGCATCACCCGACTTAATTAGACTACATTCCATTATCCTCGTTTTGCTTTTGTTGATGTTCATCTTATCCCCTCCTTTCAAGACACTATCCATTCCGTTCAACTGCTCTTCCAAGTCCTTTGCTGTCTCTGACAGAATTACAATGTCATCGGCGAACCTCAAAGTTTTTATTTCTTCTCCATGGATTTTAATATCTACTCCGAATTTTTGTTTTGTTTCGCTTACTGCTTGCTCAATATACAGATTGAATAACAGGGGATAGGCTACAACCCTGTCTCACTCCCTTCGCAACCACTGCTTCCCTTTCATGCCCCTCAACTCTTATAACTGCCATCTGGTTTCTGTACAAATTGTAAATAGCCTTTCGCTCCCTGTATTTGACCTCTGCCACCTTCAGAATTTCAAAGAGAGTATTCCAATCAGCATTGTCAAAAGCCTTTTCTAAGTCTACAAATGCTAGAAACGTAGGTTTGCCTTTCCTTAACCTATCTTCTAAGACAAGTCGTAGGGTCAGTATTGCCTCGTGTGCTCCAACATTTGTACGGAATACAAACTGATCTTCTCCGAGGTCGGCTTCTACCAGTTTTTCCATTCGTCTGTAAAGAATTCGCGTTAGTATTTTGCAGCCGTGACTTATTAAACTGATAGTTCGGTAATTTTCACATCTGTCAACACCTGCTTTCTTTGGGATTGGAATTATTATATTCTTCTTGAAGTCTGTGGTTATTTCACCTGTCTCATACATCTTGCTCACCAGATGTTAGAGGTTTGTCAGGACTGGCTCTCCCAAGGCCGTCAGTAGTTCTAATTCCCTCAGCATCACCCGACTACATTCCATTATCCTCTTTTTGCTTTTGTGATGTTCATCTTATACCCTCCTTTCAAGACACTGTCCATTCCGTTCAACTGCTCTTCCAAGGCATATAGTAAAGCTCCATGCCCTCGAGAAAAATTACAGCTGTAGTTTCCCCTTGCTTTCAGCTGTTCGCAGTACCAGAACAGCAAGGCCATTTTGGTTAGTGTTACAAGGCCAGATCAGTCAATCATCCAGACTGTTGCCCCTGCAACTACTGAAAAGGCTGCTGCTCCTCTTCAGGAACCACACGTTTGTCTGGCCTCTCAACAGATACCCCTCCGTTGTGGTTGCACCTACGGTACGGCTATCTGTATCGTTGAGGCACGCAAGCCTCCCCACCAACGGCAAGGTCCATGGTTCATGGGAGGATGGGGGGGAGGGGGGAACGTATGTAGACTCAGCGAAACACAAAAGCTCATACGGAAGGAATTAGCTACAGTGTGCTGACGAACTACGGAGTAAGAAGACCGCGAGTTCCCTCTCTCCTTGTCCGGATACGTCACAAGACGCACCTACAAGCTGTTAGAGTGCGCAAAAAGTAATCTGGCGAGTCACGGGTAATCGTTTTCGTTTACACGTCAGCACCAAAATTACTTGTGTTTGAGAGCTGCCTGCTGTGCGTGTTGACGCATGAACGATAAAAGCAGGTTTAGGAGGCACCATCCCTCTTACGAAAAGAATCGAAATGTGGTCGAAAGCTTTGTATATGTTTGTGTGTGTGTGTGTGAAATCTTATGGGACTTATCTGCTAAGGTCATCAGTCCCTAAGCTTACACACTACTTAACCTAAATTATCCTAAGGACAAACACACAAACCCATGCCCGAGGGAGGACTCGAACCTCCGCCAGGACCAGCTGCACAGTCCCTGACTGCAGCATCTCAGACCACTCGGCTAATCCCGCGCGGCTGTATATGTTTGAAAAGTACCATAGACTACACTAATAGTGACAAGTAAGCCCTGGAATAAGGATCGTCTCCAACTATGCTTTGACACGATCTCACTCAGGGTAACATCCAACAACTCTATCAACCAATGTCAATCCGAATAACTGCTTGCATAAGGGCCAGAGGTGGACCAACGCGTTATTGACATTCTGAGTTTGTGAAGCTGTTTCTCTTGAATAAATCATCCATTTTTTTCTCAAATTGTAATCATCTGTTTGCCTGTGCATGTATGCGGCGCTGCGCTTAAATCCGGACAAATGAAACATTTTTAAAAACCAATTTATTAAAACAAAATACAAATGAAAATGAAAATCCTTTTACATTTAAGTGGTGGTATCTTTCAAGAGTAACATTACTCGATGTAACCTCCTTCCGCCACAATGACCGCTTCCAATCTTGTCCTGAAGCGATCGCACGCATTCTTTAAACAGCATGTCCGCAGCTCGTGGTCTTGCGGTAGCGTTCTCGCTTCCCGCGCACGGAGTCCCGGTTTCGATTCCCGGCGGAGTCAGGGATTTTCTATGCCTCGTGATGACTGGGTGTTGTGTGTTCTTCATCATCATTCACTTCCCGACATGGGGCCTCCCGGCCAACAATGCCATACGGTCATTTCATTTCATTTTAAAAACAGCGCTGAACGTATTCGCAAATGCTGCTTCGATAGCGCTGCTTAGAGATGTGACACGAGGGTACCTCGTCTTACTGGTAACTCTTTCGACTATGCTCCAAACATAGTAGTCGAGGGGGCTCAAATCTGGGCTATTTGGGGACCAGAACTTCTTTGACCAGAACATGTCAACGTTATCCGACAGTCAGTTTTGGACTACATAGCTCGTATGAGGTCCACTTCTGCCATCCGACGCATTGTTCGCTCGCTGACATTCAATACTGACGCCAGTATCCTCAATGATTGCCCCGGGTCCTTCGAAATCAGCGCCTGAGCCTTTTCGCTGACTGCCGCAGTTCGTGACATGCGTTTCTTTGAATGAAGTTTCCTCTCCGGGTTAGCGGAACCTTCCCCAGACTTCTCCGAAGCATTATACTTGCCCACAATATCGTAAACATAAACGAAATATTTCAGTGGGCGAACGCCCAGCTCGAAGACTTTCGATAATCCCGGCTCTGCGGTTGAACTCCACATTTGTCAGTAACATCTCGGCCATTTTGAGGTTCTGACTGTTTACTAGACGCCTATGGCTTTCTAGAACGCCAATCGCGACCTCCGGTGGAACTACGATATGGCGAGAAATTGAAATTGGTCCGGATTTAAGAAGAGTTCGAACGGAAATTTTTTTTCACATTTTATGATTTTTATCTCATTATAAAATTTACAATTTTCAGAATAAAATGATATATATATCACTTACAATATATATAACTTACAGTTAGGTTTAAGTAGTTCTAAGTTGTAGGGGACTGATGACCTCAGATTATTTTGTTATTATTAGTGATTTTGTTATTATTATTGCAAATTATTATTATTCTGTTTCATATGCAACAACTAATTAATATAATTTTTAATCCCTC
Source organism: Schistocerca piceifrons (assembly GCF_021461385.2). Classification (NCBI taxonomy): domain Eukaryota; kingdom Metazoa; phylum Arthropoda; class Insecta; order Orthoptera; family Acrididae; genus Schistocerca; species Schistocerca piceifrons. The sequence continues at coordinate 188,043,039 of NC_060139.1, forward strand.
CATTACTTTAATATCGGTCCCATAGTGCTCCGAGCCTTTTGAACCATTTGAACTAAATAAGGAATAAATAAATAAAAATTTTTGAATTAGCAGTGTGGCTGGCATATGTTCTTCTCAAATTTTAGCAAATACATTTTCAAACGATAAATTTTTCTGAATTACAATTTCTTGGACGTTATACTAAGGTAATATACTATTCATTGATGTAAACAAGTTATTCAAATGGTTCAAATGGCTCTGAGCACTATGGGACTTAACATCTGAGGTCATCAGTACCCTAGAACTTAGAACTACTTAAACCTAACTAACCTAAGGACAACACACACATCCATGCCCGAGGCAGGATTCGAACCTGCGACCGTAGCAGTCGCGCGGTTCCGGACTGAAGCGCCTAGAGCCGCTCGGCCACCACGGCCGGCAAAAACAAGTTATTATTAATATTGATATGGTAACTAAACAATTTAGTATTATTATATTAAAAAGTTTTATTTGCTACCAGCGACACGCAGCAGCTTCGCAAGGGTGGCACTAAGTATGTACAGCCGGATGATTTGTCTGCTACAGCGGAGTAAATTATATAAACGAATTTTCCTCGTGAATAAGCCTAGCTATTAATGAAAATCGTAGTTCCTGAGATTAGCCTTCATATCCAGATAGAAAAATGTGGCATGCGAATTAAAGTTCATCTTAGTTCAGCTCTTCGCACTAAATACTAATAAATTACATACACAAACCATCCTTGTGGACTAGCCTATCTATTAGTGAAAAACTACAGAAGTCCCTGAGATAACCTTTTTCATACCGATAGAAAGCGCGGCGGGGAACTTTAATTTAAAATATACAGGGTGACAATTACTGAACTATATGAAATAAAATCGTCATACCTTCTGAACGGTTCGCGTTAGCACGTTCAAACTGCACAGTTGACAGAGGGGCATGATGGGAAATAATACCCGCTGTATGGATTAGTTTAGCGAAGAAGCCCACTTCCATTTGTATGGGTTCGTCGATAAGCAAAATTGGCGCATCTGGGGGACTGAGAATCCGCATATCGCGATCGAGAAGTCTCTTCACCCTGAACGGGTGACTGTGTGGTGTGCAGTGTCCAGTCACGGAAAATCGGTGCTATATTCACTGGTGGCGCAGTGTCTGCCGAATGCTACGTGAATGATTTGCAGATGATTTCATCCCCATTATCAAAAATGACCCTGATTTGACAAGATGTGGTTCATGCAAGACGGAGCTCGACCCCAGCGAAGCAGGATATAGTTTGATGTCCTGGAGGAGCACTTTGGAGACCGCATTATGGTTCTGCGGTGCCCAGAGGCCACTGGCATAGGCCTCGATTGGACACCATATTCTCCATATCTGAACACATGCGATTCCTTTTTGTGGAGCTATATTAAACACAAGGTGTACAGCAATAACCCCAGAACCACTACTGATCTGAAAACATTCAGGAGGTCATCGAGAGCATCGATGTTCCGACTCTTCAGCAGGTCATGCAGAATTTCGCTATTCGTCTACGCAACATCTTCGCCAATGATGGCAGTTTTTCGAACATGTCAAAACCTAAATCCGAACATCTGTAGTGACATTCACATATTGAATAAAGTGTATGCACGGCATAGTTTGTAACTAATATACGTTTCTTTAAAAAATAGTTCAATAATTGTCACCCTGTATTATTATCAATGAAAACAAACATGTCTGTGGCACATTAGAAGTAGGATTAATGGGAAGCTATATTTCGGATGGAGGAGGCGGAGGCAGAGACAGTAAGAACCTGTAACCCCAGAATTGAACCCCCGAGCCCGCGCCTACAATAAAATGGCGACATGATAAGTTGGCACCTCGTGCTGTGCCTTGTCCCTGCATCAGGACTGCCTCAGGAAAAAGACTGATCAGCAGAAGGCAGCGTCGCAGTGCTAACACCATTATCCGTGTTTTGTGATTATATGAAAGCAGAGCTGACACACGCGGGAATATTCGCAGCGCTCGGAGACAAATGATTGTCTGCGGACTAGCGCCATCTCGTCCCCTAACGGCAACTTGTAACACTGCAATCCAGTGCCTCACGTATTTTTCAGATACCAGATTTCTTAATTTTAAAACCATACTTTGTGACTATATGCATTTATGATATTTGTCAGTAATTAGTATTTATGAAAATATAATGCATTCTGAAAGAATAAGTAAGAAATAATTATGTCAAACCGTTACAGTTAACACGCTGGCAATGTCAGGGAAATTTGTTGCACGAAACACAAATAATATGCAGGGTGATTCAAAAAGAATACCACAACTTTAGGAATTTAAAACTCTGCAACGACAAAAGGCAGAGCTAAGCACTATCTGTCGGCGAATTAAGGGAGCTATAAAGTTTCATTTAGTTGTACATTTGTTCGCTTGAGGCGCTGTCGACTAGGCGTCAGCGTCAGTTGATGCTAAGATGGCGACCGCTCAACAGAAAGCTTTTTGTGTTATTGAGTACGGCAGAAGCGAATCGACGACAGTTGTTCAGCGTGCATTTCGAACGAAGTATGGTGTTAAACCTCCTGATAGGTGGTGTATTAAACGTTGGTATAAACAGTTTACAGAGAATGGGTGTTTGTGCAAAGGGAAAAGTTCTGGACGGCCGAGAACGAGTGATGAAAATGTAGCACGCATCCAGCAAGCATTTGTTCGCAGCCCAGGAAAATCGACTCGCAGAGCTAGCAGAGAGCTGCAAATTCCACAATCAACTGTATGGAGAGTCCTACGATTAGGTTAGTTATGAAACCTTATCGTCTGAAATTGGTTCAATCACTGTCTGCAGCTGATAAGATTAAAAGAATCGATTTCTGTGATTTTATCCTTGCTCAAATGGAAACAGATGAATCTTTCGTTTCAAAGATTGTGTTTAGTGATGAAGCAACTTTCCACACTAACGGGAAAGTCAACCGTCACAATGTCTGTATATGGGGCACTGAGAATCCGCGGGAAACAACTCAGTATGAACGTGACTCGCCTAAGGTGAACGTTTTCTGTGCCATTTCAGCCAATAAAGTTTTTGGTCCCTTTTTCTTCGAAGGTGCTACTGTAACTGAACTACAGTATCTGGAGATGTTAGAGAATTGGCTGTTCCCTCAGCTCGAACAAGAAGCACAACAATTCATATTTCAGCAGGATGGAGCGCCACCACATTGGCACTTATCTGTCTGTAACTACCTGAACGTCAACTACCCGAGGCGATGGATCGGCCGCCAGGCAGCCCGTGACAGAGCACTTCATCACTGGCCTCCAAGAAGCCCTGATCTTACCCCCTGCGATTTTTTCTTATTGGGGTATGTTAAGGATATGGTGTTTCGGCCACCTCTCCCAGCCACCATTGATGATTTGAAACGAGAAATAACAGCAGCTATCCAAACTGTTACGCCTGATATGCTACAGAGAGTGTGGAACGAGTTGGAGAATCGGGTTGATATTGCTCGTGTGTCTGGAGGGGGCCATATTGAACATCTCTGAACTTGTTTTTGAGTGAAAAAAAACCTTTTTAAATACTCTTTGTAACGATGTATAACAGAAGGTTATATTATGTTTCTTTCATTAAATACACATTTTTAAAGTTGTGGTATTCTTTTTGAATCACCCTGTATTTCATGTAACAATAACATCGCTGGTGCGAGAGCGCGCAGTCCTAGGCGTCAGGTCAGAGAGAATTTGCGCAGAACTTGTGGTGTGGTACGGACGTGTGTGTTGGGGTGCTAATGCCAAATGGAAAGTCTGCTGGAAATGGCGTTATAATATGCGTCAAGGCAAAATATAAGTGAGCGATCACGGGTATAGGCACAGTACCTGGTTGCACGAAGATCCAGGAATTAAAGGAGAATACTGTGGGGCCCAAATTTATTCAAGCTACTCGTTAGCCAAGATGAACCTATTGTCAAAAACGAATTTCATAATAAGCATTACATCGCTCCAGAAGCAGCTCATCGAAAACTGAGAGCCAACCAGTATTTTGTAGCGGCGTAATAGGAACATTTTTTTGGAACATGTGTTTAGGCAAAGTATAAGGTTTGCGAGTGAAACTTTATTGACCCAAGTCACCATAAATTCCGAGTCACGAGTGAAAGAAATGGTTAAAAGAAAACAGGTTCACTTAAAATTACGGTAGATTTTCGATCAACAATTAATGTAATAAAACGCAGTAGTAACTACAGTTGTTCATAAAATGTTGCACTGCTACTGCAGACTGTCAGATCAAATCAAGTGATTTAAGTGCAATTCATATTTCTACGACAAAAGTGTGCTGTCTCTCTTGTAGTCGAAGTAATTTTATAATTCTGTGCTCTCTTCCGTAACTGATGCTGTATGCATATGTCCATGTAATATTAGTATTGATATATAGTCCTTCCAAGAATATAAGTTTTTACAGTGTCATTTCAAAAGCAATCAGTAAAGAACAATAATTAAATTTGGTCACGATTATGCAAACATCCAAACGGACAGCATTACCATGAGTTACGTAACGCAGTATAGTTTTTATGAAGTGTTGTTAGTCATTAAACGTTATGGATCATAGTAATTGTAATTAACATCATTGCAACCCTGATTAACCTCTCTAGCGTTCATGTTACAGGTGTTTTCTACAGCTACACTCAGGCGAGTGCGTTTTGTTCAGATGTCGCATTATCATTCTTGCTCAGTATTTGCGTGATTTCAGAGTCGTTACAGTTATTTACCAAATTTAACTTTTGCTCGTTTTAGAGCTGGCGACTGTTATTATTCTGCAACATAAATTTTATTCATTCAGGCTATTTTGATACACAATATTACGTCTAACTACAATTAATCTTACACTTATTACCATTTCATTTTATATTTCGATCGTTGTTGTACTCAGTAAATACTCGTGCGATGAGGATCATATTGTAACTTTATATATTCTGCTGGTAAGTATTGATCTTCGGATTCGATGCTTTGTTTCCGTTAATTATACACAGGAGAGTATCTTGGCCAAACTGTAGGTGGCTAAAAATCACTCTTACATCTTGTTGGTGTATTGAAACATATTATTGTTTCGTTCTCTTCTTTTCTTATAGATAAGCTGTATGTAAACTGAATGAGTTATAGACCCCGTCAAAGGTAAATTAAAGAGTTGTTTTGTAGCAAGGGTAATGTTTTGATATGTCGTTAAATATCTGTATGAAACAAAATAAGAAATTCGCTCTTCAATTTATTAATTCCTGTATCTTCACCATTTTGTTTCGATAAGTGGTAGTGTACAGAATGCTTGGATCCGTCGTAGCAGCATTGTTAAAAATGTGTATTTCAACCATAATTAAAAGTGTTATAATAAGTTATTAGAAAAGCAAAATTTATTCGCACATTTAAGACGTTCACTACTATCTGTTCATAATTTCACTCACCGCCGAGATCCTGCATCAAGAGATTCGTAGCAGACGAGAAGAATTTACGCGATATTCTGAGGAGCAATCCTGCATCGACATTGTCACAATCAATACTAAGCACAATGGAATTAATGTGAAGCAGTACGTAACGCAAATTATGAATATTGATCTTCTAACAACCCTACCACAACAAAGGTCAAAAGTTAATTATATTTGTAGTGTTGCTCACGTTGCTAAATATTGCATTTTCGGGCAACAACAAAGTTATATCATGTGGCAGGTGTCATTAGAGCACAGTTAATAAAGTCATTTCTTGAAATAATGGATAAACTAGGCACTCATCTTTTCGTGTTTCCCATGCTCGTCTCGTTGTGAACTCATGGCTCAATCGTCGAAAATCTAGGTAGTGATGATTCCAAGCTCGGATGCAAAGAGGCCTTGGTGTTATTCTGCGATATTCAAAAGTTTTATAGATGTGTTTCATAAACCATTCTTGAAGATTAAACTTTTGCAAGTTAGGACAATGGTGATGTAAAAAAGTAATCAGCACTCCGAATTTAAGTTACACTTCTTTTTTATTACTTTTGTTGCAATATCACGTAACTCGTTCCAAAACATCACTTCACAATATAAAACATACTTGAAAATATCTTCCTCACTGTTAAAGTTCACATTTCATAAACTGACTACAATTTGCGTCTTTTTAACACGACAACCAAAGCTTGACTCTCTAATAACCGCTTACGCGCCCAAAAATCAGTTACAAGTACGTCAATGATCATAGTTTACAAAAGAAAGACTACACATAAGAATAATATCATTGCAATATATACATATCGATGTATCGAAGTACCTCTACATTAATGAAATCAAATTTGAATGTTGTCACAGAAATGTGTTAACTATTTTACAGAAACGCAGTAGAATATTGCTGGTATCGAGAGGTTGAGGTGAGGTGCCGTAATGGTTACGTAATTCAAGTACCATTACAATCTTAAATGTATCGATATTGAAGGTCTGTTGATATTGGTAACAGTTAAAGTTCACCCAGGATTGTGTATAGATTCATAAATTACCTTCAGATTTCTTTCAACTATTCTTTCCAATTAATTTTTCCAATTATTCAAGCAATTTTTAATCAATTTCCATCTCCCTCCCTCCACACACGTACATATTCATTGGTACAGTGGAGGAGACACGGCTCGAGAAGGGGAAGCAGCAGCGCTGCCATCTGTGGGCAGGTGAAGCAGTGAGTCGAGACGACGCCCCCGGAAGCGTCCCGCACGTGTCTGTGGAGGCCTTTGTCTGCGGAGGACAATTACACGGCAGAGCTGCTTATGCGGAAGAGACTCTTGTAGGGTGCGCTGACCCTATTAGGGGTGAGCAGAGGGAGAACGCCGCGGACCGGAGCTACTAAGCACGCCAGGAAGTGGTCTATACACAGCTACAAGGAGAAACATACAGTACTATAAAGAGGCAACACATCGACAACAGTGAAGCAAACTGAAAAGCCCTTCGCCATTTTTGTTTCGTCAAAACAACGGACCACTGTGCATGATAACGGTCGTTAATGTGTAAAGCAACCGTGAAATAAAATCTGCTCGTGTTCACTACTTTCTGCCAGATAAGTACACTGGTGTCCAAAATTAAAGCAACAAACGTAAATTTTGCGAGGTTTCATTTATTTTTTCACAAAACAGTTTAAATAGGTGCTATTAAAGCAAGAACAATGTGAAAAACACAGAACGTAGCCAACTGCAATAAAAATGTTCTCCGTTTTTCTTCCAACTTAACGGATTTGCACACACGTTCTGACAACTGGTTAGTGTGCTCAGTACGGGGTGTGACCTCCTCTGGCACCAATTCAGGCCTGACAACGACGGGAAATGTAATGTAATATCTTGTATAGACACCTTTTATTAACCTGACACGTTCTACATCATTACGAAGTACTAGTCTAATCTAATCTAATTCAAAGCATTTCCCGTCGTTGTCAGGCCTGAATTGGTGCCAGAGGAGGTCACACCCGGTACTGAGCGTACTAACCAGTTGTCAGAACGTGTGTGCAAATCCGTTAAGTTGGAAAAAAACGGAGAACATTTTTATTGCAGTTGGCTACGTTCTGTGTTTTTCACATTGTTCTTACTTTAATACCACCTATTTAAACTGTCAACATGACCCTTAATATTTTTAATTTTTTTGTGGGGTTGGGGAAATTACCCACTTACTACATCCATAAATTCATCTAATGAGTAGAAGGAGTTGCCATTAAGAAATTCTTTTAATTTCCTTTTAAATGCTATATGGCATTCTGTCAGACTTTTGATGCTATTAGTTAAGTGACCAAAGACTTTTGTGACAGCATAATTTACCCCCTTCTGAGCCAAAGTTAGATTTAACCTTGAGTAGTGATGATCATCCTTTCTCATAGTGTTGTAGCCATGTACACTCCTATTACTTTTGAATTCGTTTGGATTGTTAATAACGAATTTCATAAGTGAACAAATTTCATAAGTGACAAATTTCATAAGTGAATGATGTCATCAATCTGATGTTGAAGCAATAACACCCATTCTTCCTGCAGGGCTGCTCACAAGTCGTGGACAGTGGTTGGTGGATGCTGGCGGGATGGAGCCCGTCACGCGGTTCAAATCAAGAGCAAGCAGGCCACGTAATGCGTGCAGTTAATTCTTGCTGATTCACCCGTACTATTTGATGTAGAGGTGTTGGAGTGGTCAATATAATCCCTGCTCACATCATTAGGGATCCTCCTCGAAATCAGTCTCTTTCAACAATGTTTGAGTCCCGAAATCGTGTTATACGTGCCCTCAAGATGCGAATCCGTCGAGAATCACTCTCTAGACCAAATCGGGACTCATCTGTGAAAATAAAATTGGCCCACCGTTCGACAGTCCAGATGGCATGTTGACGTCTCCACTCTAGACATTCCCTTCTGTGAAGACACACCAGAGCTTGCGAGGTGCCGGGGCTAGCAGTGTATTTAACACTAAATTCTTCTAGAATCTTCATATGAAAATGATGCTCTAAGCCCCCCTTTTCTAACTCCGACTTTTGCTGTTGCACATGGATTAAGAAGAAATGCGAACTGACTGTAATCGACCCTGCAAGTAGAGTAGAAAAGAGTTTGGCACCTGCAATAATTTAATTTGATAGAAATTAATTTGATACAGGAAAGTTTAATTAACGTAGTCAGAAATGAAAGGGTTGCTTTACCGATCCACAGAATGAAAGTTCTGTCCAAAATAACAATTTGATTTATTATGAATAAACTCAAAATAATAAACAAAACACATGAAACATTTACAATACGTCAAATTGGATACTCAAATAAATGCTGTCAAGGTGAAGTTGTCCATAAACTAGATTGTGACATTTATGACCAAGTGGTATGTGGAGCCAATTTCTTGCAACTCAGATCTTAAGAGAAATACCCGAATGGATTCTGGATGTGGGACTACCCTGCAAACACTACCCCGCTTGATAGATACTCTGACGTCATTGCTGGCGTGGTTGTCCGTTCATCCGAATGCCATCTTCCGTGCAGAGCACGATCGTAAGGACATCCGTTGACAGTATGTATGGTTGTAACCTGAATCAGACATAGAACGGAGAAAGAGCAGTTTGTTGCTTTAATTTTTGACACCAGTGTAATTTCCCCTGATTATAACTTATGAATAATTGATATATGTCTTACACCACCAATGTCAGTAGCATACAGCGAGTTCCACTGATCGTGGCCGGGCCAAATGTCTCACGAAATAAGCGTCAAACGAAAAAACTACAAACAACCAAACTTGTCTAGCTTGAAGGGGGAAACCAGATGGCGCTATGCTTGGCCTGCTAGATGGCGCTGCCATAGGTCAAACGGATATCAACTGCGTTTTTTTAAAAATAAGAACCCCTATTTTTAATTACATATTCGTGTAGTACGGAAAGAAATATGAATGTTTCAGTTGGACCACTTTTTTCGCTTTGTTATAGATGGCGCTGTAATAGTCACAAACATATGTCTCACAATTTTAGACGAACAGTTGGTAACAGGTATGTTTTTTAAATTAAAATACAGAACGTAGGTACGTTTGAACATTTTATTTCGCTTCTTCCAATGTGTTACACGTACCTTTGTGAACTTATCATTTCTGAGAACGCATGGTGTTACAGCGTGATTACCTGTAAATACCACATTAATGCAATAAATACTCAAAATGATGTCCGTCAACCTCAATGCATTTGGCAATAAGTGTAACGACATTCCTCTCAACACCGAGTAGTTCGCCTTCCGTAATGTTCGCACATGCATTGATAATGCGCTGACGCATGTTGTCAGGCGTTGTCGGTGGATCACAATAGCAAATATCCTTCAACTTTCCCCACAGAGAGAAATCCGGGACGTCAGATCCGGTGACGTGCGGGCCATGGTATGGTGCTTCGACGACCAATCCACCTGTCATGAAATATGCTATTCAATACCGCTTCAACCGCACGCGAGCTATCTGCCGGACATCCATCATGTTGGAAGTACATTGCCATTCTGTCATGCAGTGAAACATCTCATAGTAACATCGCTAGAACATTACGTAGGAAATCAGCATACATTGCACCATTTAGATTGCCATCGATAAAATGGGGGCCAATTATCCTTCCTCCCATAATGCCGCACCATACATTAACCCGCCAAGATCGCTGATGTTCCACTTGTCGCAGCCATCGTGGATTTTCCGTTGCCCAATAGTGCATATTATGCCGGTTTACGTTACCGCTGTTGGTGAATGACGCTTCGTGGCTAAATAGAACGCGTGCAAAATATCTGTCATCGTCCCATAATTTCTCTTGTGCCCAGTTGCAGAACTGTACACGACGTTCAAAGTCGTCGTCATGCAATTACTGGTGCATAGAAATATGGTACGGGTGCAATCGATGTTGATGTAGCATTCTCAACACCGACGTTTTTGAGATTCCCGATTCTAGGTCAATTTGTCTGCTACTGATGTGCGGATCAGCCGCGACAGCAGCTAAAACATCTACTTGGGCATCATCATTTGTTGCAGGTCGTGGTTGTCGTTTCACATGTGGCTGGACACTTCCTGTTTCCTTAAATAACGTAACTATACGGCGAACGGTCCGGACATTTGGATGATGTCGTCCAGGATACCGAGCAGTATACATAGCACACGCCCGTTGCGCATTTTGATCACAATAACCATACATCAACACGATATCGACCTTTTCCGCAATTGGTAAACGGTCCATTTTAACAGCGGTAATGTATCACGAAGCAAATACCGTCTGCACTGGCAGAATGTTACGTGATACCACGTACTTATACATTTGTGACTATTACATCGCCATCTATCACAAAACGAAAAAAGTGGTCCAACTAAAACATTCATATTTCTTTACGTACTACACGAATATGTAATAAAAAATGGGGGTTCCTATTTAAAAAAACGCAGTTGATATCCGTTTGACCTATGGCAGCACCATCTAGCGGGCCAACCAAAGCGCCATATGGTTTCCCCCTTCAAGCTAGACAAGTTTCATTCTTTGTAGTTTTTTCGTTTGATGCTTACTTCGTGAGATATTTGGCCCGGTCACTATCAATGGACTACCCTGTATACACTGATAAGCCAACACAATATGACCACTTAAACTAATTAATAACTTGTTTGTACATCTTATGCAGCAACGATTCTGCGTGGTATGTAATCGACAAGTACTTTTTCATACACTGGAACTGTACTTTCTTTCAGATCTCTTGGTATCCTGTCTTCCTTCATGACACTCTTAAAAAGAGAATGAAGCTGTTGACATAAAACTTGCCCCCATATTTTATTAATTCATTATATATGCCAGCTGGCACTGGAATGGCCTATTTTTAAATCTTTTTATTGCACTGCATACCTCCAACGAGAAGTCTATTTGGTTGCCATTTCCTGTGCTTTGGTAACTAGTTTCAGTCTCCACCTTTATTACGTCCTTATATTGCAATTTAAAATAATTTTCCCACTGAATTTTGCTTAGATTGTGTATTTGAATGTGTTCGTTAATATGCTTCTGTATGAGCTGATTTGATGCTAATATATTATGTTCGTAAGGGGAACCGTCACCGAAATCTCCCGAAGAGGCCACGGGAGGCTGCCAAAAGGGAGTGTCTAGGGAAGCTGCCCGAGGGAGTGTTTTCGCTCCGCAGCAACGACGCAGCTCATTCTGCAGAAGACTCGGTCACACACGCTACTTCCTTTGGGTATTCTGCTGACATGGCAGGCAGTAATTGAAATTTAGCTTAACTCCCTCTCCGCCCTATTCTCCTGATATGACAACGACTTCCTCCTCTTTCTTCTGAAACAGGAACTATTTCAAGCATTTTCGGAACGACAGTGGGATGATTTTCGAGATGAAACATTTCTTGAACAGCCGAAATGTAGACTTCTACGACAAAGGTTTCTCCCCAGTAATCTATCGTTGGAGAAAATATACTGCATTGAACGTTGAATACTTAGAGGGCGACTGACAGCGTCACCAACTTTCAGGGTCGCAACTACATTTTTTTGACACGACAATTATTATTCACAGAATTTACATAAGAACGGAAAAAGTTGTAGAAGCTGACCTAGGGGGAAATCAGTTTGGGTGTCCGAAAAATGTAGGAACACGCGAGGCGATACTGACCCTACGACAAATCTTAGAGCCGCCCATCCGGTTAGCCTTGCGGTCTAGCGCACGGCTTTCCGGATTGGGAAGGAGCGCCTGGTCGCCGGCACTTGTGTCGAGGTCCGGTGAGCCGGCCAGTCTGTGGATGGTTTTTAGGCAGTTTTCCATCTGCCTCGGCGAATGCGGGCTGGTTCCCCTTATTCCGCCTCCGCTACACTATGTCTGCGATTGCTGCACAAACAAGTTCTCCACGTACGCGTACACCACCATTACTCTGCCACGCAAACATAGGGGTTACATTCCTCTGGTACAGGGTGTTTCAAAAATGACCGGTATATTTGAAACGGCAATAAAAACTAAACGAGCAGCGATAGAAATACACCGTTTGTAACAATATACTTGCGACAACAGTACATTTTCAGGCGGACAAACTTTCGAAATTACAGTAGTTACAATTTTCAACAACAGATGGCGCTGCAAGTGATGTGAAAGATACAGAAGACAACGCAGTCTGTGGGTGCGCCATTTTGTACGTCGTCTTTCTGCTGTAAGCGTGTGCTGTTCACAACGTGCAAGTGTGCTGTAGACAACATGGTTTATTCCTTAGAACAGAGGATTTTTCTGGTGTTGGAATTCCACCGCCTAGAACACAGTGTTGTTGCAACAAGACGAAGTTTTCAACGGAGGTTTAATGTAACCAGAGGACCGAAAAGCGATACAATAAAGGATCTGTTTGAAAAATTTCAACGGACTGGGAACGTGACGGATGAACGTGCTGGAAAGGTAGGGCGACCGCGTACGGAAACCACAGAGGGCAACACGCAGCTAGTGCAGCAGGTGATCCAACAGCGGCCTCGGGTTTCCGTTCGTCGTGTTGCAGCTGCGGTCCAAATGACGCCAACCTCCACGTATCGTCTCATGCTCCAGAGTTTACACCTCTATCCACACAAAATTCAAACGCGTCAACCCCTCAGCGCCGCTACCATTGCTGCACGAGAGACATTCGCTAACGATATAGTGCACAGGATTGATGACGGCGATATGCATGTGGGCAGCATTTGGTTTACTGACGAAGCTTATTTTTACCTGGACGGCTTCGTCAATAAACAGAACTGGCGCATATGGGGAACCGAAAAGCCCCATGTTGCAGTCCCATCGTCCCTGAATCCTCAAAAAGTACTGGTCTGGGCCGCCATTTCTTCCAAAGGAATCATTGGCCCATTTTTCAGATCCGAAACGATTACTGCATCACGCTATCTGGACATTCTTCGTGAATTTGTGGCGGTACAAACTGCCTTAGACGACACTGCGAACACCTCGTGGTTTATGCAAGATGGTGCCCGGCCACATCGCACGGCCGACGTCTTTAATTTCCTGAATGAATATTTCGATGATCGTGTGATTGCTTTGGGATATCCGAAACATACAGGAGGCGGCGTGGATTGGCCTCCCTATTCGCCAGACATGAACCCCTGTGACTTCTTTCTGTGGGGACACTTGAAAGACCAGGTGTACCGCCAGAATCCATAAACAATTGAACAGCTTAAGCAGTACATCTCATCTGCATGTGAAGCCATTCCGCCAGACACGTTGTCAAAGGTTTCGGGTAATTTCATTCAGAGACTACGCCATATTATTGCTACGCATGGTGGATATGTGGAAAATATCGTACTATAGAGTTTCTCAGACCGCAGTGCCATCTGTTGTTGAAAATTGTAACTACTGTAATTTCGAAAGTTTGTCTGCCTGAAAATGTACTGTTGTTCCAAGCATATTGCAACAAACGGTGTATTTCTATCGCTGCTCGTTTAGTTTTTATTGCCGTTTCAAATATACCGGTCATTTTTGAAACACCCTGTATGAGACGTTCCCTGGGGGGGGGGGGGGGGTCCACCCAGGGGCCGAACCGCACAATAACCCTTAAAGAGTGGTTTGGTGTGGGGTGGCGGAGGGGTGAAGTGGACTGCGGTAGTCTTCGTGGGGTTGTGGACCACTGCGGCTGCGGTGGGGACGGAGCCTCTCCGTCGTTTCTAGGCCCCCAGTTAACATACGATACAATACAATCTTAGAGCCGCGCGGAGTCGCCGCGCGGTCTGGGGCGCCATGTCACGGATTGCTCGGCCCCTCTCGCCGGAGGTTCGAGTCCTCCCTCGAGCATGAACGTGTGTGTGTCGTTCTTAGCAAAGTTAGTTTTAATAGTGTGTAAGTCTAGGGACCGATGACCTCAGCAGTTTGGTCCGTTAGGGATTCACACACATTTGAACGTTTGAACTAATCTTAGAAGTAAGGCTGGAGGCAGGCACCCCTACGTTTACAGCATGTTTTGGAAATGAAGATATGGCCAGAGTAGGCTGTATTCTTTCTATTACCCGAGCAATTGGCCAGTTTCAACCGTGGGTAAATTTCAAGCACATATCTTATATTTTCAGCTTCATTTCACATTCTACTCGTACTACAGCGATGTATTTCAATGTGAAATAAAGTTGGAAGCTTAAGTTATGTGCTTCAAAATGACCCACGGTTGAAGCTGGCGAATTGCACAGATAATAAAACCAATACAGCTTACCTGGACCATGTTTTTATCCTCAAAACACGTTGCGGCTCTGGACCCTCACAAAAATAAAATTTTAAAATTTATGGCATTGTCGATTTAGAAAAAGCATTTGACAATGTTGACTGAAATATACTCATTGAAATTCTGAAGGTAGCCGGTATAGGAACAAGGGGTGGCTGGAAGAAAGTGCTAATCCTCGATTTTTTAAGGTTTAGTTTCATGTTCCATCAATCATTTGTACGATAAATCATAATGATTTGGAACGAGTCATTTTATATTCATATCGCAAAGTTCAAGACATTAGTCAGGAAGAATAAATACGCAAAGAAGTGGGATACGGAAGTACTAAGGAATGACGAGATACGTTTGAAGTTCTCTAACGCTATAGATACAGCAATAAGGAATTGCGCAGTAGGCAGTACAGTTGAAGAGGAATGGACATCTCTAAAAAGGGCCATCACAGAAATTGGGAGGTACAAAGAAGGTAGCTGCGAAGAAACCATGGGTAACAGAAGAAATACTTCAGTTGATTGATGAAAGGAGGAAGTACAAACACGTTCCGGGAAAATCAGGAATACAGAAATACAAGTCGCTGAGGAATGAAATAAATAGGAAGTGCAGGGAAGCTAAGACGAAATGGCTGCAGGAAAAACGTGAAGACATCGAAAAAGATATGATTGTCGGAAGGACAGACTCAGCATACAGGAAAGTCAAAACAACCTTTGGTGACATTAAAAGCAACGGTGGTAACATTAAGAGTGCAACGGGAATTCCACCGTTAAATGCAGAGGAGAAAGCAGATAGGTGGAAAGAATACATTGAAAGCCTCTATGAGGGTGAAGATTTGTCTGATGTGACAGAAGAAGAAACAGGAGTCGATTTAGAAGAGATAGGGGATCCAGTATTAGAATCGGAATTTAAAAGAGCTTTGGAGGACTTACGGTCAAATAAGGCAGAAGAGGAAGTGGCAACAAAACGACTATTCACGTTGGTGTATAGAATATATGAGTCTGGCGATATACCATCTGACTTTCGGAAAAGCATCATCCACACAATTCCGAAGACGGCAAGAGCTGACAAGTGCGAGAATTATCGCACAATCAGCTTAACAGCTCATGCATCGAAGCTGCTTACAAGAATAATATACAGAAGATTGGAAAAGAAAATTGAGAATGCGCTAGGTGGCGATCAGTTTGGCTTTAGGGACGAGAGAGGCAATTCTGACGTTACGGCTAATAATGGAAGCAAGGCTAAAAAAAAAATCAAGACACTTTCATAGGATTTGTCGACCTGGAAAAAGCGTTCGACAATATAAAATGGTGCAAGCTGTTCGAGATTCTGATAAAAGTAGGGGTAAGCTAGAGGGAGAGACGGGTCAAATACAATATGTACAACAACCAAGAGGGAATAATAAGAGTGGGCGATCAAGAACGAAGTGCTCGTATTAAGAACGGTGTAAGTCAAGGCTGCAGCCTTTCGCCCCTACTCTCAATCTGTACATCGAGGAAGCAATGATGGAAATAAAAGAAAGGTTCAGGAGTGGAATTAAAATACAAGGTGAAAGGATATCAATGATACGATTCGCTGATGACATTGCTATCCTGAGTGAAAGTGATGAAGAATTAAATGATCTGCTGAACGGAATGAACAGTCTAATGAGTATACAGTATGGTTTGAGAGTAAATCGGAGAAAGACGAAGGTAATGAGAAGTAGTAGAAATGAGAACAGCGAGAAACTTAACATCAGGATTGATGGTGACGAAGTCAATGAAGTTAAGGAATTCTGCTACCTAGACAGTAAAATAACCAATGACGGACGGAGCAAGGAGGACATCAAAAGCAGACTCGCTATGGCAAAAAAGGCATTTCTGGCCAAGAGAAGTCTACTAATATCAAATACCGGCCTTAATTTCAGGAAGAAATTTCTGAGGATGTACGTCTGGAGTACAGCATTGTATGGTAGTGAAACATGGACTGTGGGAAAACCGGAACAGAAGAGAATCGAAGCATTTGAGATGTGGTGCTATAGACGAATGTTGAAAATTAGGTGGACTGATAAGGTAAGGAATGAGGAGGTTCTACGCAGAATCGGAGAGTAAAGGAATATGTGGAAAACACTGATAAGGAGAAGGGACAGGATGATAGGACATCTGCTAAGACATGAGGGAATGACTTCCATGGTACTAGAGGGAGCTGTAGAGGGCAAAAACTGTAGAGGAAGACAGAGATTGGAATACGTCAAGCAAATAATGGAGGACGTAGGTTGCAAGTGCTACTCTGAGATGAAGAGGTTAGCACAGAAAAGGAATTCGTGGCGGGCCGCATCAAACCAGTCAGTCGACTGATGACCAAAAAAAAAAAAAATCGCAAATTATTTTGTATAAGCAGCAGTCAAATGAAAACCGAACACCCGTCACAACGGGATCATGGAATGGTTCTATTCAAAAGTAATCACCACTCGCGTTAAGACATGTATCCCACTAGGAAACGAGACAATCATTCCGGTTTTTCCACAGACCCTGTTTCACTACCATACTAAGCTGTGTTCCAAGAGCACATACTCAGAAATTTCTACCTCAAATTAAGGCCTATGTTTGATACTAGTAGACTTCTCTTGGCCAAGAATGCCATTTTTGCCACTGACAGTATGCTTTTGATGTCCTCCTTGCTCATCATGAGTGATTTTGCTGCCTAGGCAGCAGAATTCCCTAACTTTATCTACTTCGTGATCATCAATCCTTATGTTAAGTTACTCGCTGTTCTCATTTCTGCTACTCATTACTTTCGTCTTTCTTTCGTTTACTCTCAATCCGCATTCTGTACTCATTAGACTGCTCATTCCATTCAACACATCCTGTAGTTCTTCTTCACTTTCGCCGGCCGCTGTGGCCGAGCGGTTCTAGGCACTTCAGTCCGGGACCGCGCTGCTGCTGCGGTCACTGGTTCGAATCCTGCCTCGGGCATGGATGTGTGTGATGTCCTTAGGTTAGTTAGGTTTCAGTAGTTCTAAGTCTAGGGGACTGATGACCTCAGATGTTAAGTCCCATAGTGCTCAGTGCCATTTTTTTCTTCAGTTTCACTCAGGATAACAGTATCACCAGCGAATCTTATCATGAATATCCTTTCCCCCTGAATTTTAATCCCACTCTTGAATTTTTTTTGTTTCCATCATTGATTCATCACTGTGTAGATTGACCAGTAGGGGGAAAAAACTACACCCCTTCCTTCCACCCTTTTTAATCCGAGAACTTCGTTCTTGGTCTTCCACTCTTATTGTTCTCTCTTGGTTCTGATACATGCTGTATATTACCCGTCTTTCTCAATAGCTTACCCCTGTTTTTCTCAGAATTTCGACCATCTTGCACCACTTAAAATAGTCGAACATTTTCTTCAGATCAACAAATCCAATGAACGTGTCTTGATTTTTCTTCAGTCTTGCTTCCATTATAACCGTAACGTCAGAATTGTTTCTCTTGTAGGTTTACCTTTCCTACAGGCATAGCCATGTGAAACATACAATTCGGTCATAAACAGTTGCTTCATTGTTAGGAAGGCGTTCACAGATCTTATCAGTAATTGCAGACACAATTGCACATCATAAATAATACAATTCATCGTTTGACTTAATAATAAGGATCTTTAACGGTTACTATTTAAAAACACAAAAATAATTAGAAATCGGTCCATCGTCACATTTATTCACTTTCAGTAACCGTCTGTGTTTCACTTCCACTGACAGTGACACCTGCTGAATCAGTATCCCTTCAGTTGCTATGACTATCGTTATTCGGGTGTGTATAACTTCCCATATTTATAGTCATCTCCAGCGGTAGGTCTAGTAAACCTTCACTTGAAATAAGCTACTATTGAACTTTATTTATGTGTTCAAAGCATTTCTTTCAGTTCCCTTTTGTTTGAACGCAATTTGTTCGCCTATAAGTGTCGATGATGTGTCCTTACTGGATGCCACATTGCGTACAGAAATCATATTCTTACCTCTTGCCCGCATTAGCGCTATAGGATTCAGTTCTGGGCTGTCTATTTCATGTGGCCTGGTTTATTTATGTTTATTAATGATTTCAACTGGGGTCTCAGTATGTCCTTGTGGAAAGGAATTCCCTTTCCTGTTAACAAGGACATCATCTCTCTCCTCGAAAAGATTGGCGTGCAGGTAGGAGTCAGTTGCTTACTGCGGCAAAGGGTGGTATGTATTAGGTTGGTGCACACGTTCGTAGAGTTTTTGTTTTGCATGTTGATATTCCAGTCCAACGGGTTTCTTTATCGATAGCCATTTTTTATTTTTAGTTCACTGTTGATATTTGAGTTAACGTATTGCAATTTTGTCATTTGGAGATAGTGAGTGGAGCTGTGGATGCTATAAAATGGAGCGCCAAATGGAGAAATCTTAACATTTGCGACGTATTTTTCTGTTTGAGTTCGATACAGTGGTGACAATAGCAGAAGCAGCCAGAAGTATTTGCGGTATGTACGGCAATAATGTCATTGGACAGAGTACTCGGAAACTTCCAGGTATGATGAACTGTGATCATTCCACCATTGTGCGACATTTGTGTGAAATGTGTAGGTTCAAAAATCGGGTGTATGGGTACCAAAATCACAAAAATCAGCGGCTGGCTATATGTGCATCTCTGCTTGCTCGTCGTTAATTGACTTGTGAACAACACTGACCATTCCTATCGTGTTTCGCTGGTTGTTGTTGTTGTTGTGGTCTTCAGTCCTGAGACTGGTTTGATGCAGCTCTCCATGCTACTCTATCCTGTGCAAGCTTCTTCATCTCCCAGTACCTACTGCAACCTACATCCTTCTGAATCTGCTTAGTGTATTCATCTCTTGGTCTCCCTCTACGATTTTTACCCTCCACGCTGCGCTCCAATGCTAAATTTGTGATCCCTTGATGCCTCAAAACATGTCCTACCAACCGATCCCTTCTTCTAGTCAAGTTGTGCCACAAACTTCTCTTCTCCCCAATCCTATTCAATACCTCCTCATTAGTTACGTGATCTACCCACCTTATCTTCAGCATTCTTCTGTAGCACCACATTTCGAAAGCTTCTATTCTCTTCTTGTCCATACTAGTTATCGTCCATGTTTCACTTCCATACATGACTACACTCCATACAAAAACTTTCAGAAACGACTTCCTGACACTTAAATCTATACTCGATGTTAACAAATTTCTCTTCTTCAGAAACGATTTCCTTGCCATTGCCAGTCTACATTTTATATCCTCTCTACTTCGACCATCATCAGTTATTTTACTCCCTAAATAGCAAAACTCCTTTACTACTTTAAGTGTCTCATTTCCTAATCTGATCCCCTCAGCATCACCCGACTTAATTCGACTACATTCCATTATCCTCGTTTTGCTTTTGTTGATGTTCATCTTATATCCTCCTTTCAAGACACTGTCCATTCCGTTCAACTGCTCTTCGCTGGTAGTAACGAGAAATGATGTCTTTACGCTAACGTAAAAAGAAAGGAATGGTTGAGCCCAAACAAAGCAGCAACTTCCCCTACAAAGACTTGCGCGCATCAACAAAAGATGGAACAACGATGGTGTAGTGTAGTACGAATGGCTTCCCCGACGCCTAACCATCACCGCTGACATTTATTGTCAACAACTCAGACGCCTTTCAGACGCAATCCGAGAACAGCGACCAGAAGGACTACGTGATGTGAGGTTACTCCACGATAACGCCCGCCCGCAATGTGCTAGACTGACAAAAACGCTGCGCTGGAGTTGATTTGGGAAGTTATTCCGCTTTCACCTTATTGACATGAATCTTGTGCCCTCAGATTTTCACTGTTTCCTCTCCCGATCGACCACCCTTCAAGGAACTCCCTTTCCGGATGAAAATGCGCTCCGAACATTGCTCGAAGAGTTCTGCGCCTCGAAACCATGTGGTGTATACAGTCGCTGAATCGAAAAGTTACCCCAGCTTTGGCAGACTGTTGCAAATAGTGAAGGAGAACATATAATTCATGACTAAAGTCTCTGTTTTGTGTATCTGTTCCGTTTATTAAACTTATGGAAAAACGCTACGAATATTTGCACCTACCCAATATAACGAGGAGAGTATGAGGTGGTAATTTAGGTATTAATCTCTCCTTGATCCACTTTTCGTAATTTCAGATGTCCAGGTCTTTGTGATAATCTCCTGTTTTCTGGTTAAATTTAAACCTAATGTACCATTCAGTACAAAACTGTCCTCCTCACCAGGGTGGATGGTAATAATTCTGCTTCCTTTCGAAACAGGTTCCAGCAGGTCCTGTAGTGATTTATCACTCCATCCGTACGATGCTGTGTGAAAAGTGTGAACATACGTCTCGTACATATAGACAAAGCAAAACTTTTCGGTTATTTGCTGTCTTCTCTCACCTATATCCTACAGTGCAAACAATTTTACGAAGTGTGTTTGTACATCTATCAAAATTTATTAAATTCTATAAACTTTATGGGTTTCCTTTAAAGTGGTCTTTTTCATCTGTAATACAGAAATTATTCACCACGCGGCGAACGACTTGCTCAATAAAATTGTTTGGGCCTTCCCTAAGGGGTGCTGAAAATGTCGATGATTCACCTGCCTGGACCCTTTCCAGTTCTCTCTTGATTCTTCGAACGTAAGTAAACGATACACCAGTTGCTTTGGCCACTCGTTTCAATGTGGATTTTTGTTTTAATGGCACACATAGCACAGCCTTCTTCCTTCATAAACTGGTGAACATTTACAGCTACTTTGTGTTTGACGATGAAAAACTTTGCCTTTAATTTGCTTTGTACTGGTGGGGTCTTCATTTTCGAATGTGATATCGCAGAGTATTTACTGTTGGTTATAATTAAGGGGCTCCGGAAAGGCTCAAAATCATGAAAAGTACAGTTTTTACTTTTTTGCGTTTTCTGAATCTGCAGACTATTACCTTTTAATAGATATATAATTTATTCAATTCCGAAGACTACAACTATTTTTAAATTTTTTTTTTGAAATGTGTTCTACATGGGCGTGACCCACTGTGGCGCTGTTAAACTGCTGTCAAATGGTGTTATTATTAACGTCCGTGTTCATCAGGTACATTTTAGTGATGTGAGATAACGTATGTGTTGTGGCTAACCTGTGATGGTTCAACATACATCGCTGGTGTGATTGTCGATTGTTTCATGTTTATTTACTCTGTCGTTATCTCGAAAATATTCGTAATTAATTCTGTTTCTTGAGTCTCTGTTTTGTTGAAGTATAATAATGAGTAAAAGTAAAGTTATTAGAAATCCTCTGAAGGCTTTTAAGAAAAGGAGAAATGTTGGAAAGCCAAAGGTATGTGTTATTACTGTAAACAATAAAGACGATAACCAAGTGAGTGAACCTAACCTCTCAAGTACACCTGCCCATAGCAGTCAAAGTGGGAAAGAAAATACTTCACAGAAGAAGCTTGGTTCAATGAGTGAAAACTATGAATGTTTTATGGGCGAATCGGATGTGAATGAAATATTTGATATGTCGGTTCTCAAAGGAATTTTTTCAAACTGTGTAAGATGTATTCATTGTAGTGAAGTTGGTCTGGAACTCTCCATAATAAAGCACGTAGGACTTGCTAGTGAAATACAACTGAAATGTGATAAGTGTTCATACATGACCACCTTTTTGGAACAGTGTTGCAGTAACTGCAACTGAAGAAAATGGTAGCAAAATCTACGAACACAACAACGAGCGATGCTTGCTTTAGACAAGGAACGCCTTCGGGCTGCAGACAGGGCTGTAAAGAGTCTAGAAATACACGCAAGAGTAAACAGGACGAGGAACAAGAGGAAGCTGGAGGAGGAGTTTGCAGAGGATGAAGATAATCCATCCTATGGACCTGGAATGCACTAAAAAGTTAATCCAATCTTTGTCGCTCGATTCCCAAAACTTTTATTTTCTCATACTAATTACATGTTTTCTAAGGATCTTGCAAACATATTTGTTTCAAACTTTCAGTAAATGTTACACAGTACCTTCTGCATAATTTAACACAGCCTTTTTCCAAAAAAACTGTATATTTTTGAATATATAAATAAAAAATTGCAAAAAAATGTTGTGAATTTTCATTACAATTGAAAAAAAATCGTCTTTAATAACTGAACTAAAATTTTGTAAAATCCCTGTGTTAAGTTGTAGCCCATATTCCAATAAATAATCTGTAAAAAGTTCAACTTCCTATCTCAAATACTTTGTGAGGAAAGATGTAATTTATAAGCGTTATTTTAACATTGCAAGTATAGGGCGTTCCGGAGCCCCTTAAACTTTTCATATTTAACGCATCGTAACACGGAAACAAACTACCGTACGAGTACCAAACTTGGTTGCATTAATGTCCAGAGTGTGGGGTGCATGATTTCATTGCGCCACAGCGCCACCGTCCAGTTACAACTATGGCCCCCAGGTGCCGTGATCAGTCATCGTGATTCATAGTCTCACACACCTGTCCAGTCTCAGTGCACTTGTTGACGTGTCAACATGAGCTTGGACAAAATGAGAAGGGCATTATTGGTGAAGCTTTGTCATCAAAACAACAGTAGTACTGAAGCTGCACTTCGAGATATCGCCGGCTAAAAGGATTACGGAAGGGTCCTCTTTCTGGGCGGAGCATGATGAAGAAGTTCGACTCAACTGGAGAACTGGGCGTCGCTCCGGGAAGAGGCCGAGGGCCGGTTGCACCACAGGTGGTTGATGAAATCGCTGTTGCTATGGCAGACAGCGCTGCACGCATTTCCCGATCGTCAGGCAGTGCGCGTGCTGTGGCACGACGGTTGAAAATCCTGTGGTACACTGTACGGAAGGTGCTTCGAACCATTCTCAAATCGTATTCGTACAATATCCATATCGTACAGCAGCTTGCGCCACAGGACGCACAACGACGTGTTGACTTCGATCTTCACTTTCCCGCGAGGACTGAAGCTAACGAGGACTGGCCCAGGACCATGCTATGGACAGACAAAGCTCATTTTTCTCTGACGGGTGAGGTGAACACACAGAATTTCCGAGTGTGGGGATCTTCACTTCCCGTCACTGTGCATGAAGTTCCTCAGTATGGTGAACGTGTCACCAATGGTGTGGCTTCACAGCTACGTTCACCATTGGCCCATTCTTTTCTGAACAGGTTGGCGCTCAAGGACCAAAGACGTGCAGTCTGACTGGCCAGCGTTACTGCGATATGCGTCGCCACCATTTCATACCCGCCCTATAGGGGAGAGATGCATTGAACTCAACAGTTTTCATGCAAAATGGGGCCCCACCGCACATCGCTGGTGAAGTTCACCTTGTGAGGGTACTGGTGTGTAGTACGTGTAAGTGGTTGTTCTTTGGAGGGTGACAATATCCAGTGGCGCAGAGAGTCGCAAGCAGAAGTTGTTGTTGAGAGGCTGTGGAAGGTGTAGGTTGCGTGAGCCAAAGGCGGTTGCGTGGCGAAGGATTTATCTCTATGTTTAATAGTAGTGGCACACAGTTTGAATAATAGTGTGTTAATGTTTGTGCAGTGTGATAAAAGAAATAAATTAAATTTTACCAGTTCTTAATGCGTCTCCGTCAGTTAGTACCACACCATTGGATTCAACAATGAACGAAGTCTCGATATACACGGTCAACTACAACAAGAGGTTTGTAACATAATAATCATTAATTAACCCATATAATCTCCAAGACGAAGGGAGCTTATAACCTGCTTCTCCGAAACGCATTTGGAAACGATCGAATTATCAGCCAATCGTTTCCAAATTCTTGGCCGGCACGATCATCTGATCTCACTCCCTGTGATTTCTGGTTGCGGGGCTACCTGAAGGTCGGGGTTTACCGGGGGAACATTCACACATGTGATGATCTGCAGCGCAGAATATCAAGAGAGGCCGGCCGCTGTGGCCGAGCATTTCTAGGCACTTTACTCTGGAACCGCGTAACCACTATGGTCACAGGTTCGAATCCTGCCTTGGGCATGGATGTGTGTGATGTCCTTAGGTTAGTTAGGTTTAAGTAGTTCTAAGTTCTAGGGGACTGATGACCTCAGATGACAAGTCCCATAGTGCTCAGAGCCATTTAAACCATTTATCGAGAGAGGTAGCCAGCATACCTACGGACATGCTTCGTTCTGCTGTGCATAATGCAATCCTGTGCTTTCAGACTCTTCTGGGCACTTAGGGGCGCCATACTGAGCCACTTTTGTAGTAGTGATGGTGCCGGTATGTAATGGTATGATGTACGGTAGCAGCACATTAAAAGCGTTTCAGTTGAATTGATTCTGCATTATTTCTCTTCACCAAGTCCTTGACATTGTTAATACTCGCATGGTAATTAGTTTCCGTGTTATAACGTGTTAAATAGGGATAGTTTAATTGTAACCACCACCTGACTCGATGGGAAACGTCCGACTCTGGGGGTCGACTTAGCGGGGTCTATTGCGCGGCATGTTTACGGTATTCACGCCTGTTTATACAGGGTGAAAAGTATTTAAACCGACAAACTCTGGGAGGTTGTAGGAGACATCAAAACAAATATTTTTCCATAATGTCATTTTTTCCTATGAGGATTATTTAAACCGTTGGAGGCCGTATTACGCTCTTCAGTTGTTAGAGGCCGTATTACGCTCTTGGCAACTGCTGTCCACCAGTGTAGTAGTGCATTGTCTCTGTTTACTAATGGAGCGATACACCTGGAGTGAGCACGCTGATGTGGTTGCTGCGTACTACGTAGCGCACCACAACGGACGAGCTGCACAGCGGGTTTATCAACAACAATATCCTAATCGCAGTATCCCGCATCATACGGCCTTTGATGCTGTTACCAACGTCTGCATGAGACCGGGTCATTTAGTAGATTACCTGGACAGGGACGCCGTCGCACGGTAAGAACGCTGCAATTTGAGGAAGCTGTCTTGGAGTACGTGGAGCGGGATCTTTCAATCAGCACTCGTGCAATTGCACGTAATATGGGGACGAATCAGACGAATGTTTTGAACAGTCCTTCGAGAGCAACTGTTACGTCCGTTTCACTTACAGCGTGTCCACAACCTGGAACCAGTTGATTATCCACCCAGAGCACAGTTTTCGCAGTGGTACCTGGAACAGTGTGAAGTGCATCCTATATTTCCATCCTCTGTGTTGTTTACCGATGAAGCAACCTTCGGGCGTGATGGAGTATCCAACATGCACAATTCGCATGTTTGGATTGAGGATAACCCACATGCCACAGTTACTAGCGCTCATCAAGTGCGGTTCTTCGTTAATGTGTGGGTCGGTGTTGTTGGGGAGTGTTTAATTGGGCCGTATCTGCTACCTAGGCCATTAAATGGCAGGCACTATTACAATTTTCTCTCCAGAGCATTGCCAGAATTGCTGGAAGACGTCCCGTTCCCTACAAGACAACGCATGTGGTACGAGCATGACGGGGCGCCGGCACATTTCAGTCGTCGTGTGTGTCGATTCCTGGACCGACGGATTGCAGAAACGTGGATTGGCAGAGGTGGTCCTGTACCATGGCCTGCTCGATCCCCAGACATGTCCCCTCTGGACTTTTTTGTGTGGGGAGAGATGCGTAACCTTGTTTACGCAACTCCTGTTGCATCAGAAGAGGATCTGGTTGCCCGGATAGTAGTAGCAGCAGCAGGAGCAATTCAGGACACTCCTGGGGTTTTTGCCCGTCTCAGACAGAACATAATCCCACTGGGTAACCTTTGTTTACGTGTCACTGGTTCAAACTGACTCTGAGCACTATGGGACTCAACATCTGAGGTCATCAGTCCCCTAGAACTTAGAACTACTCAAACCTAACTAAACTAAGGACATCACACACATCCATGCCCGAGGCAGGATTCGAACCTGCGACCGTAGCGGTCGCGCGGTTCCAGACTGTAGCGCCTAGAACCGCTCGGCCACTCCGGCCGGCTTACGTGTCAGTGGTGGCATTTTTGAAAATCTACTGTAATTGAAATTGGATTGTGTTAATGTGTTGTCTCTTGGTCATAAAAAATGGAAAAGTGTTTGTTGCTTTAATTAATTTGCCGCGAGAGAAATCTTCCTCTACCGGTTTAATTACTCCTCATTGGAAAAAATGACATTAGGGAAAATATATTTGCTGTGATGTCCCCTGCAGCCTCCCAGAGTTTGTCGGTTTAAATACTTTTCACCCTGTATGAACTTTACGCTGAATCCACTGGAGACGAAGTAACAGCCTGTTTACGACGTCCTTGCTGTTGAGGAGTTACTTTGACACACGAGGCGAGCTGCTCCCGCCCCTGTATGTGGCGAGTATGCAACCGGCAAGACAACCACCGGGGTAGGGAAGCGCAGCTAGCGGCGACACAGCGGCGGCACGCGGCTTGCCTCCCAAACGGGCGCAGAAAGATACGGCGTGCCCGGACACCGACACCGCAAATGGCCCCCAGTCACGCGAGGCCTCCGTGCTAACAGCGGCTGGGAAAGGGCCACCAGCTATGGAGCAATTACTCCCTCTCCCACGTTTATTAAAAGCATCGCTAACAAATGATAGTATTTACCTCTGGCCCATCTCGGGTTGGGAATTAAAATCGCTCGCCATTACGGAAATAAATTGAGTCCTATTGCGGCAAACACTTTCGACTCCACTGTATTTATAGGACTACATTAATTCCAACACTACATACGTAAGCAGCAACTAAAAAAAATGATTTACGTTCCACGAATCAGAATCGTATTCATTAATATTATAAATAGGAATTTGTCAGAGACTGACTCACACGCTGTTGTTAATAAAGCGCTGAACATGTGAACTGCACAACGTGTTTAGCTGTACAGAGCCAGATACACACTATACAGTTTCATTTATTTCTCACGTATCATAGTCCAGTGCAACAGTAAATAAACTCCTGGAGATCGTCATTTCCGGTTACGGCTGACAACAAGTTTTCTTGCTTGCCATTGGAATTTTCGAGTAACTATCATTATCCAATATACATGTCCGACCATGGTAGCTGAGTGGTGAGCGCGACGGACTGTCATACCTAACGGCCCGGGTTCGATTTCCGGCTGGGTCGGAGATTTTCTCCGCTCAGGGA
Source organism: Schistocerca piceifrons (assembly GCF_021461385.2). Taxonomy (NCBI): domain Eukaryota; kingdom Metazoa; phylum Arthropoda; class Insecta; order Orthoptera; family Acrididae; genus Schistocerca; species Schistocerca piceifrons. The sequence continues at coordinate 188,070,732 of NC_060139.1, forward strand.
CTGGGTGTTGCCCTTATCATCATAATTTCATCCCCATCGACACGTAAGTCACCGAAGTGGCGTCAACTTCAAAGACTTGCATCAGGCGAACGGTCTACCCGACGGGAGGCCCTAGCCACACGGCATTTCCGTTTCCAAATATACAATCATCCTCACAAAATTAAGGATAATTGCAGAATGTGGTGCCACACAACGTGGCACTACACAAAACAGGCGCTAATAGCATACGCACATAGGGAACATACATGACACAGATCTGTACGTCCACGGTATTGGTGATAAGTTGAAAAAACCGTCCCGAAACACATGTGCTACAAAACGCCACTCTTTACTACGCATGTACCCGGACATCAATATGGGATATGATCACCATGCACACGTACACAGGCCGCACATCGGGTTGGCATACTCTGGATCAGGTGGTCGAGCAGCTGCTGGGGTATAGCCTCCCATTCTTACACCAGTGCCTGTCGGAGCTCCTGAAGTGTCGCATGGGTTTGAAGACGTGCAGTGATACGTCGACCGAGAGTATCCCAGACGTGCTCGATGGGGTTTAGGTCTGGTGTCTGGTTCCTGATTCACGCCAGATGAAAACCCGGTGAGAATCAGTGTTCAGGCTATACCTGGACTCGTCCGTGAACATAACCTGGGACCACTGTTCCAGTGACCATACACTGTGTTCTTGACACCAAGCTTTACGGGCTCTCCTGTGACCAGGGGTCAGTGGAATGCACCTTGCAGGTCTCTGGGCGAATAAACCATGTCTGTTCAGTCGTCTGTAGACTGTGTGTCTGGAGACAATTGTTCCAGTGGCTGTGGTAAGGTCCCGAGCGAGGCTACCTGCAGTACTCCGTGGCCGTCTGTGGGCACTGGTGGTGAGGTATCGGTCTTCTTGTGGTGTTGTGCACTGCGGGCGTCCTATACTGTAGCGCCTGGACACGTTTCCTGTCTGCTGGAAGCATTTCCATAGTCTTAAGGTCACACTTTGTGGCACACGGAGGGCCCGTGCTACGACCTGCTGTGTTTGACCAGCCTCCAGTCGCCCTAGTATTCTACCCCTAATGACGTCATCAATATGTGTTCTTTGAGCCATTTTCAACACACAGTCACCATTAGCACGTCTGAAAACGTCTGCACACCTACTCGCTGCACCGTACTCTGACATGGCTGGCTCTGAGCACTATGGGACTTAACATCTTAGGTCATCAGTCCCCTAGAACTAATTAACCTAAGGACATCACACACATCCATGCCCGAGGCAGTATTCGAACCTGCGACTGTAGCAGTCCCGCGGTTCCGGACTGCAGCGCCTAGAACCGCACGGCCACCGCGGCCGGCTTACTCTGACATGCACCAACACACCTCTGCGTATGTGGACTGCTGCCAGCGCCACCGTGCGACGACCACAGGTCAAATGCACCGCATGGTAATACCGCGAGGTGATTTAAACCCGCAAACCGTCCGCCAGAGCGTTGTTTCACCATGTATCAGCATTATACTTAATTTATGAGCATGAGTGTACAAATGGACGCTATAGCGCACATTACACTGAGGTGACAAAAATCATGCGATAGCGATATGCACATATCCAGATAGTGGTAGTATCGCGTACAACAAGGTATAAAAGGGCAGTGCATTGGCGTAGTTTCCATTTGTACCCAGGTAGCTGACGTGGAAAAGTGTCCGACGTGATTACGGCCCCACGACGGGAATTAACAGACTTTGAATGTGGAAATGTGGCTGGAGCCAAACGCATTGGACATTCCATTTAGGAAATCATTACGGAATTCAAAATTCCGAGATCCACATTGTCAAGAGAGCACCGACAATACCAAATTTCAGGCATTAACTCTTTACCTCTCACCACGGTCAACGCCGTGGCCGACGGCCTTCACTTAACGACCGAGAGCAGCGGCATTTGCGTACAGTTGTCAGTGTTAACAGACAAGCAACACTGCACACGAAATAACCGCAGAAATCAATGTGGGAGTACGAAGAACGTGTCCTTTAGGACAATGCGGCGTTAATGAGCTATGGAAGTAGACGACCGACGGAAGTGCCTTTGCTAACAGTACCACAGCGCCTGCAGCGCCTTCCTAGGCTCGTTACCATAACGGTTTGACCCTTGATGGCGGGAGAACCGTGGCCTGGTCAGATTTAAATTAGTAAGAGCTGAAACTGGATTTCGAGTGTGGCGCAGACCTCACGAAGCCATGGACTCAAGTTCACCAAGGCGCTGTGCGAGCTGGTGGTGGCTCCACAATGGTGTGGGCTGTGTTTGCTTGGAATGGACTGGATGTCTGGTCCAACTGAACCGATCATTGACTGGAAATGGGTATCCAATAATAAAATACTTACAGCCGTTTTTTTGGTTTTATTTGTTAGGCGACCAGTTTCGGCATTACATTATGCCATCTTTAGGCCTGCATATATCGAGTAACCCTCGTCTTACAAACCAATGCAGCTCTGTCAACTGATATCCTGAAGATTTTTTTCCCCACGGGCGCGTCCGCTTCTTGGACAGCTGTCCAGAAAAGTTATACAAAAGTAGTTATTATTAAATATTAAATTATTGCATAGGAATCTGACGTCAAGCAGTTACAATAGGCGCGGACGGCATTGAAGAACACCTACTTTCGTAGTCAAAACCCTTCTTCGATGTGGATCGAATACAGAGTGCCGTATAAATATCAGAGGTAGGGAGCGCCGTACTTGCTTTCCCACATTCTAAATCGGTGAGGAAAGGTGTATTCGGAAATCGTCGACTAGAAAGTAGGGCACGTATTAAGACATCAGGGAACAACTTACGTGGCACTGGGGAGAGCTGTAGAGGGTATAATCTGTACAGAAAGACAGAGACTGGAATAAGAACAACAAATAACTGACGACTTTGGGTGCAAGTGTCACTCTGAGATGAAGAGGCTGGCACAGGAGAGGACATGGGTGGTCGCTACAGACAAGTTATAAGACTTTTGCCACCCCCCCCCCCCCCCAACAAAAAAAGAAAAAAGTTTTCATTGCCATGGATTGGATCCGTCCATGTAGTTCACAATGTAGTTCACATACCACCCACCATGTGTTGTTACCCGCATTCATTATGTACAATTGATAAAGGCAATAACATGAAACTGTAATTCCAATCAATATAGCTTGTCACAGCCATAAGCGTAAAATATCACCTCCAAAAGTTACATCACGACTGTGGACTCATGCCTCATCAAACTTTTATACAATATGAATCAGTGAATATAGAAAAAAGTACGTCTATTTCTACCCTGGCTTGCTCCATTTTAACACTACTTTCTCTTGCCAAACTTTATGTTGTTGTTACTCTCAGCATGTAAATATTAGCTGTCTTGACGATGCTCAGTGATAAAAATTTCGATGCTCGGTGATAAAAATTTCGTGGGGTGTCCCTCAAATAGCACCTTCCTTCAGACGCGACTTTTAGACGTGTTAATGGAATGATGTTAGTTTTTGCATGTTTTAGTATTACCAAGAGTGCTGAAATATGAAAAGCATTACAACATATGATTTCCATCGTCTTTTTAAGTTAACCAAGGCACAAATATGTTAACATGTAATATTATCCACATTAGTGGTCCCCAATCTTTCTTAGATCATTACCCCTGACTGCAATCTGAGTGTTGACACTTGTTACGAAACATACTTATCCTTTATTACTCGTCTCGACTGTGGCGCTTGCTTGACCTGCACACTGCAACCCCATTTAAAATTAAGCAAGTTCAGATGTGTGCACTATGCTGACTGGTTGTCAATCAGTTGATTGCAGCATTCCTTACTTCTGAAGTGGCATAAATTGGACGACTTCAGTCTGTTAATGCTTTGTGTCTAACCACTCGAATAATAATAATAATACGGTATACAGGACTATAGTAGCCTTATGTAGTTACTACTGTGTTGTGCTGACAATTAATTAATTTATCTGTTTCGAAGCGAGGAATGAAGCAATTTCTGCACTACTGTAGGTATATCTACAACTTGGAGAAGACGTTTTCTTGAGATATTTAGCATTTGTTACGTATGTGTCTCACTTTTATCGTCAGCGATGTACGGGACAAAGCGCAAGATATGTATGTAGTGGGTGGACTACGTGAAGAACCTGTAACCTCCACTGCATTAATGCTACTAATTGAGAGAAGTAATTATTGATAACTTATATAATCGATATTAGAGTATTAAAAAATTGTAATAATTCTATTGATCTCTTGACAATAATTGACAGAAGCAGAATCGAATCGCTTAGTTTTTACCCCTCAGAAAATTTCAAATGGCTCTGAGCACTATGGGACTTAACTTCTGAGGTCATCAGTCCCCTAGAACGTAGAACTTCTTAAGCCTAACTAACCTAAGGACATCACACACATCCATGTCCGAGGCAGGATTCGAACCTGCAACCGTAGCGGTCGCGCGGTTCCAGACTGTAGCGCTAGAACCGCTCGGCCACCTCTGCCGGCACAGAAAATTTCATTTCACGCCTCAGGGGGTAATTACCTAAAGGTTGGAAACCACTGATCTACATCATGTGCATTCTATACCTCTTTAGAAGTTATTTGCCGATGTCACTATCACAAACAGATTATTATTATAATTATTATTATTATATTAGTATTAACTGGTCCCATGTACCACACACCTGTTTTTCCTTTCCTTGTATTATTTTTCTTTTTTGGCGGCAAAATTTGGCAACTGATCCCAAACAATGAAATGTGTGAGGTCTTCTACAGGAGTACTAAAAAGGTTTCAGTGTGAGGTCCTCCACAGGCATACTAAAAAGGTTTCGTTACGTTTCTGTTACACGACAGATCTCACAAATTTAAAGGTTGTCGATTCAACTAAATACCTGGGGATTGCAATTACGAGCAAATGTTGTGGGAAAGGCGAACCACAGACTGCGTCCTTGTAGCAGATGCCACAGGTCTACTAAAGAGTTGGCCTACACTGCGCTTATCCGTTATCTTCTCGAGTGTCGCTCCCACCTGCAGGGAAAAAGGAATTACCACCGTAACGAAATAACAGAGATCAGAGGTTGCACGGAAAGATTTAGGTTCGTTCTTCCCACTGTTATTCGAGAGTGGAACTGTCAAGAAATAGTGTGACAGTGGTTGTATGTACCCTCAGCCAAACACTTAATTTGAACAGTACAGTCGTCATGTAGATGTAGCTTTCTGTCGAGTATGTAGCATCTCATTCCACCATCGATTAGCTTGGTCCAGATGGCTAATCGGAAAACAAGACTAAGTTAGAGGAAGTGCTTAGCGTTCAGTGATATATGACCTTGAGAGAAAGATACTGTTTCGGCAGAGACTATGTAGGAATTCGTGTGGGTTCGTTGTCTCGAAGGTAGCGTAACGGTCTGAATACGTCAGCTCGATGTCCTAGAGGTGACCTAGCCAACTGCAGGCGTATGAAGCGCAGTTTATGGAGGGCACGAACCGATGTCTCTGAGTAAGTAACAGGAACAGACAATAAGCCGCTCGTTACCAGGTCGATGCAAGTTCTCCCGCAGAGATGCGCTCCGCTCTGCACAGGATTCACTGACGCACGACTGCAGCAGTTAGAGAAAAAGGTACAAGGGGTAGACCTTAACGACTGGCCGACATGAGAAGAGGGAAGGGCGCAAAGGTTAGCACGCTGCACTCAAAGGAACGAGGTTAAAAGTCCCTTCTCTCCACTCAGGATTAGATTTCCCGTATGTGTTCTCACATCTGTACTACGTAGTCCATGGTACGGAGTGCTGTGGAGGGTGTTTCTACATCTACATCTACATCCACCTGACGGTGTGTGGCGGAGGGCACCTTGAGCACCTCTATCGGTTCTCCCTTCTATTCCAGTTTCGTATTGTTCGTGGAAAGAAAGATTGTCGGTATGCCTCTGTGTGCGCTCTAATCTCTCTGATTTTACCCCATGGTCTCTTCGCGAGATATACGTAGGAGGGAGAAATGTACTGCTTGACTCCTCGGTGAAGATACGTTCTCGAAACTTCAACAAAAGCCCGTACCGAGCTACTGACCGTCTCTCCTGCAGAGTCTTCCACTGGAGATTATCTATCATCTCCGTAACGCTTTCGCGATTACTGAATGATCCTGTAACGAAGCGCGCTGCTCTCCGTTGGGTCTTCTCTATCTCTTGTATCAACCCTATCTGGTACGGATCCCACAATGCTGAGCAGTATTCGAGCAGTGGGCGAACAAGCGTACTGTAGCCTACTTCCTTTGTTTTCGGATTGCATTTCCTTAGGATTCTTCCAGTGAATCTCAGTCTGGCGTCTGCTTTACCAACGATTAATTTTATGTGGTCATTCCATTTTAAATCACTCCTAATGCGTACTTCCAGATAATTTATGGAATTAACTGCTTACAGTTGCTGACCTGCTATATTGTGGCTAAATGATAAGGGATCTTTCTTTCTATGTATTCGCAGCACATTACACTTGTCTACATTGAGATTCAATTGCCATTCCCTGCACCATGCGTCAACTCGCTGCTGATCCTCCTTACGTTGTAAGGTGGCTATATTTTCGCACCTTACAAGCACTCATCTATATACTTTGCCGCGATTTACAACCGGAATTAGGTATCATCTAGTAGGTTGTACATCGTATACATGAACATTTAAAGAAGACTGACATTGTCACGTACACCTTGTAAATAATTGTTAACGCTTATTGCATGAAAGGTGACGGAGTGTCTTTATTATCAAAACGGCGTAATGAATGATTGCCTATACTATCAGAGGTTGGAACGTCAGTGGAAATGAAACGGCAGGCGTAACTCAAACGCGTAATAGGACCCTCAGCATTTTCAGAGTCAAGCTCCAAGCGATGGATTGATTAAACAGCTCGTGACGAAGCGCGTAACTCTTCTACATCTACATCCATACTCCGCAAGCCACCTGACGGTGTGTGGCGGAGGGTACCTTGAGTACCTCTATCGGTTCTCCCTTCTATCCCAGTCTCGTATTGTTCGTAGAAAGAAGGATTGTCGGTATGCTTCTGTGTGGGCTATAATCTCTCTGATTTTATCCTCATAGTCTCTTCGCGAGATATACGTAGCAGGGAGCAATATACTGTTTGACTCTTCGGTGAAGGTATGTTCTCGAAACTTTAACAAAAGCCCGTACCGAGCTACTGAGCGTCTCTCCTGCGGAATCTTCCACTGGAGTTTATCTATCATCTCCGTAACGCTTTGTATCTACCGTATCTCCTTTATTAATCCTACTTGGTAAGCGTCGCAGAGCAGCGAGGAGTCCTCAAGAACCGCTCGAACGAGAGTTTTGCAAGCTACGAATTACGTGGGTGAATTATATTTACTGAGAATGCTTCCACTGAATTGTAGTCTAGCATCTACAGTCTCTAACAATTAGTTTTATGTGGTCGTTCCACTTCAAACCGCTCCTGGTGGGTAGTACCACATATTTTAAGGTTGCGATTGTTCTCAGTCATGTTCGTCGATTCTCTCTATCGCGTACACAAGTTATAAAAGGGGCAATGCGTTGGCGGAGCTGACATTTGGACTCAGGTGATTCATGTGGGGAAAGGTTTCCGGGGTATTTGTGGACGCACGACGGGAATTAACAGACTCTGAACGCGAAACAGTACTCGGAGCTAAACCCATAGGATATCCCATTTCGGATATCGTCAAGGAATTCAGTATTCTAACATCTACAATATCAAGAGTGTGCCGAGAATACCTAATTTCAGGCATAGCCTCTCACCACGGACGACACAGTGGCCGACGGTCTTCACTTAACGACCAAGATCAGCGACATATGCATAGAGTTGTAAGTGCTAACAGACAAGCAACATTGCGTGGAATAACCTCAGAGATCAATGTGGGACGTACGACGAACGAGGTCGTTGGGACACGGCAGCGAAATTTGGCGTTAATGGGCTATGGCCTTTGCTAACCTCAGAACATCGCCTGCAGCGCCTGTCCTGGGCTCGTGACAGTATCGGTTGGACCTTACGCAACTGGAAAACCGTAACCTGGTCAGATGAGTCCCGATTTCAGTTGGTAAGAGCTGAAGGTAGGAATCAAGTGTGTCGCAGACCGCAAGAAACCATGGAGTCAAGCTGTCAACAAGGCACTGTGCAAGCTGGTGTTAGGTCCACAACGGTGTGGGTTGTGTTTTGCCTTCGGTCCCACTGAACCGGCCACTGACTGGAAATGGTTTTTTCGGCTACTGGGAGATCATTGGCAGCGAAACTAAGATAGAATTTTTATGGATGACGACGCTCCCTGTCACGGGGTCACAGCTGTTCACGATTGGGTTGAAGAACATTCTGGACCATTCGAGAGAATAATTTGGCCACCCAGATCGTCCGACATGAATCCCGTCGAAAATTGATGGGGCGTAATCGAGAGGCCAGTTCGTGCACAAAATTCTACACTGGCAACACTGCCGCAATTATGGACGGCTATAGAAGTAGATGACTTATACCGACGTGTTGAGTCCGAGCCAAGTCGAGATGCGGCACTACGCTAGGCAAAAGGAGGCCTTTCACGATATTAGGTGGTATCCCATGATTTTTGCCACCTCTGTGTATATGAGTACTAGCTCTTCGCCACGGCTTCGTACGGATAGGAGTTAGCATCTCCAGCCGACTACTTGTCTGGCGTAGAGGTAATAAATTATATATACAAACTTTCATTGTGAAGCAGTCTGTCTGTTAGTGAAGACCGTATCAAAATCCGTACAGTGGTTCCTGAGATAATCGTTCATTTACGGACCGGAAATGGCGGGGGGATACTTTAATTTATAATACGTAAAGTTATGCTAGAAACGAAAATCATCCCCATCATGACTTCAAAACGGATGGCATGCAATATGGTAGTTCTCAGAACAATTTCAGTGAACAAACTTTGCGGCAGTTTTTGGGTATTCACAGCACATAAAATTTGTTATAACTTTGCTTTATCCTTGTACAAAATCTTCGCAAAAAGTTTGAAACTACTGCACCAGAAATTTTATGGCGCCGAGAGTGTTCAGCTTTTATTGGTTTCCTACTTCTGTCATCACGGTTGACCTGTATTCAGTTTTTGACGGGTTATCTGCTGGGCCGTTTTACCATTAAATCAGATGACACTCATTGACTACTCCACGTCCGAAGTCACTGAGCTCCTTAACCGGCCCATTCTGCGTTTACTGCTTCTCTAATGACGACACAATAATCCCCGCCTCCTTTCATGTTGGCGGGTCCGACTCTCATGACATCTTGTGGTCAGTTTCGCATTAGGTAGGGGAGTACGGTTACTTTTAATCGGATTGTGTATCCCGTCATGTATCGTTGTCATACTGATGCCTTAGAGCGCTGAGGTATTCTATCTGTAAATGGCTAGATGCTTTTTATTGAAGATAACACAATATGAATGGAATGATGGCTACCCCCCCCCCCCCCCAACCACCCCTCCTCCACGAAACTAGTGATCTGGAAAGATTGTAGAACACACACACGCGATTTTGGATGTATAGTGTAATAAACTGCCACAAATATCATCAAGTACTCTTGTTCACGCTTTGTGTATTCAGTTGACACTTTGGGGGAAAAAAAACCTATTTTAAGTCCGACAACAATGAAAAGAACATTTCAAAATGTACTTAGCGGTTTTGACCAGGTGAGCGGAAATCATGAGGCCGTCTAAAGGCATTGTACTGATGTTGACAAGGCAACGGAAACTTTTCTACACTACCTGCAACATGTACATTTAGACACTGTATCGTGAAGACAAGTGGCTGGTCGAGACCAACTGAAATGTGTCTTTGTTACCACAAGAGAATAAACGAATACAATTGATATTCGAGCCAGATGTTTCGCAGAAAGCACAAAATTATTTCGATTGTACGAGTAGGCTCTAAAGGGGGGATAAACTGGTGCAGTGGACCAGCTTGTATCCAGATGGAAGCTATGGCGTCGTCCAGAGTTTGTGGCGGTTGCGACTCAGAGCACGATTGTGTGTAAGGAACGCCGGGACTCACCAGACTGCAGCGAGGGCGGACCTAAGGGCCATGTCGCTCCAGTAGACGTTCATCACAGACTGCTCGCTGCTGAAGAGTGACTCCGCGGTCGACGGCGCCCCGGCGTCTACCCAGCGCCGGCGGTGATCTCGTGGATTTGGGAGTGCATTGTCTGCGGCCGACGACCCCAGAACCTCAGCGACATCTCGAACGCCCGTTTTATCTCGCTGTCCTTCAGCGTGCATCGAGCATTACAGCGAAGCAAAATACCACTGTTTGCGCAGTACGTCGCTCTGACGTTAGATGGAGCAATAAGGACCTTTCCTGAATTCCTGCATCCATGTTTACAGGCGGTTTTCTTTTTTTTTTTTCCCCTCCCGTGCCAACCTCGTCATCTCAGAATAGCACTTGAAAAAAAAAAAAAAAAAAAAAAAGAAGTTCAAATGGCTCTGAGCACTATGGGACTTAACTTCTGAGGTCATCAGTCCCCTAGAACTTAGAACTAATTAAACCTAACTAACCTAAGGACATCACACACATCCATGCCCGAGGCAGGATTCGAACCTGCGACCGTAGCGGTCGCGAGGTTCCAGACTGTAGCGCCTAGAACCGCTCGGCCACCCGGCCGGCCATAGCACTTACAATATACGTCCTCAGTTATTTGCTGGATGTGTTCCAATCCCTGTCTTCTCCGACAGATTTTACTGTGTACAGCTCCCTCTAGTACCATGAAAGTTATTCTCTGATGTCTTAACAGATGTCCTATCATCCTGGCCTTTCTTTTGAGTGTTTTCCATGTATTTCTTTCCTCTCCGATTATTCGCAGAACCTCCTCATTCTACATCTACATCTACGTCATTACTCTGCTATTCACAATTAAGTGCCTGGCAGAGGGTTCAGTGAACCACATTCAAGCTGTCTCTCTACCGTTCCACTTTCGAACGGCACGCGGGAAAAACAAGCACTTAAATTTTTCTGTGTGAGTCCTGATTTCTCTTAATTTATCTTGATGACCATTTCTCTCTATGTAGGTGGGTGCCAACAGAATGTTGGTGATTGAAATTTCGTGAGAAGATCCCGTCGCAACGAAAACCTCCTTTGTTTTAATGATTGCCACTCCAATTCACGTATCATGTATGTGACACTATCTCCACTATTTCGAGATAATACAAAACGAGCTGCCCTTCTTTGTACTTTTCCGATGTCATCCGTCAGTCCCACTTGATGCGGATCCCACACCGCACAGCAATACTCCAGAATAGGGCGGACAAGCGTGGTGTAAGCAGTCTCTGTAGTAGACCTGTTGCACCTTCTAAGTGTTCTGCCAATGAACCGCAGTCTTTGTTTTGCTGTACCCACAGTATTATCTGTCATCGTTCTAATTTAGGTTATTTGTAATTGTAATCCCTAAGTATTTAGCTGAATTTACAGCCTTCATATTTTTGTGACTTATCGTGTAATAAAAATTTAGCTGATTTCTTTTAGTACTCATGTGAATAACTTCACACTGTTCCTTATTCAGGGTCAATTGCCACTTTTCGCACCATACAGATATCTAAATCATTTTGCAAGTCGTTTTGATCATGTGGTGACTTTACAAGACGGCAAATGACAGCATCATCTGCAAACAATCTGAGACGGCTACTCTGATTGTCTCCTATGTCGTTAATATAGATCAGGAACAATAGACGGACTATAACACTTCCATATTAGTCCACCTAATTTTCAACACTGGTCTGCATTACCAAATCTCAGATGCTTCTATTCTCTTCTGTTCTCGTTTTCCCACAGTCCATGTTTCACCAACATACAGCGCTGTACTCCAAACTTACATTCTCAGAAAATTCCATCTCTCTTGGCCAGGAACGCCCTCTTTGCCAGCGCTAGTCAGCTTTTTATGTCCTCTTGCTCATCCCACCATGACTGATTTTGCTGCCTAGGTATCAGAATTCCATAACTCCATCGTCTTCCTTATCACCAGTCTTTATGTTAAGTTTCTCGCTGTTCTTATTTCTGCTACTTCTCATTACTTTCGTCTTTCTTCGATTCATTCTCAGCCCACATTCCGTACTCATTAGACTGTTCATTCCGTTCAGCACATCCTGTAATTCTTCTTCACTTTCAATGATGATAGCAATGTCATCAGCGAATCTTGACATTGATATCCTTTCACCTTGAATTTTAATTCCACTCTTGAACCTCTCCTTTATTTCCGTTACTGCTTCTTATGACTACATCCCTGTCTTACACCCTTTTAATCCGAGCATTTCGTTGCTGGTCATCCTCTCTTATTATTCCCTCTTGGCTCTTGTACATATTGTACATTACCCGTCTCTCCCTATAGCCTACCCCTATTTTTCTCAGAATTTCGAACATGTTACACCATTTGACATTGTCGAACGCTTTTTCGAGGTCGACAAATCCTTTGTACGCGTCTTGATTTTTCTTTAGTCTTGCTTCCATTAACAACCGCAACATCAGAATTACGTCTCTGATGCCATTACCTTCCACCAGAATTACTCGGCCCATCGTCGTCATCATCATCATACGATGTACTTCATTAATTGATGTTTCGTCGAGGGTTGTCCTTGTTGTTCATCTTCCGTGCCTTATTTTCCATGTCTGTTGAGGTCAGCCCTCCTAGTGTTGTTACATCACTCTGAACGTATTTATGTCTTCAGGACGCAGACCCATCGTTTTCAGGTAGCTCTTTAGGATCCTAAACTATGTTTGCGTTGTGCGTTCTGTGCCTCTTTCGAGTTCTTCCACGTCAAGTACTATTCTTTTCATTTGAACAGTGGAAATGGAAAACGTTTTAAGTTCAAATGGTTCAAATGGCTCTGATCACTATGGGACCCAACTGCTGTGGTCATAAGTCCCCTAGAACTTAGAACTACTTAAACCTAACTAACCTAAGGACATCACTCACATCCATGCCCGAGGCAGGATTCGAACCTGCGACCGTAGCGGTTGTGCGGTTCCAGACTGTAGCGCCTGTAACCGCTCGGCCACTCCGTTTGGCAAAACGTTTTAAGTGCAAATTTTTTTTTCAAATAACGCGTTTTCATTGCTATTGCGTTCTCGATACTCTGTAGCATGTCGCTACACTTGATTCAGATGCCAAACCGTGGAGAAAGTTTTTCATACAAGCGATAATATAAGGCGCGTGTTCCTTGTGCTAAGCCTATTTCCCTCTGGAGATTCAAAATTTAAAAGACATGAGAAATGGTTTTTTCACTACTATTAAACTAGTCAAAAACGTAATGCAACATTTCTGTACTCTGATTATCGCAAAAAGTAGTGCCTCGTAATAATGGCACGTGAAGAAATATTTTCTTATTGTTATTTTGCCTAAATCTGACATTTTTAAGACCATGGCCGTGTACAAAATGCAAGTAAAGCTACCGTCAATAATGCTATTAACACTCAAAGAAAAAAGAAAAACACACACACACACTCGAGACGTGCGTTGTGGCCGCGCGGTTTGAAGCGCCATGTCACGAATTGCGCGGCGCCTGTGTAAGTCTATGGACAGATGACCTCAGCAGTTTGCTCCCTTAGGAATTCACACACATTTGAACATTTTGAACAAAAAAACGACGCATAACGACGGATTTATCCGAATGGGACGGAATCATACCTGTTCAAGCAAACAAATCATTACAGTTTCAGAGGAATTGGACGATTTATCCAAGAGAAAGAACTTCACAAATTGAGCAAGTCAAGAACACGTTGGTCCCATTGAAGCCCTTGTATAAGCAATTATCCAGCTTGACAATGATTGACAGAATGTCACATGGTCTCCTGATGGATATCGTGTCGAGATGAATTCTGTCTAATATGTGATCGTCAAAATCCCGAGCTATTTGGAGTGTCCTGCCCATAATTCTCTAAACGTTCTCAATGGGGAAGAGATCCAGCGACATTGCTGGCTAAGATGGTGTTTGGCAAACACGGAGACAAGCGGTAGAAACTCTGCAGTCGGGCATTATCTTGCTTAAATGTAGCCCAGGAAGGCTTGCCATCAAGGGTAACAAAACGGGGCGTAGAATATTGTCAACGTACCGTTGTTTGTGCTGCAAAGGTACCGCGGGTGACAACTACACTACTGGCCATTAAAATTGCTACACCAAGTAGAAATGCAGATGATAAACGGGTATTCATTGGACAAATATATTATACTAGAACTGACATGTGATTATATTTTCACGCCATTTCGGTGCATAGATCCTGAGAAATCAGTACCCAGAACAACCACCTCTGGCCGTAATAACGGCCTTGATATGCCTGGGCATTGAGTCAGACAGAGCTTGGATGTCGTGTACAGGTACAGCCGCCGATGCAGCTTCAACACGATACCATAGTTCATCAAGAGTAGTGACTGGCGTATTGTGAGGAGCCAGTTGCTCGGCCACCGTTGACCAGACGTTTTCAGTTGGTGAGAGATCTGGAGAATGTGCTGGCCAGGGCAGCAGTCGAACATTTTCTGTATCCAGAAAGGCCCGTACAGGACCTGCAACATGCGGTCGTGGATTATCCTGCTCAAATATAGGGTTTCGCAGGGATCGAATGAAGGGTAGAGCCACGGGTCGTAACACATCTGAAATGTAACGTCCACTGTCCAAAGTGCCGTCAATGCGAACAAGAGGTGACCGAGACGTGTAACCAATTGCACCCCATACCATCACGCCGGGTGATACGCCAGTATGGTGATGACGAATACATGCTTCCAATGTGCGTTCACCGCGATGTCGCCAAACACGGATGCGACCATCATGATGCTGTAAACAGGACCCGGATTCATCCGAAAACACGACGTTTTGCCATTCGTGCAGCCAGGTTCGTCGTCGAGTACACCTTAGCAGGCGCTCCTGTCTGCAATGCAGCGTCAAGGATAACCGCAGCCACGGTCTCCGAGCTGATAGTCCATGCTGCTGCAAACGTCGCCGAACTGTTCGTACAGATGGTTGTTGTCTTGGAAACGTTTCCATCTGTTGACTCAGGGATCGAAACGTGGCTGCACGATCCGTTACAGCCATGCGGATAAGATGCCTGTCATCTCCACTGCTAGTGATACGAGGCCATTGGGATCCTGCACGGCGTTCCATATTACCCTACTGAGCCCACCGATTCCATATTCTGCTAACAGTCGTTGGATCTTGACCAACGCGAGCAGCAATGTCGCTATAGATAAACCGCAATCGCGATAGGCTACAATCCGACCTTTATCAAAGTCGGAAACGTGATGGTACGCATTTCTCCTCCTTACACGAGGCATCACAACAACGTTTCACCAGGCAATGCCGGTCAACTGCTGTTTGTGTATGAGAAATCGGTTGGAAACTTTCCTGATGTCAGCACGTTGTAGGTGTCGCCACCGTCGCCAACCTTGTGTGAATGCTCTGAAAAGCTAATCATTTGCATATCACAGCATCTTCTTCCTGTTGGTTAGATTTCGCGTCTGTAGCACGTCATGTTTGTGGTGTAGCAATTTTAATGGCCGGTAGTGTAAAAGGATGCTGCTATGAAACTCGTAGTTGTCGGATCGTATAGTGGCTGACAAATAGGACTGGTATTCCACCGCTGTCCGGGCCACCACCAGAGACGTTTTCGGCCTGGAATCTTATCGACCGGCGTCAGACTGGCCTCAGTGATAAGTCTCGGTTCGAACTGAGCCCCGATGACCAGTGAATACGTGTCTGGAGACGCCCTGAACAGCGGTGGAATATCAGAATATGAAGCTGACTGTCGACCGCCGTACGGCCCGACAACCACAGTGATGGTGTGGTGCGCGATTTAGTTTCATAGCAGGATGTCTTTGGATATCATCCGCGACACCCTTTCAGCACAGGGCTACATCGACGATAACAACGCCCCCTTTAATTACCTTTCATGGCAAGCCATCCTGGGCTTCCATTTCAGCAAAGTAATGCCCGCCAGCACACGGCGAGAGTTTCTGCTGCTTGTCTTTGTGCATGCAAAATCATACCTTGGCCAGCAAAGAAGCCGGATCTCTCCCCAACGCAAAACGCGTCGACCATTATGGACAGGGCCCTTCACCAAATCGGGATTTTGCGATCTGACGCGCCATTTGGACAGAATTTCAAGCGATATCCCTCAGGAGGACATTTAACCACTCTACAAATCAGTGCCAAGTCGTAGTAATGCACGGTAAATCATCGAGTAGATCAGAAGTGATACCTGGCGTTCCGCAAGGTAGTGTCATAGGCCCCCTGCTCTTCCTGATTTACATAAATGATCTAGGTGATAATGTGAGCAGCCCCCTTAGATTGTTTGCAGATGACGCTGTAATTTACCGTCTAGTAAAATCATCAGCCAATCAATTTCAATTACAAAATGATCTAGAGAGAATTTCTGTATGGTGCGAAAAGCGGCAATTGGCACTAAACAAAGAAAAGTGCGAGGGCATCCACATGGGTACTAAAAGAAATCCGATAAATTTTGGGTATACGATAAATCGCACAAATCTAAGGGCTGTCAATTAGACTAAATACCTAGGAATTCATTTACGAGCAACTTAAATTGGAAAGACCACATAGATAATATTGTGGGGAAGGTGAAGCAAAGACTACGCTTTGTTGGCGGAACACTTAGAAGATGCGACAAACCCACTAAAGAGACAGTCTACGTTACACTTGTCCGTCCTCTGCTGGAATAATGCTGCGAGGTGTGGGATCCTTACCAGGTGGGATTGACGGAGAACATTGAAAAATTGCACGGAAGGGCAGCTCGTTACGTGTTATGGCACAATAGGGGTGAGAGTGTCACTGATACGATACGCGAGTTGGGGTGGCAGTCACTGAAACAAAGGCGGTTTTCTTTGCGGCGAGATCTATTTACGAAATTTCAATCACCAACTTTCTCTTCCGAATGCGAAAATATTTTGTTGAGACCCACCTACGTAGGGAGAAATAATCATCATAATAAAATAGGAGAAATCAGAGCTCGAAAATGGTTCAAATGTCTCTAAGCGCTATGGGACTTAACATCTGGGGTCATCAGTGTCCTAGACTTGGAACTACTTAAACCTAACTAACCTAAGGAGATCACACACATCCATGCCCGAGGCAGGATTCGAACCTGCGACCGTAGCAGTCGCACGGTTCCGGACTGAAGCGTCTAGAACCGCAGATGACTCCTGTTAGTGGCCACTTGAACCGCCCATTGTTTACCAGCGGAAGCTGTGAATACTGTTACCGATCCGAGGAGCTGTGCTGAACAGTTGGTGTTTGGTGTTACGAGGGCCTTGTCCAGATGTAGAACTGGCGACCGTTCCTGAGAAGCTGCAGTACATAGGCACCGTTTTGGTGTTATTGCTTTCTAGCGCAGTGCACCATACATTAAGGCTGAATTGAATTTCTGGTGGAGGTTCTGCTAGTACAAATTTGCCGTTAATATATAAAAGTGTCCATCGTCATATCACCTACATTATCAACTGATATTTAGTCAGATGCTGTCTGTGACTAACTTATAGGTAAGGGTACTTTATTAATCGCCACGCCACCGTCACTCGCAATATTTAATTCTCCCACTTTTGTCCAATGCATTTCATAGCTACAACTCCACACCCAAGGAAGTATTTTGGGCATTGCAACTGCTTAACTCTTTCAGTCCCAATAGTATGAAAGAATACATAATTTTAAAATTTTTCCGCAAATTAACCTTTAGTATCATAGTAAACCAGTTTGGACAAAAGAGAATAGAAGCTTTCCAAATGTGGTGCTACAGAAGAATGCTGAAGATAAGGTGGGTAGATCACGTAACTAATGAGGAGGTATTGAATAGAATTGGGGAGAAGAGAAGTTTGTGGCACAACTTGACTAGAAGAAGGGATCGGTTGGTAGGACATGTTTTGAGGCATCAAGGGATCACAAATTTAGCATTGGAGGGCAGCGTGGAGGGTAAAAATCGTAGAGGGAGACCAAGAGATGAATACACTAAGCAGATTCAGAAGGATGTAGGTTGCAGTAGGTACTGGGACATGAAGAAGCTTGCACAGGATAGAGTAGCATGGAGAGCTGCATCAAACCAGTCTCAGGACTGAAGACCACAACAACAACATCATAGTAAGCAACGAATATAACGAGATGTTGACATAAATTTAACAATTATTTGTTTTAAGAACATGATTTCACTCTGGAATCACTGGGGCATACTGTTTTCAAGCAGCCTTCATTTCATGTTATATGTTTGAACGAAATTTCCATTTTTCCTAGACACAATACCACATCTCGAAACTTCTATGATATCATAATGGCTAATAAATTTATATATAATTACAAATTTTGTGAAAGTGCATATTGCCCTGGTGGCTTCGTGTCGAAACCACTCATAAAAGCATGAGTGCACACTCATCTCTTGTTTGCCTGCCGCAGTGGGCGAACAGTTCTAGGCGCTTCAGTCTGGAACCGCGCGACCGCTACGGTCGCAGGTTCGAATCCTGCCTCGGGCATGGATGTGTGAGATGTCCTTAGGTTACTTAGGTTTAAGTAGTTCCAAGTTCTAGGGGACTGATGACCTCAGCTGTTAAGTCCCATAGTGCTCAGAGCCATTTGAACCGTTTGAATCATCGCTTGTTTCAAGCGAAAAGCACTGTTATTTCAAAACAAAATTTAAAAAATGGAGGTTTGAAGCAGAAACCATTGGTTATCAAAGGGTTAAGCACGTTGCATTGGTTGAAGCGTAACTAAAAATGTGGAAGTTCTCCAATGATGTAGAAGTCTAACACTTCCTGGTCACATGAAGATGATAAAATGAAGCATATGTAACGCCAAAAAACGTCATTGTGGTCCTTACGAATGGAGTTGTGGCTCTGAAACGCTTTGGACTACGGTGTGGTTCAAAATGGTTGAAATGGCTCTGAGCATTATGGGACTTAACATCTGAGGCCATCAGTCCCCTAGAACTTAGAACTACTTAAACCTAACTAACCTAAGGACATCACACACATCCATGCCCGAGGCAGGATTCGAACTTGCGACCGTAGCAGTCGCGCGGTTCCGGACTGAAGCGCCTAGAAACTCTCGGCCAACACGGTCGGCGGACTACAGTGTGAGTTGAACGAATTTGAATCATATTGCAATTAAATGATCTTAATTTTTTAATTTACTTTTTACGTTAAAATAGGACGCTTAATTGTAGTCCGAGGGAAATTCATTCTTTCAGATCATCATCTGAATTACGATCGCGGTTTCGTCAACGATGGAAAGTCTAAATATAAACTATTGTGACTGACGATAGCGTATTAACAAAAATATTACGGAACTTGGTGTAAATCCTTCCGTCTGGTTTTCATCTTCAGTGAAGGAACTGGGGTATGGCAGCAGAGGTGCGTGCTTTGGGGGCCGCTTCTACGGGAAAGCAGTTTTGTGATGGGTGGAAAACTGAGGGACGCGAAAAGGGAAAGGAGAAGACTGAGGGATAAGTAGAGGTTGTGGTGGTGGCGGTAAGAAGAAGTAGTACAAGAAGTAGAGGAAGAACAAAGATACTAAAATGAAAAGAGGGCGGAGATGTGTGGACGGAGATCACGTGTAGACTCGGATTGCGCGGTGTTGAGAAACAGTCCCGTAAGATCTGCTTCCTTGGTACGGATGCGCCTGTTTCTTGCTACAAGACGGAACCGCTCTTTTTACGCCAAATGAGCTAACGAAACGGAAGTGTAAAGAGTATATTTTCGTTTGTTGTTTCTTGAACACGAATTTGCGTTGATCGAAAATGAAACAGTGAAAAAGGAAGAACAAGCAATGTGACATTGCATTGCGCGTTGTTCCGTGTTTTAAACTGTATTATAAGGGACCTACACTTTCGGTTAGTTGCACCTAGTATTCCCTGTTTTTGGGAAAGGCATCTATTCCTAAGAATTTTAAATGTCCGGATAAGTGCAGATATACGTGGCCACATTCGCACGATAACGATCGAAAGAAATTTTGACGAAAAAGCTAAAAATAAGAAATAGACTGCAAATTACTTATGAACGGTATTCAGCTCACTGTGCGAGCAAAACTTATTGTACGATTATTAATTGTTTGTACCCTCTAATTACGAACTAATTACTGAATTGCAATCAGCCGAGAATCGAACCAAAAGCAGACTCGAGCTCAGATATAAAAACACTGTGTGAACAAAAATTACTGTAGAATTATTAATTGTTTGTACGCTCTAATTGCGAACTAATCACTGAATTGCAATCAGCCGAAAATCGAACCAAAAGCACTGACTCGAGCTCAGCTATAAAAACACAGTTAGTACTATGAATTAAGGTTGATCAGAAAACCAGCAGAGTAATTTCCAATGAACACATCCACGTAAAAGTTAATTGTTTGCAAAACAGTTCGCGTGATGAATAGCTTTGTATTACTCACTATAATGTTCAAATGGCACTGAGCACTATGGGACTTAACTTCTGAGGTCATCAGTCCCCTAGAACTTAGAACTACTTAAATCTAACTAACCTAAGGACGTCACACATATCCATGCCCGAGGCAGGATTCGAACCTGCGACCGTAGCGGTCGCGCGGTTCCAGACTGTAACGCCTAGAACCGCTCGGCCACTCCGGCCGGCACTATAATGTTAACTGTTACTGATTTTAGAAATGCAAATGTTCATAAATAATTGTTTTCGATTATAGTAAGTTTTTTCTGAAACGTTCCTAATATTTCATTTAGCGAAGAATCAGTAATTTTGCACTACCCTGTTACATAATTTGCAGATGTGAGCAGAGCTTGCAATTCTAACAAAATATGAAATATATTATTCTGACGTAGTATTTTGTCAATAGTCATTAATATTAAGCTTTTACTCTTTCACTGTTAGCCATTGTTCTTTAACATATGACTCTACCAAGCAACAATGTTCGCTGCTCTTAATTAACAGTTTGGATAGTTCTCAGTTTTGTGAATTGCACTTCTTTATATTATTTACCACAGTTAAATGGTATCTTACTATTCTTTCACTGGTGGTATTCTCTGAGTCAATAATAGCGCTAGGACAGATCCCTGTTAAGCAAATGGTTGTGATAAAGTTCATTCACACTATAACCGTTGCTACACTAAACACTTTGTTACTCATTTAAGAAAAAATGCTACTCTGGCTAGCCTTGTAAGTCTAAAGATGAAACTGGTCATATCTTATTCTGGTGCGATGTAAGGGATTATTCGTCGACTATGTATGGCAATACATTCTTCTTTATCGTCGCTCCATAGAACAAGTTTGGGCCTGCAGCATTTTTCTTGAATATTAATTTCTCTTGATGACCCACTTTGTCAATTTACAACCACATAATATGCCTGGCCATATATTAAAAATCTTGCAGTTTATTTGCTACGTTCTCTACACTTGACCACTTGCCGCTAGCAACTCTCTCAGCACACTATTTCTGTCCGATGCGGCGATACGTCTTACTTCAAACGTCTTCTTTGGCTATATACAATAGCAAACTTCCCTGATTGGCGAGCGTTTTTACTACATTTTCAATTACAATACTCTTTTTAATTAGTTCACTGGAATTCATTCTTTGAAATTTAATCATACAAAAACATAAGTAAAATAATGAAAGGCCATATGAGAGAAATTACATCACAGTTGTGTGGTTACAGAATTAATTACGGGTAAAAATTATCAGGCACTGTGTTGTTGCGTTTCAGTATCACACGAAAGAAATTACTGAAGTGTGTGCCTTTTACTTCATTGTAAAGTCGTGTTGAGCTCAGTAAACTAATAAACCGGCTAAGAAGTGGTGAGAACTGAAGATAAAACGGTAAGATGTCGCCAGGGGGCAAATGGGGGGATGCTGGGGTGGAAAGAGGGGGGGGGGGGACAAAGTCGAAGTTTGTCCGGAGCGGCAGCTAGCCTAGTAATGCCACTCGTCTGCTTTTGCTCCTCTATCTTGTTTGTTTGTATTTGTGCAGTATTTTTCGTAATTTACTGCTCTCCGCTCTATCTTTCCATTTATTTCTGTGTTCTAACTCTGCTCTTATTTCTGCATTTTCTCTATTTCGCTCCCGATTTTGTCTTTAAAATCCTACTAAGTGTCTGAGAAACTTTATCATCACACCCAGGATTTTTAGTCTATCGCTTTTTCATTACTGCCCTAGTTATTGTTACACAATTAAAACTTTTTTAGACTTCATCAATCTTTCTTTCCTGAGTCCCTATGTAAGATTCATGTGATGGTACCATTAATTAGGTTAAATTTCGTTGCTGAATAAGGAAACGCAACTCCGACACATTCCTAGTGAAAACGTTTTATTTTGCAGACCGATTTCGTTACATTACACCTTCACTTTCAATTCAAGAAATGCATTTGGGTTTGTACAGATAGCTAACATGTAACAGGTCAGCGTAATATCACACAACAATCATTAAGAACAGTGCAAGTAGCCGTTTATGGAAGATATGAATACACGCGCGGAAAAACGGGCTAACCCTCAAATGTAAAAACTTAGAGGTAAGTGTTGCCAACTGTTTCTGGGTACGGGAACTATCAAAATTGACATTGGTCTTACCCATAAATGAGACCAATTTCAATCTTGATTGTTCCCGTACCCAGCAACAGATGGCAACACTTATCTGTAAGTTTTTACATTTGAGGGTCAGCCCGTTTTTCCGTGGATGTCTTCCTGTGAAAAACCCCATCCGAGCATTCCAGTATTCTGAAGTGAGAGTCGCTTTACTTGTGCACGTATGAGCAACAAGTGAGAGCCAGGTATTCTGTAGACTTTACATAATAACTGGCAAAGAAACGAGACGTTGCCCAGGTTTTTATTTGTAGCTGTGCGTCCACGCCCGTACTACATAGTGTCTCGCTTTGTGCGTAATGTTTGTGATGTCATATTTCCTGAACGTACTATCGTACAATGATGTAATATTGCGAGTACATTCAGTGCTATATGGAGCTACATGTCGCGAATACAATTGGTAGTAAAGAAGAATAAATTGTAATGCCATGGCTTACGCGTTGCTTTTAACATTTTGGGGGCTTTGTGAGCGAGAAAAAATATCTTAAAGGGGTGGAATTATGTTTAAAGTTTACTGCAAGTCGCTCAGTGCTCTCATTGTCCAATTCTGGAGCTCTCATTCTTAAATACTGGTGTACAAAATATGGAAATTCATGCGTCGCGGGCTCCGTTGCCTTTTTATCCTTACCCCACCCTCCCCGCAACCCTTCTGAAATGTATGTGATCCTTACCCCCACAGCGGTTGTTGTCTGAAGTAAGACATATGTGTACGAAGTCTGGTTGAAATCGGTCTGGTGGTTTAGGAGAAGATGTGGAACTTACATACGCACACATACACACATACAAATGTCCATTTTTAGGATTCAGCGCATCACTTTGTTCTCCATCTGTCTGCCTGTCTGTCCGACTGTTAAGAACCCTCTTTCTCAGGAAGGGGTGGACGTATGAAGTTCAAAATTATATCGCATATTAAGGTCTATAGGCAGGTTAGAAAATTTAGAAAGGGAAATCGGTGGCAGGGGGAAAAGGACTTCTGGTCAGGTAAATACAGGGTTATAAATACAAAATCAAATAGGGGTAACGCAGAAATAGGTGTAATAATGAATAAGAAAATAGCAATGCGGGTAAGCTACTACGGACAGCATAGTGAACGCATTATCGTAGCCAAGATAGACGTGAAGCCCACGCCCACAACAGTAGTAGAAGTTTATTTGCCAACTAGCTCCGCAGATAAGAGATTGAGGAAAGATGTGATGAAATAAAAGAAGTTATTCAGATAGTTAAGGGAGATGACAATTTAATTGTGACGGAGACTGGAATTCTATGGAAGAAAAGAAAGAGAAAAAAATTTTTAGGTGTACGTGAAATGATGGAAAGGAATGAAAGAGGAAGCCGCCCGGTAGAATTTTGCACAGAGAATCGCTGAGACTTGATGTAAGAATTTTGAAACCAGGTTGTATACGTGGAAGAGACCTGAAGACAACGGCAGGTTTCAGATTGATTATATCATAGTAAGACAGAGATTTCAGAACCAAATTTTAAACTGTAAGACTTTTCCAGGAGAAAATGTGAACTCCGACCAAAATTTATTTGCCTTGAACAGCAGATTAAAACTGAAGAAATTGCAAAAAGGTAGGAAATTAAAGAGTGGAACCTGGATAAGTTAAAAGAACCACAGATTGTTGAGAGTTTCGGAAGGAGAATTAAGCAACGATTGACTAGAACAGGGGGAAGGAATACAGTAGAAGATGATGCAAAGGTAAAGATCAAGGCCTAGTAGAAAAGCTTGGGTAACACTACAGATATTGAATTTAACTGATGAAAGGAGAAAATATGAAAATGCAGCAAATGAAGCAGGCGAAAGGGAATATAAACGCCTAAAAATGAGATTGATAGAAAGTGCAAAATGGCTAAGCAATAATGGATAGAGGACAAATGTAAGCCGGCCGTTGTGACCGGACGGTTCTGGGCGCTTCAGTCCGGAACTGCGCTGCTGCTATGATCGCAGGTTCGAATCCTGCCTCGGACATGGATGTGTGTGATGTCCTTAGGTTAGTTAGGTTTAAGTAGTTCTAAGTCTAGGGGACTGATGACCTCAGATGTTAAGTCCCATAGTGCTTAGAGCCATTTTTGAACAAATGTAAGGATGTAGAAACATGTGTCGTTAGAGGAAAAATAGATAACACCTAATATAAGGAAAATAAAAGAGGCCTTGGGAGTAAAGACAAGCAGCTGTGTGAATATCAAGAGCTCAGATAGAAAACCAGTCCTGAACGAAGAAGGGAAAGCTGAAACGTCGAAGGAGTGTATAGAGGATGTAGGGAACGGAAATGTACTTCAAGGCAATATTATAGAAATGGAAGAGGACGTGGATGAAGATGAGATGGGAGATATGATACTGCGAGAAGAATTTCACAAAGCACTGAAAGACCTAAAACGGAACAAGGCCCCTGGAGTAGGCGACATCCCGTCAGAACTACTGATAGCCGTGGGAGAGCCAGCCATGAAAAACCTCTTCCTTGTAGTGTGCAAGATGTATAATGCAGGCGAAATACTCTCAGACTTCAAGAAGAATATAATAGCTTCTATTCCAAAGAAAGAAGGCCTAATTCTTTCATAATATCACTTTTTATTTCACTTGCCAGATTGTTTATTCTTTGTGAGATATCATCGGACACATCTCTGCATCGACTTGTCGACTTTATTTGTCTGCTGGATTAGTTTTTCGTCTATTTGTTCGCCTAGCTCGCGGATCGATTTTTCAGATTTCTGCGTCATTTGTTCGCCTAGCTCACGGATCGATTTTTCAGATTTCTGCGTCATTCGTTCGCCTAGCTCTCGGATCGATTTTTCAGATGATTCTTTTTGTTCTCGGAACGATTTTTCTGATTTCTCTGCGTTTTCTTTATTTTGATGCAATAAGGCTTTTATGAGTTCTGCCAAATCAATTTGGTTAGTTGGAGGCAAATTAATTTCTGGCTCTGCTGTGAGCCCGTTCGTCCTGTTTTGCATTTCCTCTGAAGTATTCCCCATTGCATTTTCGGAACCGTCCGACGTGTTAATATTCGAAAGCAAATTATCCCCTTGGTCCATGTTGCTTAAGTTGTTGGACCGCCTACTTTTAGCTTGGTTACGTGTCTGCATTAGTTCAATTTATACCCGGTACGCAACACACTAATCAGAATAAATGTATCCCCCAAAAATTACGACAGTCACACGAAAGGTACCCAACCTAGTACGCACTTTTTCACACGCAAAACAAATTTATATCTTTGATCGAAGTCAGTGCAATTTACAAGCGAGAAAAAAAACACATACATATAAAACACACAAATATAGAAAACAAAACAAGACAAACAACACAACGCCGCTCAACAACGCCGTGAATCTTTTGAAAGTCTGCTCAGAAACAACGCAGAAGTTGTTTGAGCGCTACAGGGGAAAAAAATTAAGATTATACAACGCTCGCAATCTAACGTTTCAGAGATTCCAGAGTCTAGCGGAATCACAGAACAGGGTCGCCATGTGTAATGTTGTTGCTTTAATTTCTTCTGAAAGCGGTGCTGATAGACAATAAAAGCGGGTTAAAAGCTGTGAGTTGACTGGGGAAGTTAACCTTGCATTACTGAGCAACTGTTTCACCAGGTATCCAGACTAGCTTACCAAATTCGCAACCAGACTAACATTAATTATAATCATTTAATAGTCATACGACAACCGATGATATATATATATATATATATATATATATATATATATATATATAAGAGAATTTAAATAAAAAGAAATAAATCAGTTTACATTTGGAAATTTATTTTAACATTGATCATTGAAATTTCAGCATATTAAACTTGAATCATAACTAAGCTGGTGCCCTATTTAGGATTGTGAAAATGTGATTTTTTTAATCTTATGGAACACATCAAATAGGGAGCCAAGATTGGGAGACTACATACAACACTGCATTCATAAAATAACACACGAAGAACGTTGAAACATATCCAAGAGGAAATTAACCGCAACCAACCGATTCAATTTTCACCCAAAGAAGTTACGTTCGTAGCACAATCCTGTCCGTCATGAAATTACCACACACTGGTATACTAAATGCCTACTAACTCTCTGTGAAATGTTCCCGAAAAGAATACCTGAGGGCTACTTTGATGCCGACACCACATGCTTCACGTGGTCAACTTGGCTTACACAAAGAGTGTAATTCCACAATAATTTTGATAATTAAAATAAATTACATAGAAACGCAATTTACAAAAGAAAAACCTCGAACTGGTTACTATCGTCTTACTATTAACCTGATGGGTCAAACAATTGTATAAGCACGTGGTACTGGTCTCACAAAGTACACCCCACGTGGGTTGAACATAAAGAAAAGTTGCTATATTGAAAAATATTGTCAAGATGAGCCGTTATAATCTCACGCACATTCGCATTTAAGATTGATGATCTTAGTTAGAGTTGCTGATCAACACGTGGTTCCACTTTACTCACATCGTAGTGACGAAGCAACTACCGGAAGATATTCTGAACTTCACACTCGAATTGCACTGCGTTGCAATTTAAGATAACATTAGATATTTTAGAGCTAAACCTGAAATAAAGGTGATTAAATTTTCAGTTAGGCTGAACTTAAGAAATCCATTGTCCTACGGACTTAGCAGACATGCGCTTAGCCGGAGATCTTACCACTTCAGACGCTCGCCGCGGACAGACTGCCGTGGTCCCTTCCTGAGGGTGGCTCACAAATACAAACGGAAGTGGCCAGAGCGCAGCTTCCTATACCAACATGACAAGGGACGGACAGGACCAAACTAAAAATAGAAACCTCTCTGCTTTTAGAAAGCGTAGCTACCTGTTCCGACACTGGTCCTACTATTCTCTAGCAGACAGGCTTGTCTGCTACCATCCAGCATGCAACTAGAAGTACATTTGCTCATTCATCCTCTCACACAGAAGGGAAGGGGATGACAGTATCTTATCATATACAGTATATAAAAGAAAGCGGGTGTAGGTTCCATATGAGACTGTGTGACATGAATTACATATAAACTGTGTTTTAAAGTGTAGTAGTGTGACAGATCGTTCTTGTTTATGTGTAAAAGTAACACGTTCCACTACTCAGTCTCCTCCCAGATAGTCAGAAACGCCACAGTAAATTTAGAAGAGGAATTTATGCCGTAAATGACAACAGATTTAAGAAATTAACATGAAAGGAATCCAACAGAGACCTTTCAGGGTAAAATACAGGGAGTGAAAATCTATTTACAGCTTGTATAGAAACCAGAGGGCGTTATAAGAGTCGAGGGGCATGAAAATGGAGCAGTGGTTCAGAAGGGAGTGAGACAGGATTGCAGCCTACCCCAATGTTATTCGATATGTACAGTGAGTAAACAGTAAAGAAAACCAAAGAAAAATTTGGAGTAGGGGTTAAAGTTCAGGAAGGAAAAGAAAAACTTTGAGATTTACCGATGACATTGTGATTCTGTCAGACACAGCAAAGGACCTGGAAGGGTAGTTCAACGGAGTGGACATTGTCTTGAAAGAAGGATATAAGATGAACATCAACAAAAGCTAAACAATGATAAAGGAATGTAGTCGATTTACATCACGTGATGACAAGGGAAATATTTTAGGAAACCAGAAACTTAAAGAAGTAGATGAGTTTTGTTATTCAGGCATCAAAATAACCGATGATGGCCGCAGTAGAGATGATATAAAATGTGAACTGGAAATGCCAAGAAAAGGGTTTCTTAAGAAGAGAAATTTGTTAACGTCGAATACAGACTTTAGTCTTAGGAAGTCTTTTCTGAAAGTATTGATATGGAGTGTATCCCTGGACGATAAATAATTTAGACAAGAAAATAAAAGAAGGTCTTGACACGTGGTATTACAAAAGAATCCTGAAGATTAGATGGGTAGATCACGTAACTAATGAGGAGGTACTGAACAGAATTGGGAAGAAAAGAAATTTGTGGCGCAGCCCGACCAGAAGAAGGGATCGGTTGGTAGGTCACATTCTGAGACATGAAGCGATAACCAATCTAGTATTGGAGGGAAGTGTGTGGGGATGGGTGGGGGGAGGAAGCGGGTACAAATCGTAGAGGGAGACCAAAGGACGAATACAGCAAGAAAATTCAGAAGCATGTAGCCTGCGGAAGTTATTCGGAGATGAAGAGGCTTGCATCAGACCACAAGAACAAGATGTATAGTCCCTTCTCAGTGTAAATATTTTAAGCGTCTAAGTCAATGAAATCAAAAGATACGGCAATTTATGCCACATATTTTGATATTCGAAAACTCACTCGTCATAGCGTATAGGGTACTCCCCGTTGGCCTAGAATCATGTAATTTGGCAAAAAGGAGGGTTTCACAGTACAACAAAAGGAAAAAAAATCCGAAAACTGTAAATTTCAAACTATATCATACAAAAAAATTGTCATTTCTTATCCTACTCTCCGTCTGTTCGTCCGTCTGATAAGACCCTTTTTTCCTAGGAATGGGGTAGATGTTACAAGTTACAATTATGTCACATACTGAGGCCTGCAGCACTTGGCGGTGTAACAATATTGGAGCTTCTAAGTCAATGCAGTCAAGAGATACGGACATTTATGTCACACACTTTGATGCAAATTCACTCATCAAAACCTAATGGTTGATATGAAATCATGAAATTTTGCAAGAAACGATGTTTTAAAGTACAAGTAAAGGAAAGAACCCGGAAATTGTTTATTTATATTGAAACGTTTCTGTTAGATTCGTTTCGTACTATTTCGTCCTGTCACGCTCAATTATTTGTAATTTAGTTCTGCACTTCGTGTTTGTCATTCAGTGGTACATAGTTACATTAAAGTATCACTTTTTCCAGTAAGCATCTAATCCTATGTACATTACCTACATTTGGTGCACCCACATTTCCTTTCTCTCTTTATCATCTGTATGAATAAGTGAGTGAGTTTATATGTTGAATTTGTTTTATATATGTTAGCAGTACAGCATCTGGCTGGCTGTTGTGGTAGGAACAGTGTACCCAACGTAGCTTTCTCGCTCAAAGCAAAGTGATTTGTACCCTTACGGCAGTCATTCGACAGTAGTTAAGTTGGTGGCGGGAAGGACCCCTCTAGTCTCTTCCGGCTACCTGGGGGAAGTTCGTTGCAGGGGTGACTGGGGTCTGGACCTTTGGCGAGCAAAGAAGGCGCTCTTAAGAGGGGCTTGGCGCCGGTGACTGTATCAATGTGTAGCTATTGTAAATGATGTATACGTTTGAGCTGCTAGTTCATCTTCAAGTTCGGAAATCGAATTCTTATATTTTTCATAGTATAGTCATGACGATATTTTCGGTATTTAGTAAGTTTTTCCAATCCTTGCTTTGTGTAACCAGAACACGTGGTATAGGAAGTTCGTTGCTCCAGCACAGATTTAAAATTCAGTTGTATGACTTTTCTTTTAATTGGAATGTATGTGTGAATTTTCGTCGGGTGTATGTGTTTTATTTCTTCTACTTTTCATTTCGTTTCAGTTTTAAGATCGTGTAGCTTTGTTCATGCCACGTGTTGGTGATTTCACCGTGTGTAATTTCAGTACCATCTTGAATAAGTTTTATTCTTAATTCCGCGTGATATTTTATTGCTATTTGTGCCTATACGATTTATATTTGTGTTACTGAAGCTTTCACGAGTCTGCTTTGTTCATAAATATTCGCGGCATTTGCGGGTATTTCGCGCCGGCGTGGCTTAGTTTGATGTGTAAGAAGATGCAGATAAATTTCTTTGTCGGAAAGTGTTCCATAGTATTCTTGTTCACAATAATTCATAGCGATAGGGATGAACCTCTGAGCTTCTGACTTACTGTGATGGGCCAAACTCTTTTTATCTCTTTTCTTGTGTGTGAATCGTGTATGTTTATGTGAACTTTTCTCATGAGCGCCGAAGATTTCGTTTTCATTTATCACCGCAATATACCACAGCACTCAGTATAATAGTAATATAAGTGAGGCAATTAACTGCGTAACAGGCAACGATAGATAATAGTTAAGAATTATTTTGTGAATTTTCAGTATGATATTTTATTTCAATAAACTATTCTAAACGATGATGACTGTTTCTCAGAAATACCCGTCCCCTTTTGTAAGATCACCTGGCGTTTCTGAAGAGCAAAGGCAGGCACATTTGTAGACTATGTCCGGTTATCGTTTTTTTGTTGAGGCTTAAGCTCTTGTTTTCTCTGAATTATTTGATTAACGGTTGTACATAAATTGTTCCCATATGCTTACTCCATATATTCTCTTGTATCTTTTTATTAATTTTAACACGTTAGTTACGTTTACCAATTCCGTGCGCAAGTCAGTTCTTATATTAAATTTTCCCAATTTTAACTTGGGTGGCGATCCAGAAAAATTTTGGGGCACACGAAAGTTCAGTAGAGTGCAGAGTTTCACACTGGCTAACTTTCCCCAGTGTCTGTTTGCAAATCACTCTCCAGATAACCATTCTGCCATTAATAACCATTTAATAATTATTCATTTGTTATCCGACGTCGATCAGGAAATTAAAACAATCAGCAGTTCTGCATTCAGGCGGACTGGGTCGCATGGTAAAAGTCAAACATCAGGCAAGGAGTGACTTTATTGCTCATAAGAGGCGTTTCAGAATTTATGCATCATCAGATATTCAGGAGCGATTACTGCACGACGTAGATATGGCGTTTCAAGCTGTATGTGAAACAAATATTCTCAGACTAATCTATGTATTAAACTACAGTTGCCACGGGTATACTGGTCTAAGAAGCGTCGGATTTTAATTGAGTCCAACTTTTGTCTTGGGATAGAAATTAGCACAAAACCTTACTGTACTTTAGAAGTTTCTATAAAAAGTTGTGAAACAATATTTCAAAAGCATTTACTGAAAATTAAATTATGTTTAAAGAATATAAAAAAATGGTTCAAATGGCTCTGAGCACTATGGGACTTAACATCAGTGGTCATCAGCCCCCTAGAACTTAGAACTACTTAAACCTAACTAACCTAAGGACATCACACACATCCATGCCCGAGGCAGGATTCGAACCTGCGACCGTAGCGGTCACGCGGTTCCAGACTGAAGCGCCTTTAACCGCACGACCACACCGGCCGGCTAAAGAATATAAATAAGAAACGCAGTGCGTTCGTAAATGCCAGCTTAACAAGTTGTTTTTACCTAAATAATTCTGTGATGCCATTTTTACATGCTCCCAGTTACTTTCCACGCTTACATGTCAACAGTCCTCAACCGTAGTGACGCAACACCTGTCAACGCGGAACGAGCCGGTTCGAGCCGGATGGTGGAAGAAACATTCCACACCTATTTAAAATAGTCAGAGATGGGAGAGTTGTTGACGTACAGTTTCTGATCTGTAGAATTTGCGTCAGCGTCCCTGGATTCCTCATGGACTGACGGTACGCGACCCTGTTGACGGTGATACGTTCGTCAGATGGGGTATTGATTCTGCAGCTCTTTCGGGCTATTTGAGAAGAGCAGTCTATTAACCGCCTCCGGCTTCACTTTGCCCCGCACAGTGGCGTAATTAGTGTAGCCACGCGCTAACACATACAGTCGCGACACCTATGTTCATTTTTTTAATACTGTGCGACAACAGCGCTCCAAACGGCCATCAAGCTACACTTCTGAATACGATATCAGATGAGTGCGAATAGTATCTTGATTTTGTAACATAGTTTTTACAACGGGGAGCGTATGTCGTGCCATAAAAATCGAGAAAAAATGGCCAGGTGTGAGTAGGAATTGCGCACTGAGGGTACCGTACAAACTTAATTATGTATACAGGCAGTTCATCCATTCCTGGAACCGATGATCTCGACCATTTTTGCTTGATATCGACATTGATACTGACAAGATATAGTTCCCACGGATTACAAATTTTCGAGAATCATGTTAACAGTATCTTCAGTCGGTTCTTGGTAGAACAACATTATAATAAATGAAAAGCGCTAGTTTGCTTTTGTTCTACGGTGTTACATTTATAGACAATCTTCAGACATGCCTGAAGAATCGGTTAGCACAATAAAAGTAATACCATATAATAAAAGCAAACTAGTGTTTTTCATTTATTTTCGAGAATGTTTCAACTTCAATAATATAAATGTGACATAAAATCAGGCAGGAGCCAACCGACAATTGCTATAATAGTCGGTGGTTCTCCATTCTACGTGCAGTAATCGCTCCTGGATATCTGATGATGGATACACTCTGAAACGCGTCATATGACCAATAAAGTCATTCCTTGCCTGATGTTTGATTTTTGCGATTGCGACCCAGTCAGGCTAAATGCAGAACTCTGACCGTTTCAATTTCAATTTTGATATCGGATAACAAATGATCTAACAAGGGGACCCTCCATACTGTAAATCGCGGATTTTGATGCGCTTCAAATATGTTGTAGAGGCACTTACTCTGAGTACCTGGCTATCCGGATTTTTAGAGACGGGCCTTGGTTTTTGATAAAATCGAGTTTGAAGTTCATTGCGCACTTTGTATACCCGTAACAGTACAAATGTACGGAGTATATCAGCGTAGAGCAGCGGTAAAGGATCACGGCTACGCCACTGGAGGTACTGTCTACGAATCCTGCTCGTGTACTTTTTTTTTTTTTGTTTTCAAAACCGACCGAATTTTCCAATTTTATTTCAAAGAATATCAGCAAACAGTGTAAGGTGTGCGAAATTATAAAGGTTCTTTTGATTCTTCGTTCAGCTCCTCTACTTGTGGATCTTCTTCTGGCTGCACTACTGCAGAAACAGGTACTTCCATTTCACAGAATTCTTCTAACACACTGCACTAAAGACGCTTTGCGAGCAACTGACGCTGTAGTTAGATGCGAACGTAAAGGGATGCAACTCGCATCCTCATTGGCCGCAACTAGGAGCTGGGGTTCCCGTTACGGCTAACAGTATTCACGGGGGAGGGGACGATAATGGGCGGAGTTCGACTTCAGGTAATACAAGAAGGGACCGTTGTATGAACATTTGGAACTCCAACTGCGAACCACAAATGGAATGAATATTTGAAAAAATTAATAGCTGAATATATCTTCATAATTTCGCACACCTTACACTGTTTGTTGATATTCTTTGAAATAAAATTGGAAAATTCGGTCGATTTTGAAAAAAGAGATACACGAGGAGGATTCGAACATGGTACCTCCAGCGCGGCAGCCGTGAACCTTTACCGCTGCGCTACGCTGGCCGGCCGGAGTGGCCGAGCGGTTCTAGGCGCTACAGTCTGGAACCGCGCGACCGCTACGATCGCAGGTTCGAATCCTGCCTCGGGCATGGATGTGTGTGATGTCCTTAGGTTAGTTAGGTTTAAGTAGTTCTAAGTTCTAGGGGCTGATGACCTCAGAAGTCATGTCCCATAGTGCTCAGAGCCATTTGAACCATTTGAAGCTACGCTGACTTACTTGGAATATATGTAATGTTACGGGTATACAAAGCGTGCAATGAACTTCAAAATCGATTTTCTGAAAAACCAAGGACCGTCGCTAAAAAAACGGTTAGCCAGGTAATCAGGGTAAGTGCCTCTGCAACATATTTGAAGCGCGTCAAAATCCTTGATTTACAGTATGGATGGTCCCCTTGTAAGACACATTTTTTCATGAGCTATAATTACAAATTAACAGTTTTCAAGTTTTTACTTTAGTTGTACTGTGAAACTTTACTTCTTGTCGCCTAGGACCTATAGACCTTAGTATGTGAGATAAACTTCAGCCTGAGACGTCTACCCGTTACTGAGAAAAAGGGTTCTTAACAGTCGAACTGTGGTGGAAACAAGCGCTGTATCATTCGAGAGACACAGAGGCAAGCGAGTGTGCCGGGGCTTACCCCAGTTCACTGCTTGTAGCGCCACGACAATACAACGCGTCTGCACGTAGCGCACAAGTATTGCACCATAATTAAGAATGGAATTAAAAGTTAAAGTTGCTTTTCCAAACTTCGCTAGCACGTGCTTTAGTATGTTAATCTGTAAACTGTCAAATCTCAGAATGATCAGGTCAATATTTTTCCCGAAAAACATAGTTTTAAGAGAAAAATAAGTGGTGCTAAATAATAAAGCTAGATACCCAAAAACTGGTCATAATGAGCAGATGTATGTCAAAATTAACTGGTGCAAGTCTCAACGTGATTAAATAAATATTTTGGTCAGAACCCGCGTTCTTAAGAAAAGCTGAAGGCGCTAAATATAAGACTTAGAAATACGAGAATTTGTACGAAGCTTCAGATCAACATAAAACATTAATTATGTAACCACATTGAGCTACCTCTAACAGTTTTCGAGTAATTTTCAGAAAACTAAATTTGGAACTAAAATGTCCTTATTTGACATTATATCTGTTATATTAAGGCTAGAAAGTTTTGGTTACAGCACGTGATGAAACCTATTAATAATAGAGCTATAACAAGTTTCAAGGCCTGGGTGTAAATAATGACAAATACAAGGCTTTTCTAAGTTGTAGTTCAAAGGTCGGGTTCTACTGTCAGTTCCGTTCTGATAATTCTAGACGGCAAAATTTATATGTAGGCGAGCTAAAACTTTTTCTGTGATTTTAACCAACTTAACTACATGCAAACAAAAATTACGGAGATTCTAAATTAATACACAACAGTGTTATGTAACATTAAGTGTCCAAGAAAGCGCCACGTCAAACGCCGGAGTGCGCGCTGCCTCGGATGACGTCAGAGACAGGCTGTTACTAGACGCATATTTTCAGTAATAATAGAAAGTGGACTCGCGAGGACTGTACACCATCCTGGATCGCTTAGATTTCGCAGGAGTGACTATTAGTGTGCCTACCGAATGTTAACAAATCCGCGTGGCAATTGGTGACAATTGTTTTCCACTTCTGTGGAGAGCATTTATTCTGATTAACAGCAGTCAAGGCGAAAGACAATTTAGTAGAAACTTACCATAGAGGTCGCCTTTGAACTGCTCATAGTGCTGTTTAGGATAGGGAGGTTTATTGACAGTATGAACATAATGAATATTACATTGCTCAGCGTGTGTAACTTATCCAGATATATCTATCAATTAGAATTCGAAATATTCGTTTATAATCGTAGTCCTGATCGCACTGATCAAAGAGAGAATAGAAACATTCCTTTCAGAGGGCTGGACAAGAATGTGGACTTTCAGTATGTTCTCCATCGCTTTCTGGCTGACCACAGAAATAGCTTCCAGGCTCTCGTAAAAGGCGGTGAACAACAATGTTTCATATATTTTTTTCTGTCACTTGTGACTGATTATATTATTACTTA
This sequence comes from Schistocerca piceifrons, assembly GCF_021461385.2. Classification (NCBI taxonomy): domain Eukaryota; kingdom Metazoa; phylum Arthropoda; class Insecta; order Orthoptera; family Acrididae; genus Schistocerca; species Schistocerca piceifrons. The sequence goes on from NC_060139.1 coordinate 188,106,505, forward strand.
ATCATTCTTACGATTAACCCGCCGCACACACGGCAAAATGACCACTTTGGGCGGCCAAAATTCAAATATGTTAAATAATATGTGCATTTAGACTTAAGAAAGGCTTCTGACCTTAGGGTTGATGTGTATTCAGACTTGACAAGATTCTGAAAGTACCTACCAACCTAAAAGGTGATTTATAGGTAGCTAAAAATGAAAAAGTAGAATGATAATCAAATTAGTGTATTTTACTTAAAGTTTAAAGACAGTAAGACAGTTAGTGTCTCTCATTATAATCATCCATTGTTCCGTCGTCGTCGTCATCATCATCATCATTATCCATTGTTTCTTCGTCACCATTATCTTCAAGCATTTCCACAACAGGTTCTTCTAACATTAACAGTACCGCCTTAGGAAAGGATTTTCTTTTTTTAATATGCCTCCTCCTCTTGGACGCAATGATAGGATCTGAAGCTATCAGCATCCAGTGGACAATATCCGTATTAGTATGTATTCTTGAAGTTTTCCTTGCATGGAAAAGTCTTAAACCTTTATATTCTTTCTGACTAGATTCCAAGACATCTTCTGAAAAAAGCCCCAAAGGCAAAGGTAGTTCCTTTATTATGTCTGCACCATGTATTAGCAGCTTGTGCGCAGATGCACTCATTTTGTACCACTTGTACGTTTCTAAACAGATTTTTTGCCGTTTCGAGGCAATAATTTTTAAAATTACTGTAATTAACATTAATTCCACAAGACAAAAACGCTTAGGATGTTTGCAAATCTTTGTATAATTTCGGGCTCTAGTCCTGTTATAGCCGCAGATTTTCGTGGGCTCTGCAAAAATTTTTTCTTGCAGTATTCCCGTCATTGGAGTTACCTCGTCCTTGCATGGGCTGGTCTACCACTAACCCCATTTCACGATAGAATTTAGTGGTTATTTCTTATTTTCTCCTTTGTATATTTTCTTTGGCTTCTTTACCTCTTGCTTGCCACTGCTTCAGTTCCAATTTATATGATACATGTAACAAGTACTCGTAACATCTAAGGTATGAGTGTAAAACAGATATCCCAAACTTAAATGAAGTAGTCGTAGAATATTGTTTTTTGCAAAAGTAAGTCAAGGTTGTTGAGTTCTTTGGGTGTTGCCTTGCACGCATTACACGCTTGTGTTGACGAAGTGTCTGTGAGCACATTACACGTTTTTCCGTCCATCATTGTACATACAGCAACGATGTTTAAATGTGTAAGATTTATCCCCAAGGGTCACCTCAGTAGGCTGAGAACTTGATATTTGTTCCTCAATTGCTTCGTAATGGAGTTTGGTTGATTCATTTGTCTCCTTTTCAATCTGCAGGCGAATGATGCGATTATATCTAGACGAAGAAGGACTCGGGTTTTACTAGAAAATCTGTTTACCATTCGTTGTGACCTCTGACATTTGCAATGGAACTATAGCACATAGTTATGTTGGTATCTCCATACAGTGAGTTGTTGGCAACACATTGTTTGTAAATGGAATGTCCACCACTACCGTCAAGGCCCCCATTTGTGGAAATATAATCTTTTCCCATTGTTGTTGTTGTTGTGGTCTTCAGTCCTGAGACTGGTTTGATGCAGCTCTCCATGCTACTCTATCCTGTGCAAGCTTCTTCATCTCCCAGTACCTACTGCAACCTACATCCTTCTGAATCTGCTTAGTGTATTCATCTCTTGGTCTCCCTCTACGATTTTTACCCTCCCACGCTGCCCTCCAATGCTAAATTTGTGATCCCTTGATGCCTCAAAACATGTCCTACCAACCGATCCCTTCTTCTAGTCAAGTTGTGCCACAAACTTCTCTTCTCCCCAATCCTATTCAATACCCTCCTCATTAGGTCACGTGATCTACCCACCTTATCTTCAGCATTCTTCTGTAGCCCCACATTTCGAATGCTTCTATTCTCTTCTTGTCCAAACTGGCTATCGTCCATGTTTCACTTCCATACATGGCTACACTCCATACAAATACTTTCAGAAACGACTTCCTGACACTTAAATCTATACTCGATGTTAACAAATTTCCCTTCTTCAGAAACAATTTCCTTGCCATTGCCAGTCTACATATTATATCCTCTCTACTTCGACCATCATCAGTTATTTTACTCCCTAAATAGCAAAACCCCTTTACTACTTTAAGTGTCTCATTTCCTAATCTAATCCCCTCAGCATCACCCGATTTAATTTGACTACATTCCATTATCCTCGTTTTGCTTTTGTTGATGTTCATCTTATATCCTCCTTTCAAGACACTGTCCATTCCGTTCAACTGCTCTTCCAAGTCCTTTGCTGTCTCTGACAGAACCTCAAAGTTTTTACTTCTTCTCCATGAATTTTAATACCTACTCCGAATTTTTCTTTTGTTTCCTTTACTGCTTGCTCAATATACAGATTGAATAACATCGGGGAGAGGCTACAACCCTGTTTCACTCCTTTCCCAACCACTGCTTCCTTTTCATGTTACTCGACTCTTATAACTGCCATCTGGTTTCTGTACAAATTATAAATAGCCTTTCGCTCCCTGTATTTGACCCCTGCCACCTTCAGAATTTGAAAGAGAGTATTCCAGTTAACGTTGTCAAAAGCTTTCTCTAAGTCTACAAATGTTAGAAATGTAGGTTTGCCTTTTCTTAATCTTTCTTCTAAGATAAGTCGTAAGGTTAGTATTGCCTCACGTGTTCCAACATTTCTACGGAATCCAAACTGATCTTCCCCGAGGTCCGCTTCTACCAGTTTTTCCATTCGTCTGTAAAGAATTCGCGTTAGTATTTTGCAGCTGTGACTTATTAAAGAGATAGTTCGGTAATTTTCACATCTGTCAACAACTGCTTTCTTTGGGATTGGAATTAATATATTCTTCTTGAAGTCTGTGGGTATTTCGCCTGTCTCATACATCTTGCTCACCAGATGGTAGAGTTTTGTCATGACTGGCTCTCCCAAGGCCATCAGTAGTTCTAATGGAATGTTGTCTACTCCCGGGGCCTTGTTTCGACTCAGGTCTTTCAGTGCTCTGTCAAACTCTTCACGCAGTATCTTATCTCCCATTTCATCTTCATCTACATCCTCTTCCATTTCCATAATATTGTCCTCAAGTACATCGCCCTTGTATAAACCCTCTATATACTCCTTCCACCTTTCTGCCTTCCCTTCTTTGCTTAGAACTGGGTTGCCTTCTGAGCTCTTGATATTCATACAAGTGGTTCTCTTCTCTCCAAAGGTCTCTATAATTTTCCTGTAGGCAGTATCTATCTTACCCCTAGTGAGACAATCCTCTACATCCTTACATTTGTCCTCTAGCCATCCCTGCTTAGCCATTCTGCACTTCCTGTCGATCTCATTTTTGAGACGTTTGTATTCCTTTTTGCCTGCTTCATTTACTGCATTTTCATATTTTCTCCTTTCATCAATTAAATTCAATATTTCTTCTGTTACCCAAGGATTTCTATTAGCCCTCGTCTTTTTACCTACTTGATCCTCTGCTGCCTTCACTACTTCATCCCTCAGAGCTACCCATTCTTCTTCTACTGTATTTCTTTCCCCCATTCCTGTCAATTGTTCCCTTATGCTCTCCCTGAAACTCTCTACAACCTCTGGTTCTCTCAGTTTATCCAGGTCCCATCTCCTTAAATTCCCGCCTTTTTGCAGTTTCTTCAGTTTCAATCTGCAGTTCATAACCAATAGATTGTGGTCAGAATCCACATCTGCCCCTGGAAATGTCTTACAATTTAAAACCTGGTTCCTAAATCTCTGTCTTACCATTATGTAATCTATCTGATACCTTTTAGTATCTCCAGGATTCTTCCAGGTATACAACCTTCTTTCATGATTCTTGAACCAAGTGTTAGCTATGATTAAGTTACGATCTGCGCAAAATTCTACAAGGCGGCTTCCTCTTTCATTTCTTCCCCCCAATCCATATTCGCCTACTACGTTTCCTTCTCTCCCTTTTCCTACACTCGAATTCCAGTCACCCATGACTATTAAATTTTCGTCTCCCTTCACTACCTGAATAATTTCTTTTATCTCGTCATACATTTCCTCAATTTCTTCGTCATCTGCAGAGCTAGTTGGCATATAAACTTTTACTACTGTAGTAGCCATGGGCTTTGTGTCTATCTTGGCCACAATAATGCGTTCACTATGCTGTTTGTAGTAGCTAACCCGCACTCCTATTTTTTTATTCATTATTAAACCTACTCCTGCATTTCCCCTATTTGATTTTGTATTTATAACCCTGTAATCGCCTGACCAAAAGTCTTGTTCCTCCTGCCACCGAACTTAACTAATTCCCACTATATCTAACTTTAACCTATCTATTTCCCTTTTTAAATTTTCTAACCTACCTGCCCGATTAAGGGATCTGACATTCCACGCTCCGATCCGTAGAATGCCAGTTTTCTTTCTCCTGATAACGACACCCTCCTGGGTAGTCCCTGCCCGGAGATCCGAATGGGGAACTATTTTACCTCCGGAATATTTTACCCAAGAGGACGCCATCATCATTTAATCATACAGTAAAGCTGCATGTCCTCGGGAAAAATTACGGCTGTAGTTTCCCCTTGCTTTCAGCCGTTCGCAGTACTAGCACAGCAAGGCCGTTTTGGTTAATGTTACAAGGCCAGATCAGTCAATCATCCACACTGTTGCCCCTGCAACTACTGAAAAGGCTGCTGCCCCTCTTCAGGAATCACATGTTTGTCTGGCCTCTCAACAGATACCCCTCCGTTGTGGTTGCACCTACGGTATGGCCATCTGTATCGCTGAGGCACGCAAGCCTCCCCACCAACGGCAAGGTCCAATTTTTTTTTGCTTGGGATATAAGTAGTGATCTTTTCCCATGTCAGAGTCAATAATGAGCGCTAAGGCGTTTTCGGATGAGTAAGGCTTCATAACCATATATGATGGCTTTTCGTGATTGTGTTTCATGCGTTTGTATCTGCGAGGGCTTGTGCTTAGAGCTAAGTTTACTACTTGTGCAGCTGTTCTTTTTCCACTCTTATTAAGGCTACTTTGAGCAGCAGTGCACAAAAGCTCTGGGGTTGACTAAGCAATAATTGGTTGCACTATTCTTCGTTTTGATCGTTGAGAGCTCTCTTCAAAAGATTTTGCAGGTCTTCCTCTGGGTTTTTACACGTGTAAATCTTCGTTTGTGGTTGTAGTGCTTAGAGCTGGCAAGACCAAGTCGTTTTTTAACCATTCTGAATTGGATTTGGTAAATCTTTCCATATTCCAATTGGATTTTTTCCACTTTTGTAGCAATTTTGAGACAAACACTTTTAAAATTGACTTAATTTTACATACACTGTCTTTTGACCGTTTAAATTTATCCAATATGTGAGTCGTTAATCGTTCTATACACTTAGACTGTGATTGTTTGTAAAAGTTCTCCTTTTTTAACACTAAAACTAGATCCGTTTTCCTCGTATTTAATTCCGAGTGACTTGGTCCACTCCGACTACCTGTAAAGAAAAGAGTCTGGTGTCACAATGCGTTGGTTTGAGTTCCTAGAATTAACAATACTAATAGCCAACAAATGCACAAGTGTAAATAATTTAGGACAGAAAGCGATACTAAGCGAAACTTTTTTTTGAAAATCTAAGGAAAAATATTTTTTATAAAATCGTCATTTACTATTAACAAGGGTAAAAAAATGAATTGTAACGTTGTCTATTTAATGAACACACCTGTGGTTTCCACCTCTGTTATATATATTGAGATTTTCGCATGAGATGATCAAAAAATTAACGTTATAATACTTTCGAGTTTCGAATGCAACTTGCCTGTCAGACCCTCACACGCCTTTATTATTAACATAACTAAGGATATTTTACGGCAGTGCGATGGAGCAGTTACCTGAGGTGAAGAATATAAGGACGTTTAGACCTAATCTATAAGTGTGAAAATCGATTTTTGGCCGCCTAATGTGGTCATTTTACCGTGTGTGCGCCGCCCTACAGAACGAACAAGCAGAGTCAGATACGAAATAACAATTTTTTTTTTGCTTGTGATATAAGTAGTGATCTACAGTTTTCAGATTTTTTCTGTGGTTTTACTGTGAAACCTTCCTTTTTTACCAAATTTCATGACTGTAGAACAACGGAAAGCAACTTATAGATTTTGATGAGTGAGTTTTCGAGTATCAAAATATGTGACATAAATGGCGGTATCTTTTGATTGCATTGACTTAGAAGCTTCAGTACTTTACAATGCCAAGCTATCATTGACCTCAGTACGTGACATAAATTTTAACTTGAGACGTCTACTCGTTCCTGAGAAAAAAAAAAAAACGATTTCTAACAGTCGGACCGACTGACAGACGGACAAGAAAGCGATCGTAAGAGGCTTCGGTTTTTACCGACTGAGGCATGGAACCCTAATGACACCTCATTTGTCTTTCTTTAAGTTCCGAATGAAGCTGGAATGTATGAAACGGTACATTACACGACGGTATATTCCCGATTCTCTTGTAGCGTAGCATAGACATTTTATTGAAGAGTGTCGTTTTCTTTAGAGAAAGAAAAAAATGGCTTGTATTGACAGAAGACATGATCATTTGCAGAAAGACTTTCTTTATCTACACAACATCATAAAGTTTTGTCCATAACACTTCCAGTCAATCCAGAGAATGTGGATCGTAAGAAACTTGAATGGAGTGCAATGCGTACATCATTTAAGGTACCAAATAAGTCAGCACAATTGCAGCTGCAGGGAAAACCACACAGACATGACAATAAAATGTCAAAAGTAATGGGTAAACTGAATCCCAATAGAGAAAAAAACCAGTTGCACAACAGTATTACTATATAAGACGCACAAACGAGAAGAATGTTCAACAAAATCGCTTTTGAAGCAAAGATAGATACATTTACAAAAATATTCGTGTATTGAAAAGCCGAGTGAAGTGTAAGAATGTGTGAATCATTATACTCCATAGAAAATTGTTACGTGTCAAGAAAAGTGCCTATCACAGTAAGAACAGACAACAACAGAAATATGTCTTCTCACGCTTGAAAAATGTGTTCCTGCTCTATTGATTTCAGCGCTGTAACCTGCAATTATTCACGTACTCGAAAGCATTTATTCATGCATAAGTTGTAGCTTATAGCACTGAGTCAGTGAGAGATTTGGATCATGTTACATTTATTTCACAATTATTCATGTCTCTCGATAACTTGCTAACGTGCGGAACGCAAAAGTATAATAACTATTTCGTTAATGAAATGGAAAAATAATTAAAAGCGAACGTTAATCTTACGTTACAGTTCTCACAGCAGTTAGCGTCGTGACTGTATATAGTAGACTGTGATGTAATTGGTGCATAGGGAAAAATCCGATTTCGCGACAACCTCCAACCTCCGTCCCCCCCCCCCCCCCCCATCCCCACCCCCGCGCTCATTTCCGTGAGATATATATTTTTTTATGTCCCATAACTTTTTGGAATATTGTATTTAGTGAACAGTAAAAGTTTTAATGAATCGTGATGGCACGTCTATGAAGAAGGTAGATCGAACGCTACGTGGCAATCACTTACAACCCGGTATTGGAATAACAATAAAGTTATAGTCGGTGCATGTGGCAAGCAGAATTGCCATGAAGAGAGTACAAGGCAATTCTAAACATATTATTTTTCCTTGATTCTTCCCTACAGAAAGGTTTAAAATCAACTAGCAATTTACCCATTGCGACTTCGTTCACGTTACTCATTAAATGCAATGTGAAATTTTGGAGGGTATTCTTGTAAAATAAAAAGTTTGCAGCATTCTCCATATTTTAAAATCATACGTCTGTACCTTGAACTATGAAATTCATTGTGATTTTAAATGTATACTTACGTTTCCATAATTATTTGTTGGCACCTGAAGACGAAACCTTAGGCTCCCAAATCTGTCGCGCAATAAATGAGGAATAACTGGCAACTGAAGCGGATTTTTTTATTTCGTTAATATGTTCCTCAGCTGCGGATGTTCGCCAGATCAAGTACTATTTTGTATTTTTAATGCCGCGCGGGCTTAGCCGCGCGGTCTAGGGGCTACAGTCATGGACTGTGCGGCTGGTCCCGGCGGAGGTTCAAGTCCTCCCTCGGGCATGGGTGTGTGTGTTTGTCCTTAGGGTAATTTAGGTTAAGTAGTGTGTAAACGTAGGGACTGATGACCTTAGCAGTTAAGTCCCATAATTTCACACACATTTGAACATTTTTGTATTTTTAATGTTTGAAAAATGTAAGTGTAATTAGTTAAGCTTGCATATATTCGTTCAGTGGCGTCATTTTTTAAAAGTAAGACTCAAAAAACTGAAACTGTCCGACAAAGCGACACATTTGAATTCTCTACATCTACATCTACATCCATACTACGCAAGCCACCAGACGGTGTGTGGCGGAAGGTACCTTGAGTACCTCTACCGGTTCTCCCTTCTATTTCAGTCTCGTATTGTTCGTGGAAAGAAGGATTGTCGGTACGCTTCTGTGTGGGCTCTAATCTCCCTGATTTTATTCTCATGGTCTCTTCGCGAGATATACGTAGGTGGGAGGAATATACTGCTCGACTCTTCGGTGAAGGTATGTTCTCGAAACTTTAACAAAAGCCCGTACCGAGCTACTCTCCTGCAGAGTCTTCCACTGGAGTTTATCTATCATCTCCGTAACGCTTTCGCGATTACTAAATGATCCTGTAACGAAGCGCGCTGCTCTCTGTGGATGTTCTCTATCTCTTCTATCAACCCTATCTGGTACGGATCCGACACTGCTGAGCAGTATTCAAGCAGTGGGCGAACAAGCGTACTGTAACCTACTTCCTTTGCTTTCGGATTGCATTTCCTTAGCATTCTTCCAATGAATCTCAGTCTGGCATCTGCTTTACCGACGATCAACTTTATATGATCATTCCATTTTAAATCACTCCTAATGCGTACTCCCAGATAATTTATGGAATTAACTGCTTCCAGTTGGTGACCTGCTATTTTGTAGCTAAATGATAAGGGATCTATCTTTCTATGTATTCGCAGCACATAACACTTGTCTACATTGAGATTGAATTGCCATTCCCTGCACCATGCGTCAATTCGCTGCAGATCCTCCTGCATTTCAGTACAGTCTTCCATTGTTACAACCTCTCGATACACCACAGCATCATCTGCAAAAAGCCTCAGTGAACTTCCGATGTCATCCACAAGGTCACTTATGTATATTGTGAATAGCAACGGTCCTATGACACTCCCCTGCGGCACACCTGAAATCACTCTTACTTCGGAAGACTTCTCTCCATTGAGAATGACATGCTACGTTCTGTTATCTAGGAACTCTTCAATCCAATCACGCAATTGGTGTGATAGTCCATATGCTCTTACTTTGTTCATTAAACGACTGTGGGGAACTGTATCGAACGCCTTGCGGAAGTCAAGAAACACGGCATCTACCTGGGAACCCGTGTCTATGGCCCTCTGAGTCTCGTGGACGAATAGCGCGATCTGGGTTTCACACGACCGTCTTTTTCGAAACCCATGCTGATTCCTACAGAGTAGATTTCTAGTCTCCAGAAAAGTCATTATACTCGAACATAATACGTGTTCCAAAATTCTACAACTGTTCGACGTTAGAGATATAGGTCTATAGTTCTGCACATCTGTTCGACGTCCCTTCTTGAAAACGGGGATGACCTGTGCTCTTTTCCAATCCTTTGGAACGCAGCGCTCTTCTAGAGATCTACGGTACACCGCTGCAAGAAGGGGGGAAAGTTCCTTCGCGTACTCTGTGTAAAATCGAACTGGTATCCAATCAGGTGCAGCGGCCTTTCCTTTTTTGAGCGATTTTAATAGTTTCTCTATCCCTCTGTCGTCTATTTCGATATCTACCATTTTGTCATCTGTGCGACAATCTAGAGAAGGAAATACAGTGCAGTCTTCCTCTGTGAAACAGCTTTGGAAAAAGACATTTAGTATTACCACCTTGAACGGCTAACGGTCTGTAATTCTACCCCTGCTCTCGGCCGGTTGTATTCCGCACTTTCTAAATTATGGAAAATAAGTTCATATATTTCTTTTATTTCTAAAAGAACTCCCTTTGGATGGCTACGTCTTTAAATATCCTGACAAGACACAACAACATCTTTATATCCGATGACAAGTTGCCTCCTTGGCCTACAGAGGTCGCAATTTTCAAGTGGGCACTTGTTTACTTGTTACTGAGTCCAGTCAATACCGTGCCACAACAGCGCACACATTTTTGCTGCAAAAAACCAAAATCTTTGGGATTTTAGATTACGAATTGTATGTGAGTTTTACCTATTGAGTTCTACTATCATTTTATTTCCACAACTCCACTTCGAACATAGCCGGTTCTCTTAATTTATGGAAGCCGAGCATGCGTAATTGAAGGAAAGTCATCGAGTAAAACAGAAGTGATTTCAGGCGTTCCCCAAGGTAGTGTTATAGGCCCTTTGCTGTTCCTTATCTATAAAACGATTTGGGAGACAATCTGAGCAGCCGTCTTCGGTTGTTTGTAGATGACTTTGTCGTTTATCGACTAATAAAGTCATCAGAAGATCAAAACAAACTGCAAAACGAAATAGAAAAGATCTGAATGATGGGAAAAGTGGCAGTTGACCCTAAACAACGAAAAGTGTGAGGTCATCCACATTAGTACTAAGAGGAACTCGTTAAACTTAGGTTACACGATAGATGTCTAATCTAAAATTCGTAAATGCAACTAAATACCTAGGTATTACAATTAACTTAAATTGAAAGGAACACATAGAAAATATTGTGGGGAAGGCTAACCAAAGACTGCGTTTTATTGGCAGGACACATAGAAAATGCAACAGACCTACTAAGGAGACTGCCTACACTACACTTGTCCGTCCTCTTTTAGAATACTGCTGCGCGGTGTGGGATCCTTACCAGATAGGACTGACGGAGTACATTGAAAATGTTCAAAGAAAGGCAACACGTTTTGTATTATCGCGAAATATGGGAGAGAGTGTCACAGAAATGATACAGGATTTGGGGTGGACATAATTAAAAGAAAGGCGATTTTCGTTGCGACAGAATCTTCTCACGAAATTCCAATCACCACCTTTCTCCTCCGCATGCGAAAATATTTTGTTGACACCGACCTACATAGGGAGGAACGGTCAACACAATAAGATAGGGGAAATCAGAGGTCGTACGGAAAGATATAGGTGTTCATTGTTTCCGCGCGCTATACGAGATTGGAATAATAGAGAATTGTGAAGATGGTTCGATGAACCCTCTGCCAGGCACTTAAGTGTGATTTACAAGGTATCCATGTAGATGCTTCTGCAACCTCTACCGATACGCTTTATCTCGCTGTTATAAGCTGAATAGGAGTTTCCTTTAATACGGGGGCATTCAATAAGCAATACAATACATTATTTTCTGAAAGAAGATTGGTTTTATGTAGGATCCAGTACAGTATATTTTTCCCTACTCTTTTGGCGCCGGCCGGGATGGCCGAGCAGTTCTAGGCGCTACAATCTGGAACCGTGCGACCGCTACAGTCGCAGGTTCGAATCCTGCCTCGGGCATGGATGTGTGTGATGTCCTTAGTTTAGTTAGGTCTAAGTAGTTCTAAATTCTAGGGGACTGATGACCTTAGAAGTTGAGTTCCATAGTGCTCAGAACCATTTGAACCATTTTTGAACTCTTTTGGCAACAAAACCCTATTTTTCAAAATAATGTATGCCCTCATGGTATCACTCAACAACGCCCCATCGTCCACGTACTGCTGCCCGCAGAGCGCATCCTTCATTGGGCCAAAGAGAGGGAAGTCGGAAGCTGCGAGATCCGGGCTGTAGAGTGGATGAGGGACAACAGCCCAATGACATTTTGTGAACTCCTCTCAGTTGTGGACACCTGAGTGAAGCCTTGGGTTGCAGCGACGAACGCACTGAGGTTTTTTCTTCAATTTTCTGTGGCAGCGCAACACACTTCAGAATTAATCGTTGAACCATGACTGAGGACATCAAATAGAACAACTCCTTCAGAGTCCCAGAAGACCGTTGCTATTACTTCATTGGCTGAGGGTGCGGCTTTGGACTTTTCTTCGGAGGAATGGTCGTGTGGAGCCACCCCATGGATTTCCGTTTTGTTTCTGTTTCGAAGTGACAAACCCTTGTTTCATCGCCTATGACAATATTAGAGAGAAAACTGTGACGATCAGCCTCGTAACACGCAAGCAGTTCTACATCTACATCTACACATATACTCCACTAGCCACCAAGCGGTGTGTGACGGAGGGCACAATTCGCGCCAAAGTCATATTTCCCCCGTCTGTTCCACTTGCGGATCGCGCAAGGGAAAAACGACTGTCTGAACGCCTCAGTACGAGCTCTAATTTCCTTTATCTTCGAATGGTGATCACTGCGCGATTTGAAAGTTGGTGGTAATAATATATGCTCTACATCCTCAGTGAATATCGGTTTTTGGAATTTAGTGAGCAGCCCCTTCCGTTCAGCGCGTCGTCTATCTGCAAGTGTGTCCCACTTCAATCTCTCTATGAGATCTGTAACGCTCTCACGATGGCTAAAAGTACCAGTTGCGAATCTTGCCGCTCTTCTTTGGACCTTAATATCTTGAGTCAGTTCCAACTGGTAAGGGTCCCATACAGAAGAACAATACTCTAAGATTGGTCGAACTAAAATATTGTAAGCAATTTCCTTTGTTGAAGGTCTGCATCGCTTCAGGATTCTACCAATACACCGCAATCTAGAGTTCACTTTGCCCGTTACTTGTGTAATCTGATTGTTCCATTTGAGATAATTTCGAATAGTCACACCCAGATACCTGACGGATGTTACCGCTCCCAAAGACTGGGCATTTATTTTGTACTCGTACATTAACGGGGATTTTCGCTTTGCTGTACGCAGTAGGTACACACTTACTACTATTGAGAGATAACTGCCCGTCATTACACTACGCATTTATTTTCTGCAAATCTCATTGATTTGTTCACAACATCTGTGTGATATTACTTTCCTGTAGACTACAGCATCATCGGCAAACAGTCTAATACCTCTGTCAATACCATCAATCCGATCGTTTATGAAAATCGTAAAAAGCAGCGGGCCTATTACTACCCTGGGGCACACCTGATGTTATGCTTGTTTATGTTGAAGTCTCCCCATTCAGGACGACATACTGCTCTCTGTCTGCTAGAAAACTTTCCATCAAATCGCATATGTCATCGGACAGACCGTAAGCGCGCACTTTTTGGTGCAAGCGACAGTGCGGAACTGAGTCGAACGCCTTTCGAAAGTCGAGAAATATGGCATCAACCTGGGACCTGGTATCTAGAGCCTGTGGTATATCATGCACAAAGAGGGCCAGTTGTGTCTAGCATGACCGCTGCTCCTTAAAACCGTGCGGGTTTCTGCAGATGAGCTTCTCAGAGTCTAGAAAGGTCATTATGTCTGAACTCAAAATATGTTCCATGATTCTACAACAAATTGATGTCAGTGAACTTGGCCGATAATTATGTGCATCCGATTTTCTACACTTTTTATAGATTGCTATGACCTCACATATGTCCGCCCCGGTAGCTGAGTGGTCAGCGTGACAGACTGTCAATCCTAGGGGCCCGGGATCGATTCCCGGCTGGGTCGGCGATTTTCTCCGCTCAGGGACTGCTTGTTGTGTTGTCCTAATCACCATCATTTCATCCCCATCGACGCGCAGGTCGCCGAAGTGGCGTCAAATCGAAAGACCTGCGCCAGGCGAATTGTCTACCCGACGGGAGGCCCTAGCCACACGACATTTCCATTTTTACCTCACAGATGGCTCTTCGTTACTCTTTACGGTGTTTTGTTATGTGATGGTGAACGTAGTGGGCACATTCTCTTGAGCACCCCAACTGGTGGACGAGTGTGCCCGAACTACCAACAGAGACGTCCTGTTGATCAGCAAGGCGTTTGATTGTGATCCGTTGATCACCTCAAATGAGGATGTCCGTCGGTTCTACGAGGTGCATTCAAGTTCTAAGGCCTCCGATCTTTTTTTCTAATTAACTACTCACCCGAAATCGATGAAACTGGCGTTACTTCTCGACGTAATCGCCCTGCAGACGTACACATTTTTCACAACGCTGACGCCATGATTCCATGGCAGCGGCGAAGGCTTCTTTAGGAGTCTGTTTTGACCACTGGAAAATCGCTGAGGCAATAGCAGCACGGCTGGTGAATGTGGGGCCACGGAGAGTGTCTTCCATTGTTGGAAAAAGCCAAAAGTCACTCGGAGCCAGGTCAGGTGAGTAGGGAGCATTACGAATCACTTCAAAGTTGTTATCACGAAGAAACTGTTGCGTAACGTTAGCTCGATGTGCGGGTGCGTTGTCTTGGTGAAACAGCACACGCGCAGCCCTTCCCGGACGTTTTTGTTGCAGTGCAGGAATGAATTTGTTCTTCAAAACATTTTCGTAGGATGCACCTGTTACCGTAGTGCCCTTTGGAACGCAATGGGTAAGGATTACGCCCTCGCTGTCCCAGAACATGGACACCATCATTTTTTCAGCACTGGCGGTTACCCGAAATTTTTTTGGTGGCGGTGAATCTGCGTGCTTCCATTGTGCTGACTGGCGCTTTGTTTCTGGATTGAAAAATGGCATCCACGTCTCATCCATTGTCACAACCGACGAAAAGAAAGTCCCATTCATGCTGTCGTTGCGCGTCAACATTGCTCGGCAACATGCCACACGGGCAGCCGTGTGGTCGTCCGTCAGCATTCGTGGCACCCACCTGGATGACACTTTTCGCATTTTCAGGTCGTCATGCAGGATTGTGTGCACAGAACCCACAGAAATGCCAACTCTGGAGGCGATCTGTTCAACAGTCATTCGGCGATCCCCCAAAACAATTCTCTCCACTTTCTCGATCATGTCGTCAGACCGGCTTGTGCGAGCCCGAGGTCGTTTCGGTTTGTTGTCACACGATGTTCTGCCTTCATTAAACTGTCGCACCCACGAACGCACTTTCGACACATCCGTAACTCCATCACCACATGTCTCCTTCAACTGTCGATGAATTTCAATTGGTTTCACACCACGCAAATTCAGAAAACGAATGATTGCACGCTGTTCAAGTAAGGAAAACGTCGCCATTTTAAGTATTTAAAACAGCTCTCATTCTCGCCGCTGGCGGTAAAATTCCGTCTGCCGTACGGTGCTGCCATCTCTGGGACGTATTGACAATGAACGCGGCCTCATTTTAAAACAATGCGCATGTTTCTATCTCTTTCCAGTCCGGAGAAAAAAAATCGGAGGCCTTAGAACTTGAATGCACCTCGTAATATTGCAGGTGTCACTGCTGAGTACGACCGGCCGGCATGCGGAAGATAGGACAGGTTTGCGCGACCGTGTTGCGATGATGCTAGACGCCTAGCCCAACGACTCATCCTGCTTTTGTTCACTACCAAGTATCCGCCTATGAGTATCCGCAATGCTCCTGTTTCCCGCCAAAAAAAAGCCAAAAACAACTCTCTGCTTCGAACGCAGCTACGTTACAGACACCACTCGAAGGGTACATATAGTGCCACCACCTATCGGAACTTCATGAAGCTGTAGGGGATGAAGCGGGATCATTGGACGATGTCCCATAATAAATTACGCATTTTTTCAGCCGAAATTGACCGAGATAAAAAGTATTGCGTTACTTGCTCGTCCGTTTAGCCGAGCGGTCTAACGCACGGCCTTCGGGAGCGGGAAGGAGCGCCTGGTCCCCAGCACGAATCCATCCGTCGGACTTGAGTCGAGGTCCGGTGAGCCGGCGTGTTTGTGGATGGTGTTTAGGCGGTTTTCCATCTGCCTCGGCGAATGCGGGATGGTTCCCCTTATTCCGCCTCAGCTACAGTATATCGGCGATTGCTGCGCAAACAAGTTCTCCACGTACGCATGCACCACCATTACTCTACCACGCAAACATAGGGGTTACACTCGTCTGGTGTGAGACGTTCCCTCGGGGGTCGAACCGCGCAGTAACCCTGGGTTCGGTGTGGGGCGGCGGAGGGATGACGTGGACTGCGGTAGTCGTCGTGGGGTTGTGGACCACTGCGGCTGTGGCGGGGACGGAGCCTCTCCGTCGTTTCTATGTCCCCGGTTAACATACAACATTGCATTACTTTTTGAACGTCTGTTGTATGGATTCACTGTTTTATCTAATGTTTTACAGTAGCTGTTTGTATTCCGTCTTTCCCGTTCTTTTCTAATTCCTATGTAATACAGGGCCGCCAGGTGCAATATTCATCCTACGCGATGTGAATGCAAGAAACAGCGCTTAACGGAATGGCAACTGAGGAAGTCTCAGCTTTACTAAAATGAGAATTGCGATGTAGTAGGGAGCCACCAAATTTTCTTTTCTTCATAGCTTCGAAAAACCAGGATAACGATTTCTAGTGCCAGTCTAACGTTATCGGATATTAACCATGCTTAGAAGTCATAGAAAATGCTCCACACGATCTTAAGGCTAACGAGAGATCGCAGATGTATGTTTTCAGAAGTAACTTTTAACAGACTGTTTCCTTCTTACGCGAAATCGCACATCACACACGGACTCACGTGTTACCTCTGCAGAAACTGATTGTAGACTCCTTGTGAGCTAGCCTAAGTGTATGACGCCTGCCCGCTTAGGGCACTCTTGTGATTCGTTGATTTTGTCCACCATCGACATCAACATTTAATTAAATTTACAATTACTTTCTGAGTATGAATTTAGAGTTCTTGAAAGTATTGTAAAAAAAGTTTTCAATGCGAATAACGCTAGCAGCCCGGTTGGAGACGTAAATCAATGTTTAAACATTAAATCTAAATAATGTAAGATACTGCTCTTTGCATCAAAACTTGTAGGCGAATCACCACTGTCTCTGTAGCTTCAAGAAAGATACGACTTTTACTACCCCATCGTTCTCACGTTCTGAGATCACCTGTCGCTTACTGGGGTGGGTAGGTCTAAAGGATATTAACTTCATGTTAACTACAAGTTCAGGCATAATAAAAAACGTAATAAAATGTAGGCAGAGATGTGGAACAACCACTAAAACTACGAAGCACTTGAAAACGGTCAGCCTCGTTATTATTTTCTGCAGTCAAGACAATTTCAACGAAAATACACTACTGGACATTAAAATTGCTGCACCATGAAGATGACGTGCTACAGACGCGAAATTTAACCGTCAGGAAGAAGATGCTGTGATATACAAATGTTTAACTTTTCAAAGCATTCACACAAGGTTGGCGCCGGTCGCGACACCTACAACGTGCTGACATGAGGAAAGTTTCCAACCGATTTCTACAAACAACAGTTGACCGGCGTTGCCTGGTGAAACGGTGTTGTGATGCCTCGTGTAAGGAGGAGAAATGCGTACCATCACGTTTCCGGCTTTGATAAAGGTCGTATTGTAGCCTATCGCGATTGCGGTTTATCGTATCGCGACATTCCTCCTCGCGTTGGTCGAGATCCAATGACTGTTAGCAGAATATGGAATTGGTGGGTTCAGGAGGGTAATACGGAACGCCGTGCTGGATCCCAACGGCCTCGTATCACTAGCAGTCGAGATGACAGGCATCTTATCCGCGTGGCTGTAACGGATCGTGCAGCCACGTCTCGATCCCTGAATCAACAGATGGAGACGTTTGCGAGACAACAACCATCTGCACGAACAGTTCGACGACGTTTGCAGCAGCACGGACTATCAGCTCGGAGACCATCGCTGCGGTTACCCTTGACGCTGTATCAGAGACAGGAGCACCTGCGATGGTGTACTCAACGACGAACCTGGGTGCACGAATGGAAAAACGTCGTTTTTTCGGATGAATCCAGGTTCTGTTTACAGCATCATGATGGTCGCATCCGTGTTTGGCGACATCGCGGTGAACGCACATTGGAAGCGTGTATTTGTCATCGCCATACTGGCGTATCACCCGGCGTGATGGTATGGGGTGCCATTGTTTACACGTCTCGGTCACCTCTTGTTCGCATTGACGGCACTTTGAACACTGGACGTTACATTTCCGATGTGCCAGGACCCGTGGCTCTTCCCTTCATTCGATCCCTGCGAAACCCTACATTTCAGCAAGATAATGCACGAACGCATGTTGAAGGTCCTGTACGGGCCTTTCTGGATACAGAAAATGTTCGACTGCTGCCCTGGCCAGCACATTCTCCAGATCTCTCAGCAATTTAAAACGCCTGGTCAATGGTGGCCGAGCAACTGGCTCGTCACAATACCCCAGTCACTACTCGTGGTGAACTGTGGTATCGTGTTGAAGCTGCATGGGCAGCTGTACCTGTACACGCCATCCAAGCTCTGTTTGACTCAATGCCCAGGCGTACGAAGGTGACAGTTGGTTATTCTGGGTACTGATTTCTCAGGATCTATGCACCCAAACTGCGTGAAAATGTAATCACATGTCAGTTCTAGTATAATATATTTGTCCAATGAATACCCGTTTATCATCTGCATTTCTTCTAGGTGTAGCAATTTTAATGGCCAGTAGTGTATTTGTGAATATTAAATTGCGTTATTCATAGACAATGTCTAGTTGCACATTAATTAAAGTCCTGCAGCTACCTACCTAAGTCGTGACATGAAAGATCCGACGGCTCGACTGTAATACAATCAGGTGACATAAGCCATGGGATACCTCCTAATATCGTGTCGCGCCCTCTTCTGCCCAGCAAAGTGCAGCAATTCGACGTGGAATGGACTCAACAAGCCATTGGAAACCACCTCAGAAATGTTGAGCGGTGTTACCTCTATAGAAGTCCGTAACTGCGGAAGTGATTCGGTGTGGGAATTTGTGCATGAACTGACCTCTTGATTATGTCCCATTAATTTTCGATGCAATTCATGTCGGGCGATCTGGTTGCTCAGATCATTCGTCCAGAATGTTGTTTGAACCAGTCACGAACAACTGTGGCCCGATGACATGGCTCATTGTCATCCATAAAAATTCCATCATTGTTTGGGAATGTGAAATCCATGAATGACTGCAAATGGTCTCCAAGTTGCCGAATATAACCATTTCCGATCAATGATCGGTTCAGTTGGACCAGAAGACCCAGTCCATTCCATGTAAACACGACACACGCCATTATGAATCAAGCACCAGCTTGCACAGTACCTCGTTGACAGCTTGGGTCCACGGCTTCGTGGGGTTTGCGCCACACTCGAACCCTACCATCAGCTATGTCGGGACTCATCTGACCAGGCCACGGTTGTGCAGTCTTCCAGGGTCCAACCGATATGGCCACGAGCCCAGAAGAGGCGCTGCAGGTGATGGTTCAAATGGCTCTGAGCACTATGGGACTTCTGTGGTCATCAGTCCCCTAGAACTTAGAACTAATTAAACCTAACTAACCTAAGGACATCACACACATCCATGCCCGAGGCAGCATTCGAACCTGCGACCGTAGCGGTCACGCGGTTCCAGACTGAAGCGCCTAGAACCGCACGGCCACACCGGCCGGCACTGCAGGTGATGTCTTGCTGTTAGCAAGGCACTCGCGTCGGTCGACTGCTGCCGTAGTCCATTAACGCCGAATTTCGCCGCACTGTTCTAACGTATACGTTCGTCGTACGTTCCACATTTATTTCTGCGGTTATTTCACTCAGTGCTGCTTGTCTGTGAGCACTGTCAACTCTACGCAAACGCCGCTGCTCTCAGTTGTCAAGTGAAGGCTGTCGGTCACTGGGTTGTTCGTGGTGAGAGGTAATGCCTGAAATGTGGTATTCTCGCAACACACTTGACACTGTGGATCTCTGAATATTGAACTTCCTAGCGATTTCCGAAATGGAATGTCCCTTGTGTCTAGCTCCAACTAACAGTCCGCGTTCAAAGTCTGTTAATTTCGCCGGCCTCTGTGGCCGAGCGGTTGTAGGCGCTTCAGTCCGGAACCGCGCTGCTGCTACGGTCGCAGGTTCGAATCCTGCCTCGGGCATGGGTGTGTGTCTAGGGGACTGATGACCTCAGATGTTAAGTCCCATAGTGCTTAGAGCCATTTGAACCATTTTTTTCTGTTAATTTCCGTCTTGCTACGATAATAAAGTCAGAAATTTTTCATCTGAATCGCCTGAGCACAGATGACCGCCCCGTCAATTCGCACATCGCCTCCAATAGGCTCCTAGCAACTTTGACGATAATATACTTAACAAAATGGGAATACAGTTAAAAGCTAACAGGGGAGAAAAAAATGAAATTTATTGACTTTAATTAAACTTAATCAAGTCCTCTTCGTTCCTTCGAGATCACTAATGCATCCGTGATATGATACAAGACCTCTGCTAAAAATCGCAATGCTATCTTAGATGACCAAACGAATGAGTGAGAGTTATTCGATCGCGCTCTGGAACGCCGTGCCAACACTTTAAATACTTTCGTACTCGTTATTAACCACAGGGGGTCGATCACTCTTGATTTCGTACTGGCGCTATTGCGTATCGTGGTATATTCGTTACTGAATGACGAATATTCCAAGAGACTTGAAGTACCGTTTCGTATTTGCCTGAAACATTTCGTTAATCGTTTTCTCCCCAGCACGCAATTCGTGCACAACTCGGGCAGGGTCGGCAGTTGTATTTCACCAATTCGTTATCATCAGCGGACTCAGAGTAAAGGAAACAGTTCGTTATTCGCATGACTGCTTTCCTGTACTCTTCGTCCCGACTATGTAGTTTTCGTATTTCTTCAGTTGCTTATTCCCAGCGGAATAAGTTTTTGGTTTTCAGGTTCCTCTTTCCCGCATGCAATTCATGTCCAATTCGGACAGATCCAGCACTGTTCTAAATGTTCAATTCCTTACTCCCACATACGTTTCGCACGTGCAGTAGATGAAGTGACTTGTGCGGCAGCTGTATGTCTCCAACATCACTTAGTTCAACCTACCTAACACTTTTTTACGAGGTCGATTAGTATAATACTTGTTCCAAAGATCATGAATACGACAGTTCTTAATGATGTGGAACGTGTCAGGTTTTTTCCCAGTTACTACTACAATGAGCCTAGTGTTCTTAAAACCTTCCAAACTTAGGGTGGAAAGTATGCGTGGGTGACTGATATACAAATTCTTATTACTGCTATAAATTTTTAAATATATGCAATAGTCACCCACACTATTAGATCACTTTTCATCATTTTATTATTATTTTAAGTAAACAGATGATGGGGTAAAATTAGATTCAAGGAAAGTAAACTAAGTTTAAATTTTCATGTTTATTTTAAAATTCATCTGTGTTCAATAAAACGGATAACACATGCTAAGTCTGTCTCAAAGCTGGTGCCTTATTTACTATCGTAAATTAGTTAAGAAAAGTGTTAGTCAGAGGGTGTTCAATTAATATAAAACTTGATTTTCTAAGAACAGGAAACAAAAAATAGGCAACAGGATGGGATATCACATTGAAACAAGCACACGAAGGCAAAGAAATACCATCATCAATCTATTCTATTTAGCCAAAGGAATTCCGCTCCTCGCGCAGTCGTGTTCCCAATGGATAACCACAGACTGGTATTGGAAGTTTAGACAAAGATCACGTGGTTAGATATAACCACAATCTTACCGAAATGCTCTATAAAAATGTTTCTAGGAACCGTGAAGTAGGAAAAACAGCTGGCGATGGCGATTAATTACGTTTTGAATACGCGAAATATTATGCAAAAGAGTAGCTGAGGGCTAGTTTTGTTACTGCAGCACATGTTCCTCGTGCACAAGTACATTTACAGAAAATGTGTAATTCCTCAAAGATTTTAATGACGAAATCAAATCCAAAGACATTAGTTACAAAAGAAACTACCGAACTGCGTTAATAACGACATAGTATTGACCTGATGGCTCAAACAATTTTACGAGCGTGTGGTACTGCTACTACAAAGCACACACCACGTAGGTTGAACACAAAGAGAAATTATTAATTTCAAGAATTTCAACGAGAGAAAACACTTATACGCACATTCACAATAAACAACGATGATTTTCAGAATGAGATTTTCACTCTGCAGCGGAGTGTACGCTGATATGAAACTTCCTGGCAGATTAAAACTGTGTGCCCGACCGAGACTCGAACTCGGGACCTTTGCCTTTCGCGGGCAAGTGCTCTGCCATCTGAGCTACCGAAGCACGACGCACGCCCGGTACTCACAGCTTTACTTCTGCCAGTATCTCGTCTCCTACCTTCCAAACTTTACAGAAGCTCTCCTGCGAACCTTCCAGAACTAGCACTCCTGAAAGTTTTAATCTGCCAGGAAGTTTCATATCAGCGCATACTCCGCTGCAGAGTGAAAATCTCATTCTGCAAACAACCCCCAGGCTGTGGCTAAGCCATAGCTCCGCAGTATCCTTTCTTTCAGGAGTGCTAGTTCCGCAAGGTTCGCAGGAGAGCTTCTGTAAAGTTTGGAAGGTAGGAGACGAGATACTGGCAGAAGTAAAGCTGTGAGTACCGGGCGTGAGTCGTGCTTCGGTAGCTGAGATGGTAGAGCACTTGCCCGCGAATGGCAAAGGTCCCGAGTTCGAGTCTCGGTCGGGCTCACAGTTTCAATCTGCCAGGAAGTTTCAACGATGATTTTAATCAACATTACGCCTCATGGCAATGTGCTTCCACTTTCCTTTATTGGAGTGGAAACCAAGCAACCATCGCAATACACTCCGAAACCAACACTGAAATCGCACTGCATACTGATTTAAAATAATATATAAAACATTTTCGATGTAGATCTGTAAGAAAAGTAATTAATATTTCAGTTAGGCTGAAAACGTAAGAACTTCATTGTCCTTCGGACTCACTAAACACGTGCTTACCCACAGATGTTACCACTTAAGAAACTGTCCGTAGACTGACTAGCGTGGGTCCCGTCCGAGGGTGTCCCACAGATACAGTAGGAAGTGACCAGAGAGGTAGCTTCCTTTACCAACCTGACAAGGGACGGACAGAACCACACCAAGGAGACAAACCTCTTTGCCTTAGAAATCGTATCTACCTACTCTGACGTTGGTCCTACTGTTCTCTAGCAGACAGAACTTCCCTGCTACCACCGAGCATGCAACTACAAATACTCACACTCGTCCATCCTTTCACACCAGAAGGGAAGGAGAGGACAATATCTTAAGACATCATATACACTACGTAAAGGAGGCGGATTTGGGTTTCATAGGAAAGCGTATGATAATAATTACATATAAAATTGTGTTTGAAAATGTTGTATGACAAGTTGTTCGTGTTTATATGTCAATGTAACATATTCAACTTCTCAGTCTCCTCCCAGATAATTTAGAAATACCACAATAAGTTTAGAGCTGCAAATGTATGACGTAAACAACAATAAATCGAGGAAAATAGCATGAAAGGAATCTAACACAGACCTTTCACTACTTCATATCTAAAAATTCATCTATTAAATAGAAGAGTTATCGTTCATAAATTCTTTTAATTTGATTTTAAATATTGGTTGGCTACCTGTCAAACTTTTAATGATATTTGGCAAATGACCAAAGATTTTCGTAGGAGCATAATTCATCCCATTCTGTGCCAAAGTCAGATTTAACCCAGAATAGTGTAGATCACCATTTATTCTAGTGTTTTAGGTATGCGCTATTATTTTTGAATTGGGATGGATTACTAATAACAAGTTTCATAAATAAAAGTCTGCAAGGTGATCTTGGCTGGGCTGCTGCAATTATTCTGATTACACGCTTTTGAGCAATGAATAGATTTTCTCTTAGTGATGAATTACCCCAACATATGATGCCATATGAAAGCAATGAATGAAAA
Source organism: Schistocerca piceifrons (assembly GCF_021461385.2). Classification (NCBI taxonomy): domain Eukaryota; kingdom Metazoa; phylum Arthropoda; class Insecta; order Orthoptera; family Acrididae; genus Schistocerca; species Schistocerca piceifrons. The sequence continues at coordinate 188,130,286 of NC_060139.1, forward strand.
CAGGCATAGTAGGCTAATTTACTGATATGTTTATCACCAAAATTTGCAGTAACTCTGATAGCATACGTACCTGAACCTAACTGTTTCAGCAGATCTTCAATGTGTTTCTTGCAATTCAATTTGTCAACAATGCATACACCCAGAAATTTTGAATATTCTGCCTTAGAAACAGACTTCTGTTCAAAGTATATATTTATCATTGGCGTTATGCCATTTACTGTACAGAATTGCATATATTGTGTTTTCTCAAAATTTTGTGAGAGTCCATTTGCAGGGAACCACTTAATAATTTTCTGAAAGACATTATTTGCAATTTCCTCAGCTAATTCTTATTTGTTGGGTGTGATTACTGTAGTTATATCATCACCAAAAAGAACGAGCTTTGCATCTTCGCGAATATAGAGTGGAAAGTCGTTAATACATATTAAGAACAATTAGGGACCAAAAACTGAGCGCTGTGCGATGCCATTCTTGATACCTCCCCATTTAGAGGCCTTTCCTGATTTTTGCTGGCTACCTGTATTGTTATTTTCAATCTTATACATTCTTCCAGTTAAATATGAATTAAACTATTTGTGCACTATCCCACTCATACCACAATATTGAGCTTATCCAGAAGAATTTCATGATTTACATAATCAAAAGTCTTTGATTGATCACAAAATATACCAGTAGGTGATGTTCGGTTATTCAGAGCATTTTCTGTTGAAAGGCCTTTCTGAAAACTAAACTGATATTTTGTTAGTACTTCATTTTTACAAATATATGTAGCTACTATTGAACACATTACTCTTTCAAGAATTTTAGATAAAGGTGTCAGAAATGAAATTGGGCGGTAATCGTTAGCATCAGACCGATCCCCTTTTTTATGCAACGGTTTAACAATAGCATATTTCAATATGTCTGGATAATTGCTCCCTTTCAGTGAGCCACTACATATGTGGCTGAGAATCCTACTTACCTGTTGGGAACAAGCTTTTAGTACTCTGCTGGAAATGCCATCAGTTCCATACAAGCTTTTAATTTTGGGTGAATATTATCTTCCTAATTTCAGTAGGACAGGTGGGCTGAATTTCAATTTTATCGAATTGTGTAGGTATTGCCTCTTCCATATACCGCCTTACAGTTTCTAATGAGTAGCTGGATCCTATTTTCTTTACAACGCTTAAAAAATAATAATTAAAATTATTTTCTACTCCTGACTCTCTGTTAACAAATTTTTCATTGAGTTTGATAGAAATACAGTCTTCCTGTGCTTTAGGTTGTCCTGTTTCCCTTTTAACACTATTCGATTATAAAATTGAACTGTGTTTTGAAGTGAGAGGAGAGATTAGTTCTATTTTACAACGACTCATTGTAATATTTGTATGAATTCACATTAATGGCAATTAGGCGAAATCACTAGTAGGATTAATAAAGGACGAGCTGTAACAAGGGCAATGAACTCTGTTCCGTGGAACAAAAAGATAAGAAAAACAACGAAGACAGGCATAGACATGGACAGCCCAGAAGCTTGGGACGTTAGGAAAAAAAGGGACCTGTTTGCCGCTGAGATGGATCACTTAAGAGGAAGGTCGACCTGTACCAGGATGACTAGAATAAGAAAAGATGTAATCCGACAAAGGACGAAAATCTGGAAGAATAAGAAGAGGTAATTTATGCCATTTTGTCATTGGGTAGCGCTATTTTGATAGAACGGAAAAGAAGCAAACGGTGTGTTTCTTTCAGAGAAGAGCCAAGAAAAGAGGTGTGTGATTTATGTCGACAATCAAATGAAGTCAGAAGAGAGCGGACAACAGAACTACGAAAACCATTTATTAATTTGGTTCAAAAGGTTCAAATGGCTCTGAGCACTCTGGGACTTAACATCTGAGGTCATCAGTCCCCTAGAACTTAGAACTACTTAAACCTGACTAACGTAAGGACAACACACACATCCATGCCCGAGGCAGGATTCGAACCTGCGACCGTAGCAGTCGCGCGGTTCCACACTGCAGCGCCTAGAACCGCTCGGCCACTTCGGCCGGCATTTATTAATTTACTATCGATCTACTTACAATACTTTATTTCCAACAGAGCTTCAACATCTACTACAGGTTCCTACACTAACAATAATGTTACCGCTGGTAACAGCATTTTTTTCGTTGCACCAAAGCTATAATAGAAAGTTACCTATATGTCACTTTCACTTGAGAACTTATTATATCTCGAAAAATAACTTAAACCCCGATATCTGACACTGAAAAATAGCCGTTAGGCCAATATCTGCCTACAGTTCCCACTCCATCACAAGCCGACTCTTTCATTCGTAAACAAACACCAGTGCAACAAGATGTTAAACACATATCTTCCGTCCTCTCCCTTTCTGCGTTCTGCAGGTATGGTCACATTTAAAACCGTTACGCTTCAAAATAAAATGCTGAATTTTCCATAATAAATTAGTTCCGGTTGTACTGTAGAGCTCTTGATATTTTCAGTTGATTATAAATAACAGCCAACTAGTTGCAGAATGCAGGTTTGTTAAACATTGACCATGGTTTCGACGGTTTTAAAACCGAATTCTTCATAAGATATTATACTTATTAACAAGATTACGACATTGTGTGTAGAACAAAGATACAATGAAGAACCAAAGAAACAGGCACACCTGCCTAATATAGTGTAGGGTCCCAGCCAGCACGCAGAATTGGCTCAACACTACTTGGCATGGACTCGACTAATGTCTGAAGTAGTGCTGGAGGGAACTGACACCATGAAAGCTCAGGCTGTCCATAAATCCGTAAAAGTACGAGGGGGTGGAGATCTCTTCGAACAGCATGCTGCAAGGCATCCCAGATATGCTCAATAAGGTTCATGTCTGGGGAGTTTGGTGGCCAGCGGAAGTGCTTAAACTTTGAAGTGTGTTCCTGGAACCATTTTGCAGCAATTAGGGGCGTGTGGAGTGTCGCATTGTCCTGCTGTAATTGTCCAAGTCCGTCGGAATGCACACTGGACATGGATGTATGCAGGTGATAGACATGATGCTTACGTAGGTGTCATCTGTCGGAGTCGCATCTAGACATATCAGGGGCCCCATATTACTATAACTGCACACGCCCCACATCATTACAGAGCCTCCACCGGCTCGAACAGTCCCCTGCTGACATGCAGGGTCCATGGATTCATTAGGGTGTCTCCATACCCGTGCACGTCCACGCGCTCGGTACAATTTGAAACGAGACTCGTCCGACCAGGGAACATGTTTTCAGTCGTCAACAGTCCAACGTCGGTGTTGACAGGCCCAGGGAGGTGTAAAACTTCGTGTAGTGCAGTCATCACGGGCCCGAAAGCCCATATCGATGACGTTTCGTTAAATGATTCACACACTGACCCTTGTTGATGGCTCAGCGTTGAAATTTGCAGCAATTTGAGGAAGGGTTGTACTTCTGTCACGTTAACGATTCTCTTCAGTCGTCGTTGGTCCGGTTCTTGCAGGATCTTTTTCCTGCCGCAGCGATGTCGGAAATTTGATGTTTTAGGGGATTCCTAATTTTCACGGTACACTTGTGAAATGGTCGTTCGGGAAAATCCCCATGTCATCGCTACCTCGGAGGTGCTGTGATACATCGCTCGTGCGCCGACTATAACATTACGTTCAAACTCACTTAAATCTTGATAACCTGCCATTGTAGTAGCAGTTCAAAAATGTTTCAAATGGCTCTGAGCACTATGGGACTTAACAGCTAAGGACATCAGCCCTGTAGAACTTAGAACTACCTAAACCTAACTAACCTAAGGATATCACACACATCCATGCCCGAGGCAGGATTCGAACCTGCGACCGTAGCGGGTCGCGCGGTTCCAGACTGAAGCGCCTAGAACCGCTCGGCCACTCCGGCCGGCGTAGCAGCAGTAACCGATCTAACAACTGCGCCAGACACTTGTCTTATATAGGCGTTACCGACCGCAGCGCCGTACTCTCCCTGTTTACATATCTCTGTATTTGAATTCGCAAGCCTACACCAGTTTCTTTGGCGCTTCAGTGTAGTAACATTACAACAATAAAAATTACAGGAAATGTTTACAAAAAATTTCAATGTGTATGTGTGTATGATTTCCTAAGGGCCCAAACTGCTGAGGTCATCGGTCCCTCACAGTACTTAAACTAACGTAAACTAACTTATGTTAAGAACAACACACACACCCGTGCCCGAGGGAGAACTCGAACCTCCGGCGGGAGGGGCCGTACAGTCCGTGACATGGCGCTTCAAACCGCGCAACCACTCCGCGTGACAAAAATTTTAATGAGTCATATTCAAGTGGAATCACATTATCTATAGTCAGTGCGGGAGTCATTGACTCTATCCGTTTTAATAAGCCTGTATTTTGCAACTGGTAGGCTGTTATTTCTATCCCACTGAAGCTCTTGCATGGACAATTGCTCAAGCTCAAATCAAATGGCTCTGAGTACTATGGGACTTAACATCGGAGGCCATCAGTCCCCTAGAACTCAGAACTACTTAAACCTAACTAACCTAAGGACATCACACATATCCATGTCCGAGCAGGATTCGAACCTGCGACCGTAGCTGTCGCGCGGTTCCAGACTGAAGCGCCTAGAACCGTTCGGCCACAACGGCCGGCGTTACTCAACCACAGCCACGTTCAAAATCTTGAGGTACTATTCGGTTTCGTTTCGTTAACCGTTAACGAAACTATACTGACTAAAAGAGGGTAATATATGCAGCATATCTTCTGGTATCATTTCAGTTATCATTGTCAGCATTTGTCCCTCAATAATGTCAGTCTTAAATTGCAGTAAGTACCCAGTAAATTTAAATGCGCTTCATGGACATTCACAGTTACAGTCTATAAAATTATCATGTCATAAATATACCGTGGCTGCCTTTACGCTGCAATGTGTAATCACTTCAAGAGTGCCGGAAAGAATGGAGTAGGGAGAGCGGTCATCATTCTTGTGCCTGGTTGGATGCAACCCGCCACGCCTTTCTCTCCTGCGCCAACCTCTTCCTCTGAACAGCTTTTACGAGCAATAACTCCAGTCATATGTTTGGTATATTCCAGTCTCTGTCTTCCCCTGTTGATTTAGTTCTCTGTGGCTCCTTCCACTACCACGAAAGTCACTCCTATTATCGTGTGCCTTGTTCTAGTCCGTGTTTCCAACATGTTCGTTTCCTTGATGATTCTGCGCAGGTCCTCTTATTCCTGTTGTCTTACGAGCGTGCTTAATTTCCATGTCCTTGTTCAGCGGCGACTGGAGTAAATTAGGCATGGGTGGACGTGTAACCTGCGCGCTTTTTCCGTGGGACGCAGTTCCCTCATAACCACTCAAGTCACACAGTTACCCAACATCATCGAGCACAGGTGTTTTTAGATTTGCAACCTGTTAAGTGTATATACAGGGTGGTCCATTGATGGTGACCGGGCCTAATATCTCACGAAATAATCGTCAAACGATAAAACTACAAAGAACGAAACTTGTCTAGCTTGAAGGGGGAAACCAGAAGGCGCTATGCCCGCTAGATGGCACTGCCATAGGTCAAACGGATATCAACTGCGTTTTTTAAAATTGGAACCCCATTTATATTACACATTCGTGTAGTACGTAAAGAAATATGAATGTTTTAGTTTTGTGATAGATGGCGCTGTAATAGTCACAAACGTATAATTACATGGTATCACGTACATTCCGCCAGTGCGGTCGGTATTTGCTTCGTGATACATTACCCGTGTTAAAATGGACCGTTTACCAATTGCGGAAAAGGTCGATATCGTGTTGATGTATGGCTGTTGTGATCAAAATGCCCAACGGACGTGTGCTGTGTATGCTGCTCGGTATCCTGCACGATATCATCCAAGTGTCCGGACCGTTCGCCGGATAGTTGGGTTATTTAAGGAAACAGGAAGTGTTCAGCCACATGTGAAACGTCAACCACGACCTGCAACAAATGATGATGCCCAAGTAGGTTTTTTAGGTGTTGTCGCGGCTAGTCCGCACATCAGCAGCAGACAAATTGCGCGAGAATCGGGAATCACAAAAACGTCGGTGTTGAGAATGCTGCATCAATATCCATTGCACCCGTACCATATTTCTATGCACTAGGAATTGCATGCCGACGAATTTGAACGTCGTGTACAGTTCTGCCACTGGGCACAAGAGAAATTACGGGACGATGACAGATTTTTTGCACGCGGTCTATTTAGCGACGGAGCGTCATTCACCACCAACGGTAACGTAAACCGGCATAATATGCACTATTGGGCGACGGAAAATCCACGATGGCTGCGACAAGTGGAACATCAGCGACCTTGGCGGATTAATGTATGGTGCGGAATTGTGGGAGGAAGTATAATTGGCCCCCATTTTATAGATGGCAATCTAAATGGTGCAATGTATGTCGATTTCCTACGTAAGGTTCTACCGATTTTACTACAAGATGTTTCACTGCATGAAAGAATGGCGATGTACTTCCATCATGATGGATGTCCGGCACATAGCTCGCGTGCGGTTGAAAGCGGTATTGAATAGCATATTTCATGACAGGTGGATTGGTCGTCGAAGCATGGCCCGCACGTTCACCGGATCTGACGTCCCCGGATTTCTTTCTGTGGAGAAAGTTGAAGGATATTTGCTATCGTGATCCACCGACAACGCCTGACAACATGCGTCAGCGCATTGTCAATGCATGTGCGAACTACTCGCTGTTGAGAGGAATGTCGTTACACGTATTGCCAAATGCACTGGGGTTGACGGACATCATTTTGAGCATTTATTACATTAATGTGGTATTTACACGTAATCACGCTGTAACAGCATGCGTTCTCAGAAATGATAAGTTCACCAAGGGACGCGTATCACATTGGAACAACCGAAATAAAATGTTCAAACTTACCTACGTTCTGTATTTTAATTTAACAAACCTACCTGTTACCAACTGTTCGTCTAAAATTGTGAGCCATATGTTTGTGACTATTACAGCGGCATCTATCACAAAGCGCAAAAAGTGGTCCAACTAAAACATTCATTTTTCCTTACGCACTTCACGAATATGTAATAAAAAATGAGGTTTCCTATTAAAAAAAAAGCAGTTGGTATCCGTTTGACCAATGGCAGCGCCATCTAGCGTGCCAACCATAGCGCCATCTGGTTTCCCCCTTCAAGCTAGACAAGGTTCGTTGTTTGTAGTTTTTTCATTTGACGCTTATTTCGTGAGATATTTGGCCCTGTCACGATCAATGGACCACCCTGTATACCACCTGTTTCAGAATGCTTGACTTCCAGCGGTCCCTGACCAAAAGAACCTTTAGCAGGGGAGCCGCAGCAGTCCTACTGCGAAACTTTCTTCAGTGGTGGCTAGTAACCGAATGACAGATTCAAATCAAGTACTCCCAAAGAAACTCTCCGAAAATCTAACCACTGCAGCCAGCGCTCTGTGCCGATAACATGTTGTTCTGCGATTTTTTATTACACAATATCGCCTGTAGGAGAAATATTTTCTTTCGAGGTAACTGCGTGGCGACCACTTTAATTCTGTTCTAAGTTGGAAGTAAAGGGTCTTCATGTTGTACAGTCTATGGATTCATCATTAATTCACTTCTGTGCTCTCAGAAAACGAGGTAAAATTGTCTAGTAAGTGATTACGAAAAAAGTCACAAACTTGGGAATAACACAAAGAAAATATTCGTACCACGCCTTTGTGTAACACCAAAACTTCAGATCACTCGCAGCTTTCACGTATTTATAAATAACGTTTCAACTGTACGATGTTCACACTTATACTAACACATGTTTATGTTAACTTGTAATGTTCTACTGAATACGGACATTTTCTACAAGCTGTAAAATGTAAAACACAGCTCGCAACGCGTCAGCCGAAGATTGGGCCGAGCCGTTGTACTGGTGCCTAAATGTACTGGATCTATCCTAAAGGGAGAAAAATTATCCTGAAAAGTTCTGTACTGAAACATATACTACAAAAAGGACAGTATTCCATTTGCAAACGGGGGACAATATACTGAAATTTGCCCTGAGTCTTTAATTAAAATAATGTTTGTTTTAAATAACGGCGCACAAGCTTGCTACGGATCCGTGGCGTGAGGCACCTTAAAATGTTACATGTAAAATGTTTACGTGATCTATCGATGATAAAATCTTATTATTCATGGATATCGCGTGGAGAAATATTGTCGGCTTTTCATAGGGAAACCTTAACTGTTTATTATTTTTTACCTCAAAATATTGTGTTTGAAATAATCGATCGTTGTGAAGTGGCCTATTTGAACCACTGAACTGATAGTCCACAAATTACGATAAATACTGCAAATCCCTTAAAGTTACTAAAATCTTCACACAAGGCCTGTTAAAAAGAAAGTATTTGTACATTCCCAGGCTGAGAGAAGCTGTAAAAATATTTAAAGAAATGTTACGGGCGGTAGTGGCGGCCAACAATGACTTCATTTCTGTTGGCGCGATCTTTCCGCGCTGCTGCAGTCTCTGACAATTAGAAAAGTTACTGCTTCCTTGCATGGGAAAGGACTGTCTACTTAAAAGAAACAGTAATAACTATTTCTGTAATATATTTCAACAATTATTAAATTATTACAGATCTACAGTCTTCAATGGCCGACAGTTGCGTGCATTCCAGAACAAGAAAACCTAATAGTGAATTCTTTGTCCTTGTACAATGATTAACACAAAAATCTTTTCATTCTAATTACACAGAACAAAGGGTTTCTTTATTATTATACAATTTCTGTGCCGATCTTATTGGCATTATTCCTAAATTAATTTGAGTTCCTTTTTTTCTTTATGCACACCTTTATCAAAGTCTTTGCGTATAGTCAAAAAATGTTTCAGCACACAAAAATGTTCACTTTGTTTAATGCCATCACCAGGTATCGGTACACCGTTTCGCAAGGAAAGAGGTACTAAACCTACATTTATTTTGAAAGAGCAAAATATGAGAACTGAGAGATACGACTGACACCTACATGTTGGTGGGATGTTATCTCGCTCCTTTTTCTGTTAGTAGTACCAGTAGTTAACAGCAATCGGCTAGCAAATTTCCCAATCCCACCGGTTTTCAAAGGACTTAAAACCAGTATCTTTGGTTCTGGAAATAGACATGGAAATCGCTGGTCAGAGAGGTCACGCGGCTTTTTGCACGTGAAACAGTTTTGAATAAGTATATGTCTCAGTTTCATCGTTAAACTATACTCCTCCCATAACTGGCTGACTGAATTAGTTCTCAAGTAGGAGGGAAACAAGGGCGTGAAATGTCCTATAGGACCACACCTAGTAAAGGGCTGTAGTGCTCAAATCAACATTTGGTTCGAAGCAATTAGGGACGATTTGTAGCTAACGTCTTGTTGTTTGGAAAATTTTTTCAAAAATGGTTCAAGTGGCTCTGAGCACTATGGGACTCAACTTCTGAGGTCATTAGTCCCCTAGAACTTAGAACTAGTTAAACCTAACTAACCTAAGGACATCACAAACATCCATGCCCGAGGCAGGATTCGAACCTGCGACTGCAGCGCCTTTAACCGCACGGCCACTTCGGCCGGCGAAAAATTTTTCCCTCAATACGTAATCTCAGATGTTGGTGTGTTGCTCATACGTATAAACCAAAAATTATGTCTTAGGATTAACTCTAACAATCTAAACAACATACGCAGCAGCTTTTGCGACGACACGATATAACTTTAGCAGTAAAATCTACCTTTAAATGTTTTGCCAAAATAAAACCTAAAATTGAAATCACTACGCACTGATATTAAAGAAATTGCTGCTCGTTAATTCAGTACATCGCTCTTAGTGATTTTAATATAGTCCACCGTCAAGTAGTCGTCCAAATGTTAATGTACCGTTACGTCATAAAGCCTGTTTGAAATATTTGTTGTTCTGAAAGATCACTGACACGCGATAATGCAAAGGGAAATGAGTTATATTGACGGAACGATCTGACACTATAAAAGCAAATGTATTTCGTTTGATCCAGAGCGTCAAGAATCAACAACAGAAAATCAAATAACCACACTACTTATTTAAGTTCAGAAAGCGAGCACTTGTGTTATGACCGAATATTTGAAACACAAATCGTTCGTGTTGTTAGTTCAAGAATCTCAAACATCTGTTTCAGTAATCGCCCAAACTTAATTTTGTCACATCTTTGGATTTTTTACAAGGTTAAATAATATTAGTTTTCCTCTCAAGAATACTAGTAATTCTTAAATATGGAGTTCTGTACGTGTCGACAGTATATTCCACTGGTTTGAATACTTATCGTATGATCGTAGAAGGGAAGGAAGATTATGGTTTAACGTCACGTTGACGACACGTTTATTGCAGACTGAGCACAAGCTCGAGTTGGGTAAACAAGAGGAAATGGCTAAAGTGCATTTATGGTGTTCGCAGCTCTACCATTGCCTGCTGTTGTTGGCAGTTTGTTGTCGTTGGTCGTAGCCAATCGTTTGATAGTATGCCCATGAGAATCAAATCAAATGGCTCTGAGCACTATGGGACTTAACATCTGAAGTCATCAGTCTCCTAGAACTTAGAACTATTTAAACCTAACTAACCTAAGGACGTCACACACGTCCATGCCCGAGGCAGGATTCGAACCTGCGACCGTAGCGGTCGTGCGGTTTCAGACTGAAGCGCCTAGAACCGCACGGCCACAACGGCCGGTCCATGAGAATCACTCAGTCGTATAATCTTGGTTTTCGCAAATATTTGACTGTTTTCTTTTCCGAATATGTCGCGATTTCCTAGGCTGTGGTTAATTTGGAACATAATACCACAGCTTAAGTTTGCTATGAGTGAAACGAAAAGCAATGAAATTTATGAACTTAATTACGATCCGTTGACAAAAAACGACGCACCACGAAGGAATAATCCCCCTGTTACGGATATTGGTACATGTGATGTACGTTTACAGCAAACAAATGATTACAATTTCAGAGAAATGGAATGAATTAATCAAGAGAAACAGATTCACAAATTGACTAAGTCAATAATGCTTGTCTTCGTGTTTGCCAAACACTGCCTTGGCCAGCAAGATTACCGGATCTCTCCCCAGTTGAGAACATTTGGAGCATTATGCTCTGTTTATACTCGGTAACTGTTTAAAAAGGACTGTACTGTATATCTACATTCAGAGTCATTACGCTGCATATATTTACCATTAAACCGTTGGTGTGGCAATGCCGTCTTGTCTCTCTCCCCCCCCCCCTCCCCCTTAGCATTTTTTGCTTAGGTAAAATTCACATACAGAGCTTAGTTGCCTAAACCAAAATGATAAATGATATAACTCAGTTACACGACCTGCACATCATCAAGACGGTAATCCACTTCAGCATAGCAAAAAGCCTAAGCAGAATCGAAACGTTGCTGTAGCAACCACTGTCAACAGATAAAATTATTCCTACGGATATAAAACTTTCAACAAAGTAAAACTATATAGACTTGAAAAACACTGTCTTAGTATGTTCACTGCCTTTTTGTCAGAGATTTTTGGCGCATAGTGTAATTTGGTTTTTACATTGGACACTTGTTTACGAAAATGGGGTACATTAAGGCAGATTCAGAGGGTAATTCATAAATGCTCAAATTATCAAGTTTTTTTAAAATTAAGAACTTTTAAATCATTAGCTTTTATTGCGCATAGACACTAATTTGAAAACAAGCTACAGAGAATCCGTACGAAACACTTGTTTACCTGTAGCTCAATCAGCTCAGAATATTCTCTGGACAATAATATGCACAAGCCAAATCGCAGACTCTTTCACGTTCAAAACACTGATTTTATCATTTGTTCCGATGACATGAAAATTTCATTTATACCTTTTTCCTTTTTTCTACTAACCTTCGCGAAAAAACTCAAAACGCGAAGTCTATTGTTTCGCAGAGATGCTGCATTCATTATCTGCTATCGTGCGTCATATGTTTCCAAAGTTCAGAGGAACAGGACGGCCAAACTGATTTAAAGGAACGTCTTACAAGTTTAAAAACAGGATTAACAATTGATTACATGAAAATATTCAATATATGAGACATTAACGCCATTTGTTAAATACATAAGCAGAAAACAAATAATTATTTATTTTAGAGAAGCTAAAAACTTCCGTAATCTTATAATTTTCTTATTGGATTGTGTCTTACGAAATGCTGACTGTGTGCAACGTAACGCTGTAAAGACGTTCCAGAGTGACTGAATTACGAAATTTTAATTAAAATCCATGGAACATATACAGATTGGACGTACTGGTTTATGGAAAACAGAATGACTGTCTTGTAAAGTTGATTATTATCTATTTCAGCCTGAGGTCGCTCAGATGGTATCATTACCGGTTTCGAATCATTACCACCATCAGATGACGTGGTTAAGAAGAAGGAAATAGGTGAATAGTAAAATATTAAGAAGCTAAATTATAAATCAAACTTGTTTCGACCCGAGCGAGGTGGCGCAGTGGTTAGCACCATGGTCTCGCATTCGGGAGGACGACAGTTCAAACCCGCGTCAAGCCATCGTGATTTCGGTTTTCCATGATTTCCCTAAATCGCTTCAGGCAAATGCCGGGATGGCGCCTTTGAAAGATCATGACTGATTTCCTTCTCCATCCTTCGCTAATCCGACGGGACTAACGACCTCGCTGTTTGGTCCCTTCCTCCAACTGAACCAAACAACTAACCAGCCAGCCAACTAATTTCGATACATAACAATACATGTACTAATATGTCACACAGTATCTCGTCAGCGGACTAGATCCGGAGAGGCAGTCACAGTATAAATTTATAAGCGCTGTGATTGTTGGTACTTCATTGGATGTATAGGTAAGGGGGTTTACGAGGAGAAAAGAGTAGTTTGAAGTTAGATGTAGCGGGAATTAGTGAAGTGCGGTTTAAGAAGAGCAGGACTTCTGGTCAGGTGAGCACAGAGTCATCAACAAAGACTTGAGAATGCATAAGCATCTCAAAAACGACCGAAAGTAATTCATGCCAATCATAACGATAATGGTGTTGATGGTGATGTTGATGATCATACCAGGCGACCGCCTGCGGATTCACTCTAGACTAAGACGCAAAAGTGAGGGACGTGATACTGCGACAACGTGAAAGACTGCTGTACCACGCTCGGTCAACATTTTAATTCATGTCAATGAGTTTGGCTAAAAAGACCGATCTGTAATTACAGTCACATATCCCGCTTGATCACCGCCCGGCCGGATACAGACGCTGTAAAGTTCAAAAAATGTTCAAATGTGTCTGAAATCTTATGGGACTTAACTGCGAAGGTCGTCAGTCCCTAAGCTTACACACTACTTAACCTAAATTATCCTAAGGACAAACACACACACCCATGCCCGAGGGAGGACTCGAACCTCCGCCGGGACCAGCCGCACAGTCCATGACTGCAGCGCTTCAGACCGCTCGGCTAATCCCGCTGTAAAGTTCGCATCACCAATTCTATACATCACAGATTCCCCGTAGGCTTCTAGGTAATCTGCAGTCATATACGGTCCTTTTGTGTTACATCGATCTCCCAAACTTGAGATAGTGTAAGGTGTTGTCAGTCACGATAAATCGTCCTGGACTTGTTACAGGCAATATCAGGGATTACGTTCAGATTTACTCAAGCGAACCCAGCTGTTCTTTATGACTTGCGTTTCTACTTTATGCTCAATCAAAATATAGTATATGGACACCATTTGCAGTTCTTATTACATGAGATCATTATAGAATCAGCTGTAGCAGTAGTTTGGTTAGGATTGGGTGGAAAATATGTTGGTGACTTTTCTTACGTTAACTATTACAGACACACACACACACACACACACACACACACACACACATACACATACACACACGCACACACACACACACACACACACACACACACACAAACAGAGAGAGAAAGAGAGAGAGAACATATTACAGTAACACAGATTCAAAAATACTTATTTGGAGTGGGAAGAAAGCTGCTAAGCAGATGAGAATTTAATTTGAGTTACAACTGATTTTTATTACCACTTCAACTCCACAGCACTGGATAAGTTGTGGAAGATCTTTTTGTATGAATATTTCACTTCTTTCCGTGCATCACCAAGTGCGAGTAATGGATAACGTAAATGCTTCCGTTTTTAGTATTATATTTATTATTGTTACTGTTGTTTTTCAACCGATTTATTAATAGCAAAATTTATGAGAATGTAGTACATATTATCCCACACAAACAGTACATTCCTTCTTAAGAATTAGTTGTCCTAGAATATTAGATATTAGAGAGTGGAAATAATGAAAGTAAGTCAAACTGTTTGCGCCTCAAAAACCGACATTGTCTATGACGCAAAAACTACTGCGCTCAGATATTTAATATGCTACAACTTTCAGATTATACCTTAACTTCCAGTTCAGGATCTTATTAATACGAGTCTAAACGCCAAGAACTTTAGAAACCTCGCTTTCATATCTTGATTTCACCTCATGCACCATTTTTAGGCAGTGACTTAGACTTCTGCAGTGCAGAACTGCATATTTTGTGTTTTATTTATCTTAAGTAATCGTCCATTGTTGAAAACATGTTAATAAAAGTTTCAAAAAAATTTTATTCGCTTTTTTGATGTTGGAGTGTCCCCATCCTGCTTGAATTTAATATTTGTGTCATCCGTAAGGAGAAATACTTCATTTTTGCATATACATTGATAGACTGGCTATACTTGTCCAACAATATCGATCTCTATGGTATACCTGTAGTGATTATTTTTTATTTTGAAGATGCCGTTTGCTTGCCTGCACTTCCTGAGTTTCTCCATGCTGTACTCAAGCCTATTTAGTAGGACTGGATGAAAATCAATATTAGATAATGACATATTGTCAATGGAGATTGCGTCACAGACTATTTATCTTCTTGGGTTTGTTTATATATTACTTTCGCCCTATCAGTCACGATTCTTTTTTATTTGTATTTTGCACGACGCGATTTGGGGAACGATTCTCACTTTAAAATGAGTTTTCCTCTGTGTACTGTGTCATTTTTTGATGCGTGACGTTTTGCATTGTTGTGTTCTCTTTAAGCACAAAGAAACTAGTAGCAGAAAAGTTGATTGTAAACAACCTATTGTCTTTACAATCGCAGGCTTTCACAATCTGTTTCTAAGGGAACAACAGTCACAAAAGTGTTGAAAAATGGAGTTCCCATTTTAACCAACCGGTGCTCATCATCAAATTGTCTAAATATTCAAGTTACAAATGGTGGAGTAAGGGTGCCGTTGCGTTTTCAACATGCATATGCAAGTAACGTATTACTTTATTTGCTCGAAGAGAATAGTATGAGTAGTGTACGAAGTCCTCTGAATTTTGGTGGCATGTCTTCGAGAATAGAAAGAATCCTCAAAAAGCACGACGTCAAGTGTGTTTTTCGGCCACCAGCAAAATTGAGGAATTTATTGTGCTCTGTCAAAAACGACCTTGGCCTCAGAAAACGTGGCGTGTACAAAATCCCATGCCAATGTGGAAAATCTTATATTGGACAGACATGCCGAACCGTGCAAGAACGCTGCGTCGAACATCATCGTCATACACGCCTGGGGCAACCTGATAAATCAGCGGTAGCGGAACATTGCCTGGGCACGGGACATCGTATGCTTTACGAACAGACGGAAATTTTATCCCCAGCGTCATCTTTCTGGGACTGTGTTATTAAGGAGGCCATATATATTCGCACGGCGGACAATCTAATCAACAGGGATGCAGGTTTTCAACTGAGCGCCGCCTGGAATCCAGCACTGGCTGCCGTTAAATCAAAAACAGGGAAAATAAGAACTTCCGTTTCCTCAAGTGTCTCAACGCGTAGCTGAGATTTAGTTCAAATTTTATACCCAGGAGCGTCCGGCAGCACAGTTATTGCCCAAAGGGCACGCGTGGATGGCCTTTCTGCAGCTCCCAGTAGGGGGCACCAGGAGCGCCGCTTTCTCCAACTATGAGCGTCTTCTCGCGCACGCGTATTGCCTGCTCCCGTCATGATAAATTCCGACGCCGCCGCTCGATTATCCCCACCCTTAAGTACCTTGGCGTCACCCTCGACCGTCGCCTCTCCTGGACTCCCCATCTCCGTACAATCCAAGCCAAGGCACGTTCCCGACTCCGTCTCCTCAAGCTCCTTTCCGGCCGTACGTGGGGTCTGGACCCTTCCACAATCCTCCACACCTATAAATCCCTCATCCGCCCTATCCTTTGTTATGCCCATCCAGCCTGGATCTCCGCCCCCCCTACCTTTTATAAATCCCTCCAAATCCTTGAACGCCATGCTCTCCGCCTCGCCTATCGCATCCGTCTCCCCTCCCCCACGCGGATCCTGTATGATCTCATCCCCTTCCCCCACCTCCTCCTTTTCCTTGAAAGGATACGGATCCTGTACACCTCCCGTAAACTTGATCCTCCTCACCCGCTCGTATCCCCGATCCTCTCCCATCCCCACCCACTGCCGCGCCTGTATTCCCACGTCCCGCCCGGTCTCCATCTCTCCACCCTCCTTACTCTCTCCCAAGGTGGCTTCCGCCAGCTCCCCCTCCCTGATGATGTCCTCCTCCCCTCCATCTACCCCTCCTATCAACTTTGACCCTGCCCCACCACCCACTTCCGGTGTCCTTTCCTTTAGGCGCCCTCCCTCCCTCCCTTCTCTTCCCTTCCCTCCCCTTCCTTTTCCTTTTCCCCCGTCCCCTCCCTCCACCACTCTTCCCCCCGGGCTTCCCCTCCCCCTTCCTCCCTCCCCCCTTTCTCCCCTGCCCGTGGCATCTCTGCTCTCCCCTCTCCCTCTCCCACTCCCCTTCCTCCTCCACCTCTCTTGGCAGGTCCCCGGACTCGCACACGCATAGTGAACATTCGCGCGCCGGAGATCATCGCCATCAGTGTCTAGTGTGTGTGCTTCGTTTTGTGTTTCGTGCAGTTACAACTCAACTGTTCACATGTGCCGTCGCAGTTCTCCGTGTTTATTGCGCCGTGTCAACAAGTGTTAGTGTTTTTATCGTCCAACGTGAACGGCTTCTTGTTTTTTGTTTTTTTGTAACTACTTTCTTTGCCCGCCATTTTTTGTATTTTCTGTGTCACCTATCTCATATTATTGTACCCCATAAGGCTGAAGAGCGGCGTATTAAGCTGCTGCCAGCCCGCCTTGTATGAGGTGCTGAAAATTACAATAAAGGAAAAAAAAAAAGAATAATAAGCGCGATTATCATCAGTCGCGCCTTGCAGCAGTGACAGCAGCAGCTACCACCACCTGATGATGTCGAGCAGTTGCATCGAAGAAATATTGTACGATTTACACAATACGATCCGGCGGCAAACCCGAGAAGCGTATTTGCAACAGATCCGTCGGGAAAGCATGAAAAGTCACATCAAATACAGATTTAATCATTTTTGGAAATTGAGCTCCTATGGGGGTGAAATAGTGGGTGAAAGTTGTTTTTGAAAAGTGGCCACATCTTGCTGAACTACTAAAGTGTTTTTAAAGCTACTACTACGAAACTTTGAATTTGGCTTCTCAGTTAGAAATAAAAATACATGTTTCACTGTTTTAGGCAGTTCAGTTCCTAAGGCAGTGAAATGTTTTATGAAAATATTTCATTTTGAAAACATTTTTAAAGTTAAATCTTTGAAAATTAGTACTTGTCTTCTCGATTAGAAATGAAAAAAATCGTTTTCCGCTATTTTCGGAAAGCCGCGGTGGCCGTGCGGTTCTGGCGCTGCAGTCCGGAACCGCGGGACTGCTACGGTCGCAGGTTCGAATCCTGCCTCGGGCATGGGTGTGTGTGATGTCCTTAGATTAGTTAGGTTTAAGTAGTTCTAAGTTCTAGGGGACTTATGACCTAAGATGTTGAGTCCCATAGTGCTCAGAGCCATTTGAACCATTTTTTTTATTTTCGGAAATTCAACCCCTAAGGGGATGAAATAGGGTTATCATTACCCAGGTCAAACTGCTAAGGATAGAAAACTGAAATCTGGAAACGTTCTTGATCTTATACTGTAGGCGTAGAAGGATTGCTCGAAATTCCACTCGTAAGGGAGAGAAATAGGGGATGAAAATATTTAAGAAAACATTTAGTTACATCAAAAAAAGCTGAATCCAAGAAATCTACTTAGATATAAAGAAATACATGTTAGGGGATGAAAGTTTCTATGGAAATATCACCACAAGATAGCAAAAGGCATGATTAACAGGAACCTTGGACTCCAAGTAACAGAATCGCTTTTTGGTCAGAAGTGCGTTCGGAAAAGACCCTGTCTCTATGGCCTTAATTAACGTAAAAAATTTAGGTTTTGCAGTTTGTGAACAACATAAAAAGTAGATAACAGAAAAAAAGAATCTGTGCAAACTATGCAGTCGACGCGAGCGAAGCAGCAGGCGCTGAGCAAGTTATTTTATAACCTGATTGGTGAAAAGAAAAATGATATATTCCACGAGAGACCATTCTGAAATGCGAATTGACAGTGCGTGTCTTATTTTGATCCACAGCCTTGTTTTCTGGCTGTCTTACCATATAAAGCGTCCAAGTTGTTCTTTCGTTTCATGACTTCAACAATTTTGTGATGTTTCCACAGATCATAAAGACCTTAATCTTCCCATTTACTTCGTTCATGGGTCCTATTCTATAACAGACTCAAACATTTTCTTACTGCTCTTCCGTCAGATACCAACAGTCTTTCTTGGCCTTTCTTTCTAAAGACTGGAGCCTCGCATCTTTACAGCAGCACATGAACTGTGGCTGATCGCTAAAGGTACGTTGCAAAATCTGGGGAGAGTGATTTTGATTCATTTTGGTGTGGAGTTGATTGTCAGGTGAGGTGTAGGATGTTCGATCTGTTTTACCTGTCAGAAGATACTCGCTTGTTTCTCGTATTGAAACGTCCCCTTTTGAACAATTATACAAGGCTATGCTTAAACTGACACACAATATTTTTAGCGCAGCGCAATCTGACTTTCAAAAATCCCTACAAAAGAATGGCTCTGACTAACATTAGCCTATACGTTTCACAAATCACTTACCTCATCAAAAATCTTCGTTACTCGAACTACTGCAATACAGCGAGCGCCACAACTGCCAGCTAAATAAAAGATTCAAACTACGGAAGGCACTAACTACTGATAGGCATAGTTAGCAAATGAAAGATTTTAATAGAGAACAAACAATGTATTTACCTCAATAGTGTTCAAAAGTCATAATGTATATAGCAGTTCATGATATCCAGTATTACAAATTTCAAAACTCCGCCATCTCTCTCCTCACATCCACCACTGCTGGCGGCTCACCTCCAACTGCGCAACGCTATGCGCTGTTAACATCCAGCTACCCAACACTACAATAGCCAACAACAATGCAAACCAGCCACAGACTGCACACAGCACAGCCAGTGATTTTCATACAGAGCGCTATGTGGCGTTACCAATAAAAAAACCTATACAGTCTACTTACAGTATCAAGATGAAAATCAAGTTGAAGCAACCACTCATTATAGAAAGCTCCAGTAGAAATGCAGCTGGTGATAACTACGCGACGTTAGTTCGAAGACAGTGACTAAGATCCAGGTAAGTCGGAACATTTGTTATCAATACACTGCAGGACATATGTAGAACTCTTAAAAGCTGGTGTTCAGACACAATTGCATGACATACAACTATATGAAAACAGCAAGGATGAAGCTGAAGCAATTTTTAAATTGCTATGGATCAAAGACTCCCGGGGGTATGGCGAAACATCAACTGGATATACACTGAAGTGAGAAAAGTCATGGGATAACGATATGCAAATATGCAGATGGCGATAGTGCCACGAGCATAGGTTATAAATGGGCAGTGCATCGGCGGAGCTGTCATTTGTACCCAGGTGATTCATGGGGAAAGATCTCTGCGAGACGGTAATTAACAAACTTTGAAAGTGGAATGGTAGTTGGAGCTAGACGCATTCAGTTTAGGTAATCATTACGGAACTGAATACTCCAAGATCCACAGTGTCAAGAGTGTGCCGAGAATATCGAATTTTAGGCATTACCTTGAAACGGTACAGTAGTTTCCGCTCCATAAGCAGCAGGTTTCGCAGCTCACTCGCATCGGTAAATACAAACGCAGGCGGCTCCGCCGCCAATTTTACAGCACGACGCGGTCGGCCGCGGGTGCAACAGAACCCATGTGGACGGGTGGAAAGAAATGTGTCAGGCTTCATAATACGTATTTATATGTGTCGTGTATTATGCATTTCTTGCACGTGAATGTGAATCTGCACGTGAACTTTCCTAATCCTCCTCACATCTTTCCATAAAGCGTGGCCAAATATTAGCTGGGAAGTAGTTCTGTAATACAGTAATGCCAACCTTACTACTGGGTAGGGGATCAGAGAGACAGCACAGGCAGGTAAAAGTCAAAGACGTTCCAGTGTCACAAGATTTGGGGTGGAGAGGTTGGTCACGGCCAAGTGGTTCGACCACCGGGGCCCAGGAAGACCTCTGGGTGCCCGCAATATTCTGGTAGTGTTACAGAAGACGGGTAAGTGAGCAGACATGCCCTCAGTGCGTCTGTCTCAATGTTCACGAGTGGGTGAGAGGTATTTGAATATTTGCACTAATTCTTTTATTGTGTAAGGAAATGAATGTTCTCGTTTAATTTCGGAAATTTGACCCCCCCTGTGTTAATGTATCTGGTTCCCAGTTTGCCCGTTACCCTCCTCACATAGTGGATGTCCCATGTAAAATATTGGGAGACTTTGGTGGTATACATTTGGCCAACGTAATTCCGTCCTGCCCGTAGAAATGTGCGTGCAGATTAGTATATAATATACCCGAGCTATAAGTTGTAAAATTATAATATCTGTAAACTGGAACAATTGCTGAAATGGCTGTAAAGTCGAGTGATAATATTTAAAATAAATAGGTAATCAATTGTCATCAATCTTTAACATACCCTAAAAATCACAAAGGAGTCAAGTTAAAGGAATTCATTTAAAATAAAAGATGTAGAATGCAGGGACCCACACATGAGCGTGTGAGCCCTCCAGCCCCTTGCCTAGTATCGTACAGAAAGGGCACGGTCTCTAGGTGGCGCTCTCAAACTCCCTTCTCCAGTTATCCGTTGCGCAATTTTCATTCAGGGCTTGACGACATCAGCCCTCATATCGCGTCCCAAGACAAGGAAGTCTGACGGTAATCTTTCAGCCTCTCACCATGGACAACATAGTGGCCAACGGCTTTCACTAAACGACCGAGAGCAGCGGCGTTTGCGTAGAATTGTCAGTGCTAACAGACAAGAAACACTGCTTGAAATAACCGCAGAAATCAATGTGGAACGTACGACGAACGTGTGCGCTAGGACAGTCCGAAGAAATTTGGCTGTAGTGGGCTGCGGCAGCAGACGACCGACGCTTGTGCCTTTGCTAACGGCACGACACCGCCTACAGTCCTGGGCTCTGACCATATAGGTCGGACTCTAGACGACTTCTAGTCAGATGAGTCCCGATTTCAGCTGGTAAGAGCTAATGGTAGGGTTAGAGCGTTGCGTGTGCCGCAGACCGCACGAGGCCTTGGTTCAAAAATGGTTCTGAGCACTATAGGACTTAACATCTGAGGTCATCAGTCCCCTAGAACTTACAACTATCTAAACCTAACTAACCTAAGGACATCCATGCCCGAGGCAGGATTCGAACCTGCGACCGTAGCGGTCGCGTGGTTCCAGACTGAAGGGCGTAGAACCGCTCGACCACACTGGCCGGCCAGAGGCCTCGGACCCAAGTTGTCAACAAGCCACTGTGCAAGCTGCTGGTGGATCCATAACGGTGTGGGCTGTATTTACATGCAGTGGACTGAGTCCTCTGGTCCAACTGAATCGATCACTGCGTGGAAATGGTTATTTTCGGCCACTTACAGGCCATTTGCAGCCGTTCATGATGTTATGCGTGACAGTGCACCATATTACCAGGCCACAATTGTCTGCAATTGGTTTGAAGAACATTCTGGACATTCTGAGCGAATGATATGCCCACACAGATCACCTCACATGAATCCCATAGAAAATTAATGAGACATAATTGAGAGATCAGTTCGTACACAAAACCCTGCACTAGCAACACTTTTTCAATCATGTACAGTTATACAAGCAGCATGGTTCGGTAGTTCTGCAGGAGACTTCCAACGAATTGTTGAGACCATGCCAAGTCTAGTTGCTGCACTATACCGGACAAAAGGATGTCCGACACGACCATAGGAGGTGAAGACCAGTGTACGATACGTACCCGTAAGTTTTGTACTGACTCACCTGTGCGGTGTGTCCAGTTGTGTTTAATTTCCTAACAAATTTAAATAATCGTTAATGAAACCACTTTATGAAAAAGGAGAAGAAATGAGATAGACGCTGCGCGGGGTAGCCGCTTGGTCTAGGCGTCTTGTCGCGGTCCTCGTGGTTGGCCCCGTCGGAGGTTCGAGTCCTCCTTCGGGCATGGGGTGTGTGGGTGTCGTCTTTAGCGTAAATTAGGTTAAGTAGTGTGTAAGCTTAGGGACCGATGACCTCAGTAGTTTGGTCCGATAAGACCTCACCACAAATTTCCAATGGTGTAGAGGAGTCAGTACTCGTCATGATTACCAGTGTTTTCGCTAGTTTTTGAGAAAAGTATATGTAAGAGAGTTGTTTCATACCTCGCGGTCGAGTGCACCAAACTCGGTAAAGAAGCAAGATAACCAAGGTCTAATGATCACGATTAAAAGTAAACCACGTTTAAAGTGTCTCTGCGGTGCACCGACGTTAATCGCCGGTCGGCAAACCGTCGTTAGCCAACCGTGCATTTCACCTCAGTTAACACCTTGTACAGCAGTGGAAGGCGCCCTGGAGTTGAAAAGATGTTAATAATAAATTTGCTCACGGACACTTAATTACATCAGTATTCCATACAATCGTTGGTGAGTGACGTCACTCTTACATGGTATCACTTTCGTCAAGAAGCAGACTGGCGTTTGTACTTCGCTACTAGTTCGTTTATGTTTGGCGAATTGGAAAACAAAAGAAGAACTCAATGTTTTCGAAGTACGAGATGGATATACTTCCCGAACTGGTCGACGCGAGTGCATCAGTTCTTGAAAATAAAGGAACTAAAAGCTGCAGTATAAAATAAGAAATATACAGAGTATCGTTTACGTCAATTTTGTTTTCGTTTTTTTTCTGTTCAGTTCGAATGCCTACATCATTTAAATACAGAGTATACATCTGCCATTTCTATGATAACTCTAAACGGCACACAAAAGTCCTACATTCATTGCAAACCAAAATTCGGCATTACTAATTATTTTAAATGGTTTTAATCAAGATTGTATGAACAAAAAAACTACAAATTAATTTTTTTCTGTGTTTTTGTATCTTACGCTTCACGTAAACACGTATAGGATATGCACCTTTGTTTTAAAATTTGAATATCCTTGAAATCGAAACCAGACACCCCTGTCCCCTACACACTGCGAGCAAGCACGCTATCACAGAGCCACCCTGCTTCCCGAAAATAAGTCCACTTTATTTTAGCATATTACACGCGTTCAGAAAACACAGAAGTCGATTTTCTCGAGAATTTTGGAGAGTTGCGCCGAACTGCTTTCGGACAGGTGTATCTGAGTTTTCAACTTCTCACGCCATAAATATAAAAAGCTACAAAAATTCGATTGTCGTGTGGTCGCCCTGTCGTGTGATCGCACGTGGAGGCACAATTTCATTCTACTCCTGGTGAGTTTGGTTCACAAATTAATAAACTTTATGGGTTCACTCTAAGTGTAGGTTACAGTGTACTTAGTCGCCATATGTCGAAACATGCCGCCATGTTAATACTATACGCTTACAAAATCTTGGTCATCTAGAGAAAACAGGCGTGAGCGGTAGTCAGATTTAGCCACAGTCAACTCCCTTGGCCGGCCGGAGTGGCCGTGCGTTTCTAGGCGCTACAGTCTGGAGCCGAGCGACCGCTACGGTCGCAGGTTCGAATCCTGCCTCGGGCATGGATGTGTGTGATGTCCTTAGGTTAGTTAGGTTTAATTAGTTCTAAGTGCTAGGCGACTGATGACCTCAGAAGTTAAGTCGCATAGTGCTCAGAGCCGTTTGAACCAACTCCCTTGGTCGACTTTGATGGACGTCAGTGTACCAGTATTTTGCGCTAATATGGTGCAATGCCGAGTTCAAAACGGTTAATTTTTGATCATGGTTACTGCTCTTGGCCTTCAGTACACATAATTTGTTGTCAGACTAGTAGTTTTCCTAGTAATATTTGCATCATGGATGGAGGCTGGAAACAATAACATACATTGACGCCCGTATCCTCATCTCCTCACCCCAAAGGTGAAAGTTGCAGCATTAGTAAATTGCAGCGAAATGTAGGAAGATCTGCAGCGGATAGGCACTTGGTGCAGGGAGTGGCAACTGACCTTTAACATAGACAAATGTAATGTATTGCGAATACATAGAAAGAAGGATCCTTTATTGTATGAGTATATGATAGCAGAACAAACACTGGTAGCAGTTACTTCTGTAAAATATCTGGGAGTATGCGTACGGAACGATTTGAAGTGGAATGATCATATAAAGTTAGTTGTTGGTAAGGCGGGTGCCATTTTGAGATTCATTGGGGGAGTCCTTAGAAAATGTAGTCCGTCAACAAAGGAGGTGGCTTACAAAACACTCGTTCGACCTATACTTGAGTATTGCTCGTCATTGTGGGATCCGTACCAGGTCGGGTTGACAGACGAGATACAGAAGATCCAAAGAAGAGCGGCCCGTTTCGTCACAGGGTTATTTGGTAAGCGTGATGGCGTTACGGAGATGTTTAGCAGACTCAAGTAGCAGACTCTGCAAGAGAGGCGTTCTGCATCGCGGTGTAGCTTGCTGTCCAGGTTTCAAGGGGGTGCGTTTCTGGATGAGGTATAGAATATATTGCTTCCCCCTACTTATACCTTCCGACGAGATCACGAATGTAAAATTAGAGAGACTTGAGCGCACACGGAGGCTTTCCGGCAGTCGTTCTTCCCGCGAACCATACGCGAGTGGAACAGGAAAGGGAGGTATGACAGTGGCACGTAAAGTGCCCTCCGCCGCACACCGTTGGGTGGCTTGCGGAGTATAAATGTAGATGTAGATGTAGATGTACCTGTAAGCACGAGGAGGAAATGAGAAATCTGAGTTTTTGCGGAGGTTTACCGACAGTCACTCTTCGCAAACGCCATTCGCGAATGGAACGAGAAAGACGGCGGCGTTCGTGGGGCGCAGATATACAGGGTGTTACAAAAAGGTACGGCCAAACTTTCAGGAAACATTCCTCACACACAAATAAAGAAAAGATGTTATGTGGACATGTGTCCGGAAACGCTTAATTTCCATGTTAGAGCTCATTTTAGTTTCGTCCACCTACGCTCAATGGAGCACGTTATCATGATTTCATACGGGATACTCTACCTGTGCTGCTAGAATATGTGCCTTTACAAGTACGACACAACATGTGGTTCATGCACGATGGAGCTGCTGCACATTTCAGTCGAAGTGTTCGTATGCTTCTCAACAACAGATTCGGTGACCGATGGATTGGTAGAGGCGGACCAATTCCATGGCCTCCACGCTCTCCTGACCTCAACCCTCTTGACTATCATTTATGGGGGCATTTGAAAGCTTTTGTCTACGCAACCCCGGTACCAAATGTAGAGACTCTTCGTGCTCGTACTGTGGACGGCTGTGATACAATACGCCATTCTCCAGGGCTGCATCAGCGCATCAGGGATTCCATGCGACGGAGGGTGGATTCATGTATCCTCGCTAACAGAGGACATTTTGAACATTTCCTGTAACAAAGTGAAGTCATGCTGGTACGTTCTGTTGCTGTGTGTTTCCATTCCATGATTAATGTGATTTGAAGAGAAGTAATAAAATGAGCTATAACATGGAAAGTAAGAGTTTCCGGACACATGTCCACATAACATATTTTCTTTCTTTGTGTGTGAGGAATGTTCCGTGAAAATTTGACCGGACCTTTTTTGTAACACCCTGTAGATGCGAATGCCGTAACAGGAACTGTGTAAACGTTGTGCAACGAAGTGTACGAGTCTTTTGTCGGTGCTATCAAGGAGCAGATTCTTGGCGAGAGCATGTGGGTGCAGGTAGCGAGCAGTTTCGTCAGTGACACGCCAGACAATGCGAACCGGATGGAGCTCATAAAGGAGATGGCTTTTTCTCGCAACCGTGATTACGCCGTGCTTCTCGGCGGGCGCGGTGAGTAATGCGGTGCCGAGTTCACGGCCGCCCTAATCCCCCCATGCAAACAGCGCCGGAGGAGAGCGCCGAGCCACGGTGTGACCGGTTGCTAACCCCGTGACGCTGCGGAAACCGAACGGGTAGCGTCGTGTTTGTCGCGGGCCCGCCTCAAGGGCAGCACTGCGTGTGTGCGCCTTATGGAGATAACACGCGAGAACGTGTCACGCCGCAGAGGAGGGCAAGGTTAACCGAGAGAATGTCACGTGCCAGCGAGGGTACTCTACATCTACATCTGTACACCCTACGGTGTGTGGTGGAGGGTAGGTTGTGTAGCACTGGCGCTTCCTCCCTATCCCATCGACTGTGAGCTCGAATTACTATAAATTTTACCTTCACGTAGAAGCAAGCAGTATATTGCTCGACTCTTCTACGAATGTAGACGCTAGGAAACCACCCTACATGTCCACTACTGGCCATTAAAATTGCTACACCACGAAGATGACGTGCTACAGACGCGAAATTTAACCGACAGGAAGATGATGCTGTGATACGCAAATGATTAGCTTTTCAGAGCATTTACACAAGGTTGGCGCCGGTGGCGACACCTACAACGTGCTGACATGAGGAAAGTTTCCAACCGATTTCTCATACACAAACAGCAGTTGACCGGCGTTGCCTGGTGAAACGTTGTTGTGATGCCTCGTGTAAGGAGGAGAAATGTGTACCATCACATTTCCGACTTTGATATAGGTCGGATTTTAGCCTATCGCGATTGCGGTTTATCGTATCGCGACATTGCTGCTCGCGTTGGTCGAGATCCAATGACTGTTAGCAAAATATGGAATCGGTGGGTTCAGGAGGGTAATACGGAACGCCATGCTGGATCCCAACGGGCATCTTATCCACATGGCTGTAACGGATCGTGCAGCCACGTCTCGATCCCTGAGTCAACAGATGGGGACGTTTGCAAGACAACAACCATCTGTACGAACAGTTCGACGACGTTTGCAGCAGCATGGACTATCAGCTCGGAGACCATTGCTGCGGTTATCCTTGACGCTGCATCACAGACAGGAGCGCCTGCGATGGTGTACTCAACGACGAACCTGGGTGCACGAATGGCAAAACGTCATTTTTTAGCATGAATCCAGGTTCTGTTTACAGCATCATGATGATCGCATCCGTGTTTGGTGACATCGCGGTGAACGCACATTGGAAACGTGTATTCGTCATCGCCATACTGGCCTATCACCCGGCGTAATGGTATGGGGTGCCATTGGTTACACGTCTCGGTCACCTCTTGTTCGCATTGACGGAACTTTGAACACTGGACGTTACATTTCAGATGTGTTTCGACCCACGGCTCTACCTTTCATTCGATCCCTGCGAAACCTTACATTTCAGCAGGATAATGCACGACCGCATGTTGCAGGTCCGGTACGGGCCTTTCTAGATACACAAAATGTTCGACTGCTGCCCTGGCGAGCACATTCTCCACATCTCTCACCAACTGAAAACGTTTGGTCAATGGTGGGCGAGCAACTGGCTCCTCACAATACGTCAGTCACTACTCTTGGTGAACTGTGGTATCGTGTTGAAGCTGCATGGGCAGCTGTACCTGTACACGCCATCCAAGCTCTGTTGGACTCAATGCCCAGGCGTATCGAGGTCGTTATTACGGCCAGAGGTGGTTGTTCTGGGTACTGATTTCTCAGGATCTATGCACCCAAATTGCGTGAAAGTGTAATCACATGGTCCCTTCGCGAGATATACGTAGGAGGGAGCAATATACTGCTTGACTCCTCGGTGAAGGTATATTCTCGAAACTTCGACAAAAGCCCGTACCGAACTACTGAGCACTCTCTTGCAGAGTCTTCCACTGGAGTTTATCTATCATCTCCGTAACGCTTTCGCGATTATTAAATGATCCTGTAACGAAACGCGCTGCTCTCCGTTGGATCTTCTCTATCTCTTCTATCAACCCTATCTGGTACGGATCCCACACTCCTGAGCAGTATTCAAGCAGTGGGCGAACAAGCGTACTGTAACCTACTTCCTTTGTTTTCGGATTGCACTTCCTTAGGATTCTTCCAATAAATCTCAGTCTGGCATCTGCTTTACCGACGATTAATTTTCTATGGTCATTCCATTTTAATTCACTCTTAATGCCTACTCTCAGATAATTTATGATCTGCTATATTGTAGCTAAATGATAAAGGATCTTTCTTTCTATGTATTCGCAGCACATACACTTGTCTACACTGAGATTCAATTGCCATTCCCTGCACCATGCATCAATTCGTTGCAGATTCTCCTGCATTTCAGTACAATTTTCCAATGTTACAACCTCTCGATATACTACAGCATCATCCGCAAAAAGCCTCAGTGAGCTTCCGATGTTATCCACAAGGTCATTTATATATGTTGTGAATAGCAACGGTCCTACAACACTTCCCTGCGGCACACCTGAAATCACTCTTACTTCGGAAGACTTCTCTCCATTGAGAGTGACATGCTGCGTTCTGTTATCCAGGAACTCTTCAATCCAATCACACAATTGGTCTGATAGTCCATATGCTCTTACTTTGTTCATTAAACGACTGTGGGGAACTGTATCAAACACCTTGCGGAAGTCAAGAAACACGGCATCTACCTGGGAACCCGTGTCTATGGCCCTCTGAGTCTCGTGGACGAATAGCGCTAGCTGGGTTTCACACGATGGTCTTTTTCGAAACCCATGCTGGTTCCTACAGAGTAGATTTCAAGTCTCCAGAAAAGTCATTGTACTCGAACATAATACGTATTCCAAAATTCTACAACTGATCGACGTTAGCGATATAGATCTATAGTTTTGCACATCTGTTCGACGTCCCTTCTTGAAAACGGGGATGACCTGTGCCCTTTTCCAATCCTTTGGAACGAAGCGCTCTTCTAGAGACCTACGGTACACCGCTGCAAGAAGGGGGGCAAGTTCCTTCGCGTACTCTGTGTAAAATTGAACTGGTATCCAATCAGGTGCAGCGGCCTTTCCTCTTTTGAGCGATGTTAATTGTAACTTCGGGGCTCACCGTGCCTTCGGCCGTTGCAAGTTCTCTCCTTCCTTGTTTGTGTCGGTGCTGACTCCCCCCAGTAGCCGATACAACAGCGAGTGTGTCTCAATGCAAGTACGTCGTACAGTACACCGTTTTATAGGCATTTTCGCCATTTGAAAGTAGTTCATGTTTTCAAGAGAAAGCATGGACAGTGCTAAGAAGAAAACTGTGACAGTTGCCGAGTGATTGAGCCATTTTGAAGTAGATTAATTCGTAATACTTGTAAAATAATGGACATACCACAGTTATGGGTACTAGTCTACCGTAATGAACATAGTACAAGAACATTTTATTGGCGCTCACTACAGTGTTGGTTTATACATCTCATCCCCCCCCCCCTCCCATCCTATACACTTCTTTCAAGTGACCTACACGTTTATGAGATTATTTCTGAAATTATTGGTTATCTGAAATCTGTCTTTGGAAATACGACAACATGCGTATTTTTTTCACCAAATCCGTTTCGTTTTATTAAAATAAAGCATCATCAGTGGTCTCTAATGAAACGCATTTGCAATCTGGCTAGCTTTTTGCATCTAAAAAAATCATTACAAAAGATGTTGATTTTACTTGTGATACATTACGTATCATTTTAGCTCACATTAGGAAACACTGTCTGTCATTTTTTTGACGTATTCTCTCGATTGACACTGTTATTAGTGTTCGAAACACTATAGCCCACACTTGGAATACTGTCTAGAAATGTTTCAGCCATCTCTTCGTACGCCATATTTTTTACATTCTTGTTTGTGAAGTGTTCGTGCGCCAATTTTCATAAACAAGGTACTTCAAGATACAGTTGTATACGTTTTTGATGTGGTCATTGGCCCACCAGGCTTACTACACTTGTAGCAACTAAAACTTGCTGTCACCTGAAAGCTACCCATTCGTCGTCGGCGAATCTCGAATGTCACCTACATTTCTCTGGTTGCCATGTTAAAAATTGGAGTTTACACCATGTTGCCTGGCTAACATCCTAACGTAATTGCAATAGCGGTAGAATATTGAAAGAGGGCTTTATTAAACGAGCACCTGTGGACAAATCGCGTCAAAAGCTTATAAAAAGCGCATTCTCATATTAGGGTTGCTTTGAGAATTTCATTCTAGCCTTAACGCTTGAGCGCGCGGTCGCAAGTGAGTGTGCTACGTAACATCAATTTTCTCGAAGTAGTGATAGATAGAGATGTGCTCCTAACTCTAAAAATATTCAGTGTCTTAGCTAAATTTCATTTATAGCAATAAATGGAATAAATGGTCTAATATTCCAAGATGCTACTCCAGGCGGGTGTAAAATGAATGTGTGCAACGGAAAATAATAAACGCTGAAGTGAAGATTTGGCCCTGTCTGACTACCCCCTGAAGCAGGTCTTAGGATCTCTTAATTCTAGCTGGCCGGAGTGGCCGAGCGGTTATAGGCGCTAAAGTCTGGAACCGCGCGACAGCTGCGGTCGCAGGTTCGAATCCTGCCTCGGGCATGGATGTGTGTGATGTCCTTAGGTTAGTTAGGTTTAAGTAGTTCTAAGTTCTAGGGGACTGATGACCTCAGAAGTTAAGTCCCATAGTGCTCAGAGCCATTTGAACCATTTGAAATCATAATTCTATAAATTGCAATCTAAACATAAATGAATGATGAAGGCAACTAATCCTACTAAATGACAAAAGTTGTTCCTGCTTGTATATTTATTGTAGATTAAAAAAAACCTTTATATTACAAAGTTTACATTTCCTAAGTAAAATTACTAATCAATTGCCCAGCTCCGCCCCTTATTATAACTGCGCGATCCAATATCAATAACGCGAAATGACTGTCATCATCTACGTAACAAGCACTAGAAGACACTACTTTCAAAGATGATCTACGGTGGTGTGGAACCTCAGTGGAAATAAACTAAGGTGATCACAGCTTTTTAGCTTTATTGCCTTAATAGGCAGAAGCAATTTGCGATATCACCGTATGTACTGTGTCTGGTGCGTCGGCGTGCTGATTCTCGTACACGTCTGCATCGATGGAAGAACTCCAGCTGCAAAATAAAACTCTTTAAAACACTAGGACGGCAGAAGGCGGTCCTCTGACTAATATACTGTAATACTGTCTTCTCCTCTCTGTGTTCTAAGGACGAGAAACGCGAACTCCCAGCCACAAGGACGGAGTTCATATAACGTCTCAATGTGACTGTAGGGAGAAGTGCTCTCAATCACTGAACACTGAGTACTCAACGACGACTTCCATCCCGGAGGTGAAGTCCAGAATCGTATAGGTTCGCAACAGTACAGTGCCTACTGTTCTAACTATAAACTCTCATGAGAGCAAAGATAGCAAGTCCGTCTGTATCAACAAAGCTGATCTCGAGCTACCGTCACACACGGGCGCTCACAACGGAAGACCTCGTCTCTCCACCGCTGGCTTCCCAGCAAGGCTCAGCTCCCCACCATCGTAATTCCGAAAACGAATTATTTTCCCGAAACCACGGAATATTCTCCCTCTCCATAGATTCTTCCGAACGCCGACCAACAATCTTTTAGTCTTTTGTCGTCCAGCGCGGAAAGTTTGGCAGGAAATATCTATATCCATACAATGGTACGTTTCTGAGTAAAAATCCTTGGAAATAACCCAGCCTGCGTGATTTTCGAGGTGACGCTTCCTCGTTCCTCTCACCTGCGTCCAAGATTTGCAAAGTTCGGAAGTATTATCTGGTTATCCTTCAGCCCCTACCGTAATAGCGGCCGATAGCGGCCTGTCGCCCCTATATTAAGTCTTCGCGCTCAGGTGTAACGACGTCCGTCTATTTCCTGTGTTTAAGCAGGATCAACACCTGTGCAGGCCTTCGACCCAGAGCTTCAGTTCTGCCTGCCGTTTCACCTCTACTGGCGTTCCAACCTCTACTAGTACAGACAATCATTCATTACGCCGTTCTGATAATAAAGACACTCCGTCACTTTTCATGCAATAAGCGTTGACAATTGTTTACAAGGCGTACGTGACAATGTCAGTCTCTTTTATATATTCATACATACGGTGTGCAACCTATCACATGATACCTAATTGTGTTTGTAGATCACGGCAAAGTATGTGGATGAGTGTTTGTAAATTATAGCCACCTTACAATATGCACCAAACAATAACTCATAGTTTGCCCTATTTTTCACTGCAAACTTTTCGAAGTTCAGGCATTATATTTCTTATATGCAAAATATCACAATAACTGCGACAATCAGCGAAACAAGAGGCAGGTCATCATGAAGCTGACATATAAAGCTATAACTGACACAAAAACCAAGTTTTTTACCCAACAGTTTCCTTAAAATAGCATGAGAAAGAGTACTGGGTAGCCCATGTCAGCACGCCGTTCTGTAGGAGTAGTGTGTCAGTCACTGACTCGCCGAAAACTCACAGACTTGGCCGAACGAGGCCCGTCACAGAAATCCGCCAGTTTGTGTGAGAGATCGGATCGGCAGTTCCCAGAATTCCGGATAATGGTCTCAAGGTTGTGCCTCCACTAACGCTCAGGCAGGGACTGCAGGCCTTCGAGAATCTGCCGGAAATGTCCGTGGCCCGTCGCTAAAAGCCTACTAGTGTGTGGCGTGCTACACGGAGCGCTCACGGTGGTCGCATGTCCCGCAGCGGCTCCGGCTACAATGGTGCCACACATTCAAGAACGTGATTGTCGGCACTGGGGAAAATAGCGGTGCCGTTCAACGCGGCACAGAAATGACGAAAGGAAATAACTACACACATCAGAAAAAGTTTTGCATCAGCCCGGTTCCTAGAACCCTTGAAGATAGACGTTGACTGTGGATATTGTATCACAGACACAGTCCCTTTGACTTCAGAGCTACACTAAACTCGCCCAAAGATGTAAACAACCATGCATGAGCAGCGCCTATGAGACGGAGGGGGTCCGACAGCCGATCAGTTCCAGTCATTCCACCAGGAAAGAGGTACACGGCTCGTGTTCTCTGTAGTTCAACCATGCCTTGACGGTCAATACAGCGGTTCGATCGCGTCCGCATTGTTACTTTGCGCCAGGAAGGGCTCTCAAAAAGGGAAGTATCCAGGCGTCTCGGAGTGAACCAAAGTGATGTTATTCGGACTTGAAGGAGATACAGAGAGACAGGAACTGTCGATGACATGCCTCGCTCAGGCCGCCCAACGGCTACTACTGCAGTGGATGACGGATTATGGCTCGGAGGGGCCGTGACAGCAACGCCACCATGTTGAATAATGCTTTTCGTACAGCCACAGGACGTCTTGTTACGACTCAAACCGTGCGCAATAGGCTGCATGATGCGCAACTTCACTCCCGACGTCCATGGCGAGGTCCATCTTAGCAACCACGACTCCATGCAGCTCGGTACAGATGGACCCAACAACATGCCGAATGGACCACTCAGGACCGGCATCACGTTCTCTTCACCGACGAGTGTCACATATGCCTTCAAGCAGACAATCGTCGGAGACGTGCTTGGCGGCAACGCGGTCAGGCTGAACGCCTTAGACAGAGTGTCCAGCGAGTGCAGCAAGATGGAGGTTCCCTGCTGTTTTGGGCTGGCATTATGTGGGGCCGACGTACGCCGCTGGTGGTCATGGAAGGCGGCACAATGGCTGTAAGATACGTGAATGCCATCCTCCGAGCGATAGTGAACCATATAGGAAGCATATTGGCGAGGCATTCGTCTTCATGGACAACAATTCGCGCCCCCATCGTGCACATGTTGTGACTGACTACCTTCACGATAACGACATCGCTCGACTAGAGTGGCCAGCATCTTCTCCAGACATGAACCCTATCGAACATCCCTGGGATAGATTGAAATGGGCTGTTTATGGACGACGTGACCCACCAACCACTCTGAGAGATCTACGCCGAATCGCCGTTCAGGAGTGGGACAATCTGCACCAACAGTGCGTTGATGAACTTGTGGATAGTATGCCACGACGAATACAGGCACGCATCAATGCAAGAGGAGTTGCTACTGGGTATTAGAGGTACTGGTGTGTACAGCAATCTGGACCACCCCCTCTGAAGGTCTCGCTGTATGGTGGTACAACATGCAATGTGTGGTTTTCATGAGCAATAAAAAGGGGCGGATATGATGTTTATGTTCATCTCTATTCCAGTTTTCTGTACAGGTTCCGGAACTCTCTGGATAATCATCAGCTGTATAGTGGAAAGACGAACCGGGACTCGAACCCGTGTTTTCCGCTTATAGTGAGCAGTCGCCCTACCATTAGGAATTCCGAGCACGGCTCGGGGCCAACCCAAGCTTCCGTCTGTTCTCAACTGTATGTCGACAACCTGCACTCTTCCATTCATTATTCCCGTACAGAAGAGACATTATCTGAGAGTCACTTGCCCGGTGACGGCGGACATATTTGGTATTGAACTGTCTATATTGTTCAGAAGTACGATGCAATGTTCCTTCGGACCTGCATGCATGCATGAGTGTGTGGGACGACCTTATATAATCTTTCAGCAAGTGATCTGTAA
Organism: Schistocerca piceifrons; assembly: GCF_021461385.2. Lineage (NCBI taxonomy): Eukaryota > Metazoa > Arthropoda > Insecta > Orthoptera > Acrididae > Schistocerca > Schistocerca piceifrons. The sequence goes on from NC_060139.1 coordinate 188,165,116, forward strand.
TTCACTTCTGTCGTTGTAGACTTGTGGCTATGCAGTTTTAAATTTTAACTTGTGTGTGTTTTTGAATACCTCGTCTGACTCAATGACGGGACTGAGAAATGTTTGGGCTCAGCTCAAGCTGGTCATCATTATGTCTATGTCTCATTAGTAATCAAAGGTATTTGTTTTCAACAGCTTGAGTTGCGGTTTAATACTGTTAATACTGTCATTGTTTAAAATCTGTTGCTGTTCATTCTCTCGCTATTTAGGAGTAAAATTTTAAAATTTTCTTTAAATATTTGAATGAATAATTTTTAACTGTTATGTCTATTGTGTGATTATATGGTGATTCATAGCCCCTGTTTTGGATTATTCATTTTTGTCGCAATTGTTAAACCCTATATTACTAAACCCTCGTAAAATGTAAGATTGTAGTTTATACCAATTCGCTGTTCCCGCCAATCTGGCATCGCCAGCACAGGGTGTAAAACAGGAGTTATTTTGTATGTAACATACCACTCGAGAGATTGTAATTAACTAATGCATAAACTATAAAATAGGACGTCCTTTGAATAAAATATAGAGTTGAAAAATTGATGATGGTTTAGTAACAGTGAAACATTTTCCCCCCTTAGTGTCTCACTGAGGTGAATGAATGCTGTGCAAAAACCTCTCTTCTCTGTACATATGCTGAATACAGCAACTTACCATTTCAAGCTCCATGCTACCTGCCGTTTTACTCTGGTTGCACAATACTGTCAAATTCAGCCGCGCGGGGTAGCCGTGCGGTCCAGGGCGAATTGCCACGGTTCGCGCGGCTCCCCCCGTCGGAGGTTCGAGTCCTCCCTTGGGCATAGGTGTGTATGTTGTCCTTAGTGTCAGTTAGTTTAAGTTAGATTAAGTAGTGTGTAAGTCTATGGACCGATGACCTCAGCAGTTTGGTCCCATAGAACTTACCACAAATTTCCATTTATTTTGTAAAACTCACCTTTGCTGTATTATCTGACAGAATATATTTACAAATAGCCTGTTCCCCTACAAAAAACTTACTTCATTATATAGATGAGATGAAAGCCTTCGCCCCTTCAAAGTACGTGTAATTCTATAAAGCCTGTCGTCATAAGCATCTGGCTCAAGACCCATTTACTGCCTCTGTATTGGTATGATGACATCACATGAAGACACCAGTTGCTGGAACAATTACTAAACTGTAGTGTCTTGTTCTGATGCGGCAACAGTACAACTGGAGACGGAAATGTGATGCCTGTGCTAACACGGAGAAAGGAATAGCGCACTGATTTTTTAATCACGTGTTGTTTGTTTTCTCCGAAGTGTAACTGTGTGCGCGAGTGAGAAAGTGTGTGTGTCTGGGTGTATGTGTTTGTGTGTGATGCCGGTATCTCGCACTCCGTCAGATAGCATTTATATCTGCGCCACTTCTGCTCAACACAACGTAACCGCCTGTTCGTCAGGCCGTGTGTTTTCGTGGGTGGCAGCTCGTTGTCCCTTGAAACAAAGCAAACCACTACAAGATTTGTTGGTATTGACTACATTCGTATTTCGACTGCTCTTTAATGCGAGGGCCGTTCGATAAGTAACGCATCACAGTTTTTTTCTGTAAGCAGATTAGTTTTATTCAGGTTTGCAATACACCGTACTCTTCCCCACTCCTTTGGCTATAAAACCCTATTTTTCAACATAATCTCCATTCAGTGTGACGGCCTTACCCCACCAACTGGGAGGGCTTGTATTCCCGCATGGTACCACTGTACTGGTCGACGACCGAGCCACCGTCTTACTACATCAATAACATCCTCATCATCCACGTACTGCTTCCCGTGGAGTGCATCTTTCATTCGTCCAGACAAATGGAAGTTGGAAGGTGCAAGACCTGGGCTATAGGGTGGGTGAGGAAGAGCAGTCCAATGAAGGTTTGGGAGTCCTCTCAGGAGCGCGGCCTTGTGGAAGCCTTGGGTTGTCATGGAGAAGGACGCTGGAGTCGTTTCTTCAGTATCCTGAGAGAAGCACACCCACATTCGAAGCGATCGACAAATGACAATCAAATACCTCGCTGCACAACTGGACGTTTCTGTTGAGAGTGCCAACACACTCGTCCACCATTAGGGTACTCAGGGGCGTATGGTCGCTGGGTTCCTCGCCAATAAACACAAGACCATAAAGAGCAACGAAGGACCATCTGTGGGAAATTGCTTGCGCGTTACTGATCGTGACCATTTTTTGTCGAACATCCTCTGAGGCGATGAAATATGGATTCATCACTTCGAAACGGAAGCAAAACGGCAGTCCATGGAGTGGCGCCTCACCACCTCTCTTCCGAAGTAAAAGATCAAATTATCCATCTTTTTGATTTGCAGCTCCTTGTATTGACCGTGTTTGCAGTAAAAATTTTTGGGATTTGAGGTCCGCCAGTTACGCAAAACACCGTTTTTCTCAGTACCGAACCACAATAGAAACAGACTTAAGAATACCAGAACACAGCCACAGCATATACAGCAAACTGACCACTGAGGAAAACTTCCATATACAGAAGGCAATAGCGAACGGAAAACAGGTCTTAAACGAATACACTACACTCTGCAATGGCACACTATTTAACACATTAAAGGAACTTCACAAATAAAAACAGCACAAACATATAAAGTCTACACACAAGCACGCGCACGTACGTACACACACACACACACACACACACACACACACACACGAAAAATAAATACACTAAAATCTGCAAAGACGCACGATTTACACACAAATAGGAATACCATATAAAAGAAAACACACACACCTAAGAAACACACAGAAAACACACACACATACGAACACACACACACACACACACACACACACACACAAAGATAAAATGCAAATAAAATTCAAATTTGGCGCCGAACTCTCTGGTGAACAAATGAACACTACCTGGGCTGGGACACATAGTAAACCGCAATCACACTGTGTTCTGGTGTAATGAAAAGCGTTTTACTGCGTTATTTGTAGAAAATACTTGTTATAGCTGCGTATGCATCACAACGTCTCAGTATGATGCGGAAAATGGACGTGCTTGCCACACGAAAACGTAAGTAAATACGAAAATAGGCGCGAAAACATCGCGAAAAACTAAATTACACCTTAGAAGATAGGTTAACTCTCACAAAAAAAAACTTTCTCATCAACATCGTTTGCTTGCAGATGACAAGCTACCTCTAATAATTAACACAAAAGTGATGCAGAAAATTCATGCTCACCAAATGTAAAGGTATTTACAAAAAGAAACGATCTGTTGTTTGCAGCACATAATTTTGTAAGCATGTAACAAAATGTACACATTGCAGAATAAATTAAAACGAAAACCCACTGATGATGGCACAGAGGTGCCGAAACATGTTTGGGTACTCAGAAAAACGGTGTTTTGCGTAACTGGCGGACCTCAAATCCCTAAAAGATCAAAGCTGCACCCTCAGCCGGAAAAAGTCATAGCTGCCCTCAGGGAACTGAAAAACCACTTCGGCATGTTCTTCATCACAAAAAAGCAAACGAACTTCACCATCTCCATGACAACACAAGGCCTCACACAAATCTGCGCACCCGAGTGCAGCTCACAAAACTTCACTGGACTGTCCTTACTGATCCACTGTAGAGCTCAGATCTCGCACCTTCTAGGTCAATGGAGGATGCACTCTGCGGGATGCAGTACGTGGGTGGCGGAGAGGTTATTGATGCAGCATGACGTTGGCTCCGACGTCGATCAGCAGAATGGTACCATGCGGGCATACAGGTCATCTCTCAGTGAGGAGGCATAAGGCTGTAACATTGAACGGAGATTATGTTGAAAAATATGGTTTTGTAGCCGAAAGAGTGGGGAAATACACTGAAGCGCTACTGCGCTGCGGTCGTGAGGCGTAGCACTGTTTACGATCCTGCCCTGGGGGCGGTTAAGTGGGAGATGTGTCTCAGAGCTGGATAGTGACAGATGGTGATGCGAGACTGGACGCGCACGTAGTTTATGTGTCAGCCGATAGAGGACAGTATTGGATAGGGGACTGGTTTAGTTTCGATTGTGCCCACTAGAGTGCACTAAAGTAATAGAATGTTTTTCATAAACTGTTCTAGTATTTTCATAAAGTGTTATTATGTCTTTTTGTGTAGGTAAAATGTTATAAATGTGTTTTAGCAGTATGAATGACGCGTGAGTGTGGTTTAAGGTTGATATGAAGATAATTGTTTAACGAGTTATGTAGTAGGCAGAGAAGACTTAGTGTATTCTAGAGAAGAGTGGGAGCCTATCCATGAAACAGTTCGGACGTGTGTAATAGTAGTAGTTCCGATGGAAATGATAAGTTTCCGGATCTAGCAGTGTTTCATGCATCAAAATGGTGGTAAAGTGACGGCATAATTATTTGGGCGTGTAGAAATTTCGTAATTTTTAAGTGAATTTTGTGACGAGAAAAGACGTATATTCCGCGTGGCTAAAAGCTGTGGCTAAAAACTGTGACTGCATTTGGTACCGACAGACTTAATATCTGGCGAGCATTCTCAATCAAAAACAATCAGTATTTTTGTAGCTATTACGTTTTCGGGAAATGCAACACCATGAACTTGCTAACGTGAGTGAAAGGCATTATGAGTGACTGTGTGAAGACTAGCACGGGCCTGGCAGTGATACTTGTTCACCTAAGTTTCAGAATATATTAATTGAGGACAAAATTTCCAACCTTTCATTTGTGTGAAAACTTTCTCCCGAAACGTAGATTAGTGACATAAATTGCAGCCTGGTTCACGTCGAAGTACAGTAGATTTCACTCGGCTTTCCTACTGATGATCTGCTGAGACAATGTTCACAGGTAGGTGCAGGTCCGTCGTAAAGGGACGGAAGGAACCGCGCCGCCGCAGTCGGCAGTGCCTATATAAGACAACAAGCGTCTGGCGCAGTTGTTAGATCGGTTACTGCTGCTACAATGGCAGGTGACCAAGATTTAAGTGAGTTTGAACCTGGTGCTATAGTCGGCGCACGAGCGGTGGGGCACGGCATCCCCGAGGTAGCGATGAAGTGGGGATTTTGCCGTACGACCATTTCACGAGTATACCGGTAATATCAGGAATCCGGTAAAACATCGAATCTGCGACATCTATGCGGCCGGAAAAAGATCTTGCAAGAACGGGACCGACGACGACTAAAGGGAATCGTTCAACGTGACAGAAGCGTGACCGTTCCTCAAATTGCTGCAGATTTCAATGCTGGGCCATCTACAAGTGCCAGCGTGTGAAGCATTCAACGAAAGATCATCGATATGGGCTTTCGGGACCGAAGGCTCACTCGTGTACTCTTGATGACTCCACGATACACAGCTTTACGCCTCGCCTGGACCCGTGAACACCGACATTGGATTGTTGATGGCTGGAAACACGTTGTCTGGTCGGACGAGTCTCGTTTCAAATTGTATCGAGCGGATGGACATGTACAGGTATGAAGACAACCTCACGAATCCATAGACCTTGTATGTCAGCAGGGGACTGTTCAAGCTGGTGCAGGCTCTGAAATGGTGTGGGGCGTGTGCAGTTACTAGCGTAGATACGACTCTGACAGATGACATGTACGTAAGCCTCCTGTCTGATCACCTGCATCCATTCATGTACATTGTGAACTCCGACGTACATGGGCAATTCCAACAGCAGAATGCGGCACCCACCTCCAGAATTGCTACAGAGTGGCTCGAGGAACACCCTTTTCAGTTTAAACAGTTCCGGCGGCCATTAAACTTCCGAGACATGATCATTATTGAGCATATGTGTGATGTCTCGGAATGTGCTGTCCAAGAGATCTCCACCCCCTCTTACTCTTACGGATTTATGGACAGCCCAGCAGGATTCATTGTGCCAGTTCCCTCCAGTACTACTTCAGACATTAGTCGAGTTCATAGCACGTCGTGTTGCGCCACTTCTGCGTGCTCGCGGGATCCTACACGATATTAGGCAGGTGTACCAGTTTCTGTTCAGTATATATGATGAATGGGAATCCTGAATAAAATCAAAAACATATGTAGCATTACGTATTGATCGCGCTCCGCATGTTAAGAATAGAACCGAACCCAACACACTATCCTGAAGCACACCTGTGTTTATGTGTTTCTAATCTGAAAGATTAGAATTTACCATCAGCAGTGTGAACTATATGTTTTGCATTCTATTTTGCGGGTAAGGCTGGTTTGGTATTCCGCTTATACATTGCGATTCTAGTTTGCTTAATATTATTTTTCTGATAAACGGTGTCAGAAGCCTTGAAAAAGGTTGAGAATATGCCTGTACAACAGTTAACTAATGTGTGTGAATTCCTAAGGGACCAAACTGCTGAGGTCATTGGTCCCTAGACGTACACACTACTTAAACTACAACACTCCCATCCATGCCCGAGGGAGGACTCGAACCTCCGGCGGGAGGGGCCGCACGATTAGTGACATGGCGCCTCTAACCACGCTGCTACTCCGCGCGGCAAAGTTAACTTTGTGTGGAATTAGGAGTACCACTTTTGTTAACTCTCTGATGGCTAATATAGTCTTTCTCCAATCAGGAAATCAAATTGTTGAAAAGGTGATGTTTATCTGTGGTTGATTCTATGATTTTTAATAGCGCTGACAGTAGCGAAACTGCTCGGTAGCTTACTTTGCACTATAGACGGCACTGAAGAAGGCTTTGTATTAACTGCGAGTGCCGCAGGGGAGTGTCGTAGGACCGTTGCTATTCACAATATATATAAATGACCTTGTGGATAACATAGGAAACCCACTGAGCCTTTTTGCGAATGATGCTGTAGTATATCGCTGCGAAGGATTAGCCGAGCGGTCTGAGGCGCTGCACTCATCGACTGTGCGGCTGGTCCCGGCGGAGGTTTGAGTCCTCCCTCTGACATGGGTGTGTGTGTTTGTCCTTAGGATAATTTAGGTTAAGTAGTGTATAAGCTTAGTGACTGATGACCTTAGAAGTTAAGTCCCATAAGACTTCACACACATTTGAACATTTGTGCTGGTCCATCGCATCCGACCTCAGTGCATTTGTTGCCTATGACGAGAAAGTAACATTCCCAGCTGAACGAGGAAATGTCCTGACCGTTTAGTGAACTGTTAAGTGTTGTGAGGGCTGCCATCTTGCATCGGTATGTCGCCTGACAGTAATTGCAGCCAGCTTAGACCGCTAGAGCGGGCTTGACTCCCTCGCTGTTGACATAGCGGTCGACCGGGGTGAGCAGACAGGCAGCCGAGGCGAATGAACGCCGCCCACGGGCGGAGCACCAGCGTCGGCAGGTGGCTCCCGTATAGCTGTCCGAATGCGCACTGCTTGTGCCGCTGCAGCACTGGGGCTTTATAAAGTGGTGACGCAGCGGCGCGAACTTCTCATTGTAGAGTTGTGGCGAAGCGTATTGTAACACTACGACTCCTTGAGAGCGCGCACGCGCGCGTGCGCACACACACATACACACACACACACACACAGTTTTCTTTTTTCCGATTTATGTTGCACGTTGGGTCCCAGATTCGAATCAAAGTCGAGGAGCACAAGTGCGAAGCTCGTTATAAAACAAATCTTTAATCACACCAAAGGAGCGAGTGCAACGCTCGTTGTTCTCTCTTGCTACGCCAAGAAGAAATGCAGATAAGCGGGTATTCATTGGACAAATATACTGCACTACAACTGACATGTGATTACATTTTCACGCAATTTGGCTGCATAGATCCTGAGAAATCAGTACCCACAACAACCACCTCTGGCCGTAATAACGGCCTTGATATGCCTGGGAATTGAGTCAAACAGAGCTTGGGTGGTGTGCACAGGTACAGCTGCCCATACAGCTTGAACACGATACGACAGTTCATCAGGAGTAGTGAGTGGCGTATTGTGACGAGCCAGTTGCTCGGCCACCATTGACCAGACGTTTTCAATTGGTGACAGATCTGGAGTATGTGCTGGTCAGGGCAGCAGTCGAACATTTTCTGTATCCAGAAAGTCCCGTACAGGACTGCAACATGCGATCGTGCATTATCCTGCTGAAATGTAGGGTTTTGCAGGGATCGAATGAAGGGTAGAGCCACGGGTCGTAACACATCTGAAATGTAACGTCCACTGTTCAAAGTGCCGTCAGTGCGAACAAGGGGTGTCCGAGACTTGTAATCAATGGCACCCCATACCATCACACCGAGTGATACGCCAGTATGGCGATGACGAATATACGCTTCCAATGTGAGTTCACCGCGATGTCGCCAAACACGGATGTGACCATCATGATGCTGTAAACAGAACCTGGATTCATCCGAAAAAATGACGTTTTTCCATTCGTGCACCCAGGTTCGTCGTTGAGTAAACCATCGCAGGCGCTCCTGTCTGTGATGCAGCGTCAAGGGTAACCGCAGCCATGGTCTCCGAGCTGGTAGTCCATGCTGCTGCAAACGTCGTCGAAATGTTCGTGCAGATGGTTGTTGTCTTGCAAACGTCCCCATCTGTTGACTCAGAGATCGAGGCGTGGCTGCACGATTCGTTACAGCCACGAGGATAAGATGCCTGTCATGTCGACTGCCAATGATATGAGGCCGTTGGGATCCAGCACGGCGTTACGTATTACCCTCCTGAACCCACTGATTCCATATTCTGCTAACAGTGATTGGATCTCGAGCAACGCTAGCAGCAATGTCGCGATACGATAAACCGCAATCGCGATAGGCTACAATCCGACCTTTATCAAAGTCGGAAACGTACGCATTTCTCCTCCTTACACGAGGCATCACAACAACGTTTCACCAGGCAATGCCGATCATCTGCTGTTTGTGTATCGGAAATCGGTTGGAAACTTTCCTCACGTCAGCACGTTGTAGGTGTCGCCACCGGCGCCAGCTTTGTGTGAATGCTCTGAAAAGCTAATCATTAGCATATCACAGCATCTTCTTCCTGTCGGTTAAATTTCGCGTCTGTAGCACGTCATCTTCGTGTTGTACCAATTTTAATGGCCAGTAGTGTAATATAACTGGTGGTTGAGTTTGGCCACCATGCACAACGATGACGCCGTCGCAGTGAGAACAACAAGATTAGGTGTGCACCAGGTTACGTTTACTATTAGTGGGCCGCCTAACCATGAAAAAGCCGTAGGACAACGTGAAGGATGTTGTGACCTAAGTCAAGAGCCGGCCGCGGAGGTCTAGCGGTTCTAGGCGCTCAGTCCGGAACCGCGCGACTGCTACGGTCGCAGGTTCGAATCCTGCCTCGGGCATGGATGTGTGTAATGTCCTTAGGTTAGTTACGTTTAAGTAGTTCTAAGTTCTAGGGGACTGATGACCACAGATGGTAAGTCCCATAGTGCTCAGAGCCATTTGAACCATTTGAACCTAAGTCAAGACTGAGATTAAGAAATATTTATTTGAATCGATAAAATAAAAAAAACGCATGTTCGCATATTTGGCGAAATGTGATCCTGGCGGATTATGTATTTTCGAGGTAGCGACATTAATTGTGACAGAAATACCTCATGTCCATGTAATGATTTCTGTGTTATCAGGCGGTAAATTTTAATGTTTTGTTCAGAAACCTTTCATGTCCAGTGATATGAGACGTTTTTACAACCGAGCGGAGTAGCGCAAGTGGTTAACACACTGGACAAGCATGCAGGGGACGGCGGTACAAACCCTCGTCCAGCCATCTTGATTTAGGTTTTCCGTGATCTCCCTAAATCGCTTCAGGCAAATGCCGGGATGGTTCCTGTGAAAGGGCACGACCGACTTCCTTCCCCATCCTTCGCTAATCCGAGTTTGTTCTCCGTCTCTAATGAATTCGTTGTCGACAGGACGTTAAACACTAATCTCCTCTTGTTCCTTCCTTTTATACACTTAATGAATCCAAATATCCAGAATGAAATTTTCACTCTGCAGCGTAGTGTGCGCTGATATGAAACTTTCTGGCAGTTTAAAACTGTGTGTCGGACCGAGACTCGAACTCGGGACCTTTGCCTTTCGCGGGCAAGTGCTCTGCCAACTGACTTCCCCAAGCTCAGTTGGTAGAGCACTTGCCCGCGAAAGGCCAAGGTCCTTCATTTGTGTCTCAATCCGCACACAGTTTTAATCTGCCAGGAAGTTTCGAATGCAAATACCATTCTCTTTCGTTTCCCTGGTTATTTAGTTTGTATTCAAAGGTTCTTGTATCTGACCGCTAAACAGGTGACGTTCAGTAACATTGTATGACTAGTACAAGTAATATTATAATCAGTTTTTATTTCATTATTACATCTGCTTAACTATTATTTGTGCATTGTTACAGGATTTCTAATGCGAGTGATGTGAACCACCAAGAAAGGGAAGGAACGGCGTTCGCAGCAAGTTTAAATGTGATGTTATAAAGCAAGCGAGATTGAAAAACAGAAAATACACAAAATACAAGGAGTAGGACGTTTGGCCCAAAGCTCATGGTTTTCAATGCAGGTAAGAATCTTACAACACCTACACAATCAATTTAATGATCACGTTATCAGTAACCAAAGCTGAGAAGCTTCTCAGCTTTGGTTACTGATAACTAGATACCAGTGTCTATGAGTTTAATTTGTACACCACAACACTGAAGATGATCACTATGTGATTGAAAATCGATTTTGCTATCAATAAACCATCAATATTACGGCCAACGCTGACCTTCCTTTTAATTTAACATGTATGGTCGCTGTGCACACAGCACTCCATGGAGTCGCCAATCAATAACCATGTAATTATTGTTTTTACTGTGATTTGTGTATTTTGTTTCCCACTTAATAACTTTTAAATGTTAATCCAAATTATGTTAAGGTTATATTGAATTTTATCTTTTACTATCTAGGAATCCAGCATTATTTTCACAGCTCATTTGGACTATTTTATGCTTTTGCAGATGCCGTGTGAGACGCCATGAATATATTTGAGACGAAGACCAACACGAAATTTACAACAAATTTAAATCCTCTTCATCTAAAAATGAACAAGATGAACACTTTCAAAATCGTATTGAAGTAAAGCCCGTTGTTAGTATGAGGCCTAGAATAACAGGGAAAGATAAAAACGAATTTGTGGCATGAGTGATGGTAGAATGAAAAGAATAAGAAAACTTCTGGCTCTTGGTGAATCGCCAAAAGACAAAAGAGGCAAATCGACATCAGGAAATGCTAAATTTGTCAGACTTATGTTGCTGCTTCAGGATCACATTAAGAAGTATCCATTGTGATAGCGACGAATACCTTAGCCCAAGACTAAACGTCAAAATAATGGGGCAAATGTATCTGCAAACACATTCACAGTTCAGGTCCCAGAAGAATGAACCATCTGAGTCTGTAACTTCCTGGGTTTACGTGAAAATGTTCCATGAAAGCTTTGGTCTGAAATTTGGACAACCCCAGACTGATACCTATTGTGTCTGTGAACAGTTGAATGTCAAAAATTACAAGTCTTCATCTCAACATCAATGCTAGAAGAACTTATGCGACGGAATTAATGTTACATAAACGTCGGACTAAGAAGTTTTACTCCAAACTTCAAGAAATTGAGGAACTAGTAAAATCTCATGACGATGTATGTGAGCTAACATTTTATTTTATGTAGTATGTAATGCTTCCTGCAACTGCAATGCAAGAAACCTTCTATCTCTGGCAACTAAAAATGTTTTTAACATCCATTCACTCAAAACCCGATTCTACCTTGACCAAAGGGATACTGCAAAGAAAGGACCTAATGAGGTTTCGTCGTTTCTTCTTCACTGTATTGAAGACAAAGTCAGCCACATAGTAAAACCTCTGCACGCCATGTCTGACGGAGTTGGAGAACAGTACAAAAGCTACAGTCGTGTTCGTGTCTTTCTTATTTTGATGGATGTACGGGGAGTTCAAACAATAACACATTGTTCCCCAATCAGGAGCCACTCATACCTGTTCTGTGATAGGAACTTCATCGTGGCGAACACAAAGATGAAAACGATTGACCGTATCTATTTTCCTAAAGAATGTACAGGACTTATTCTACAGTCAAATTTCCAAAACAAGTTTGAAGTGAAAATGTTTGAAACCTCCGACATAAAGAACATACAAGACAGATGGCTTCAGTGCTACAAAAAAAATGGTTTCTGAGAAATCCAAAGAATCCAGTGCACCACCACACAAGAAAGACAAATTTGCGGTCTCACAATTAAATCAGTTGCTAGTCATGATAAACGTGAAAGGTATATTGATAGCAAGGCCGTTCATTGATTGGATGACAGTATCAACGTTCAGTTTGTCAAAAGGAGTTTCACCTGCTTACCCTATATTAAGAGCCTACAATGAATATATCTCCATCAGTTAACAGAAAATGGAAGATATCAGAAAGTTTCTGTCTTACTTACGTGGAGAAACTCATGCGAGAGAGTTTTGTGCATACGTGTTTGGACGTCCCACTCGTAGAACAGCATAACCTGGAGAGTATTGTGAAGACGTGCACGTTGTGCAATATTTTTGACATTTACATCTACATCGATACTCCAAAAATGGTTCAAATGGCTCTGAGCACTATGGGACTTAACTTCTGAGGTCATCAGTCCCCTAGAACTTAGAACTACTTAAACCTAACTAACCTAAGGACATCACACACACCCATGCCCGAGGCAGGATTCGAACCTGCGACCGTAGCAGTCGCGCGGTTCCGGACTGAGCGCCTAGAACCGCGAGACCACCGCGGCCGGCATCGATACTCCGCAATCCACCTTACGACAAGTGGCAGAGGGTACCTCGTACCACTACTAGTCATTTATTTTCCTGTTCCACTCACAAACACAACGAGGGGAAAACGACTGTCCATATGGCACCGTATGAGCCCTATTTTCTCTTATCTTATCTTTGTGGTCCTTGCGCGAAATGTATGTTGTGGGCAACAGAAACATTCGGTAGTGAGCTTCAGATGGCCTTCTAAGCCGTATACGGTTCCAGCAAGATAGGGCTAGAGCTTATACGGCCAGTAATTCAGTGACTATCTTACACTCACAGTTCGTTGATATACCACTTCTGGCTAGATCATCTGATCTTTCAGCCTTCGTTTTTTTTCTGTGGGGTAGCTGCAAAACCAAAGTTTATCATGGCATATCCACAGTACTAACGAATTGAACGCCGCAATCCACGAAGAGTTAGAGGCTCTTCCTCAAGAAATAATTCAGAACTTAATGATATGTTTCAGCCATGCGTGTGAAGCTTTCTAAAAGATATATTGGTGTAAATATACTCTAAACCTTATAGCAACCAAACGAAAATGTACTACTTCCCGTGAGACACCCAACACCCAACTGAAATTTTGTTGTGAACTCTAAATGACATGTGGATATATTGCATTTGTTTTTGTTTCGCAAAGAACACGTCTGTAGACGGCAGGAAACAGGACATGAAGTTATTAGTGGTAGTCATACAAATGTAAATACCATCTCAAAAACATAAGCTGCTTCGATGAACTTCCATGAAACGTGCTGTCTAAAAAGATGCAAAAATTTTATTTGTAGATAGGACAGGTGAATTTTTTCCCTTAGACTTTTCTTGTTGTTAACTGTTTCCTTCGTTTCGTTTTTTTCCCCAAATTTCCAGATTTGTTCTACGAGTATCATTTCTTTTAAATTGTTGTTTTCTTATGGCTAAATTAATTGCCTAAATTGTCTATCATTAGTTCTAGCACAAGCTTCTAAAGGATGCATCGCCATTGTCTTACTCGCTCCCATATCCCCCGTTCCTGCTGTATCAGCTAAAATCCTTATTGAACATGCTGGCGAAGGATGTCAACACTCGCAATAGATCATCAGTACACTACGTCCTTTAAATACTCCCCAATTATAAAAACCGAGTTGATTGGGATCAGAAGATCGAGCAGGTCAAGATGTTGCTGCCCCACGACCTATGCATTTACGGTGTTTGGGATAAGCTAATTTAAAACTGTTCTTGCTTGCAGAGCAAAATCAGATGGTGTCCCATCGTGCATGAACCACGTATTATGACATAAGTGTTGTGGAACGTAGTCCAGAGAAACATTTAAATGTACCATTAAAAACTGAACGTATGACCTTCCGGTCAATGTTCCATGGAGAAAGCAAGGTCAGACTGATCTCTCTCCAACTAAGCAAGCTCATACATTAAAGCTGAACGGTTGCTCATGTCTCCAAAGGATTTTCATCTGGCCAAATATGGGTGTTGTGAAAATTCTGAACTCCATTCCTGCTAAACTTTGCTTCATCAGCGACACAAAGTCAACACGGATTTAGAAAACGTCGTTCTTGTGTAACACAACTAGCTCTTTACTCACACAAATTGTTGAGTGCTACTGACAAGGGATTTTAAATTGATTCCGTATATCTAGATTTCCAAATGGCCTTTCACACTGTACCACACAATCCGCTTGTAATGAAATTACATGCTTATGGAATATCATCCCAGTTATCTGACTGAATTCGTCATTTTCTGTCAGAGCGGTCACAGTTCTTAGTAATTAACGGAAAGTTACCAAAAAAACAGAACTGATTTCTGGTGTTCCACAAGGTAATGTTACAGGCCCTCTGCTGTTCTTTATCTATATAAACGACAATCTGAGCAGCCGTCTTAGGTTGTTTGCAGATGGTGATGCATTTTATTGTCTAGTAAACTCGTCAGCAGATCAAAACAAATTGCATAACGATTTACAAAAGATATTTGTATGATGCAAAAATTGACAATTGACACTAAATAATGAAACGTGTGAGGTCATTCATACGAGTGCTAAAAGGAATCCATTAAACTTTGGTTGCAAGATAAATCAAATCTAAAGGCCGTAAATTCAACTAAATATCTAGGAATTACAATTACGGGTAACTTAAATTTGAAAGAACACATACGAAATGTTTTGGAGAAGGCAAACTAAAGACTGCATGTTATTGGTAGAACACTTAGAAAATGTAACAGATCTTCTAAGGAGACTGCCTACGCTATGCTTGTCCGTCCTCTTTTGGAGTACTGCTGCGCGGTGTGGGATCCTTACAAATAAGATTAACGGAATACATCAAGAAAGATCAGAGAAGAGCAGCACGTTTTGTACTCTCGCGAAATAGGGGAGAGAGTGTCATGGACTTGATACAGGATTTATGGTTGACATCATTAAAACAAAGACGTTTTTCGTTGCGGCGGAATCTTCTCACGAAATTTCAACCACCAACTTTCTCCTCCGAACGTGAAAATATTTTGTCAAACCTGAACTACATAGAGAGAAACGATCATAATAATACAATAAGGGAAATTGGAGCTCGCACGGAAAGATATAGGTGTTCATTTTTTCCGTGCGGTATTCGAGATTGGAATAAAGGACAATTATTGTGAAGGTGGTTCGATGAACGCTCTGCCAGGCACTTCAGTGTGATTTGCTGAGTATCCATGTAGATGTAGATTAGTATGACAGATAGAAAGTGGTTGTCTTGAGTACACATCACCAGTAACCAAGTAGCATTACTGGACTGAAAATCTTTATGAATAAGATCTTGCACTCCTTGAAGATGACATGGGTAAAGGAGTTGCTCTCGTAATACTTTCCACGCCGTCACATCACTGACATTCTCAGTTTCTGCCGTTTCTCCAGAACTTCTGCCATTATTGTCCTCAATATGATGAAGTACTCGATATTCTAAATCAGGTGTCCTAGTACCATTTGGTCTTCCATAATGAAATGATCTTTCCTCAAAAGAGCCTGTCTCCAGAAGACGTCGATGTATTTTTTGAAAGGTCTTATTGTTCGATAAAAGTCTATAAAGAAATATTTCAGCATGCAAAAGTCTGCCTTCAGTCGCATTGCAATCCGCAGTTCATACAGGAGGTGCACGTCCGCCATATGTTGATTACAATATATTTTAGCCAGAAATGTACAGCACACACGAGTCCAAGTCGGTATATTACCCGCCTTTCCCTATAGCTTACCGCTGTTTTTCTCAGACTTTCAAACATCTTGCACAATTTGACATTGCCGAACGCTTTTTCTAGGTCGACAAATCCTATGAACATGTCTTTATTATGTTTTTTTTTTAGCGTCGTTTCCATTACTAACCGCAACGTCAGAACTGGCTCTATGGTGTCTTTACCTTTATTAAAGCCAAACTGAGCGTCACCTAACATCTCCTCAGTTCTCTTTTACATTCTTCTGTATATTATTCTTGTCAGCAACTTGGATGCTGCAATCTTCGGAACTGTGTGGAAGATATGTTTACGGAGGTCAGATGGTATATCGCCACAATCATACATTCTACACACCAACGTGAATAGTCGTTTTGTTCTTATTTCCAATGATTTTGGAAATGATTTTAGAAATTCTGATGGAATGTTATCCATCCCTTCTGCCTTATTCGATCTTAAGTCTCCCAAACTCTTTTAAATTCTGACTCTAATATTGTGTTTCCTGTCTCTTCTAATCGATTTCTGTTTCTTCTTCTATCACGTCATCAGACATGTCTTCCCACTCATAGAGGCCTTCGATGTACTCCTTCCATATATCCGCTCTCTCAACCGCATTTAACAGTGGAATTTCCATAGCATTCTTAATGTTACCACACTCGGTTTTAAGATCACCGAAGGTTTACATGCTGAGTCGTTCCTTCTAAGAGTCTAGAAAATGGCAAAGAATTCTAGAAAGCTACAAAGTAAGTTTATCGCAGGATACATCCATTTACTTGCTTAAGGGGTAGTCCACGTGGACGTGCTTGCTGCCAGACCAGCTGGAGAGAACACTCCAGTCGGGAAATGGCCACCATCCACAGGCTGACCGTAACTGCTGCCAGCAACAAATCCGACGTGCTGTTGATTCTACAGATAGAGCCGTCAAATATATAAAGAGTTGCGTAAAGCAAGACAGAGGCGGGAGAATCGTCCAACAGCGGAAATACACCAAAAAGTCTGACTTTGTCCAACGGAAGTGGAAAAGACTACGAAGCAGCACTCCTCTCATTTACACGCTCTCAATGGCTGCCAAGCTGTGTTCACAGTCGAAGCAAAAAGTGAAATGCTGATAATGGTAGCTACACACTTCGATTTCGTATCGTGTAAATTATAATGTTACCAAAGTTGTGAGAGTTATTACAGTTCTTAAATCAACTGCACCACACATGAACCTCTAATATTTTCGGACAAATGCTTTTAAAATGATATATTTTTCACATCTGCAATTTCTTGCAAGTCATCCCAAAGCAACGTGCTGAGAACTAATATAACCAAATTAGTATTATATTAAAACATTTTATACACTGTCGCGTGAAAAGTAGTAGAAATGAGAACAGCGAGAAACTTAATATCGGGATTGATGGTCACGAAACAGATGAAGTTAAGGAATTCTGCTACTTAGGCAGTAAAACAAGGACGACATCAAAAGCAGACTAGCAATGGCAAAACGGGCATTGCTGGTCAAGAGAAGTCTACTAATATCAAATATTGGCCTTAATTTGAGGAAGGAATTTCTGAGAATGTACGTCTGGAGCACAGCATTGTATAGTAGTGAAACATGGACTGTGGGGAAACCGGAACAGAAGAGAATCGAAGCATTTGAGATGTGGTGCTACAGACTAATTTTGAAAATTAGGTGGACTGATAGGGTAAGGAAGGAGGAGGTTCTCCGCAGAATCGGAGAGGAAAGGAATATGTGGAAAACAGTGATAAGGAGAAGGGGCAGGATGATAGGACATCTGTTGAGACATGAGGGAATGACTTCCATGGTACTAGAGGGAGCTCTAGAGGGCAAAACTGTAGAGGAAGACAGAGATTGGAATACATCCAGCAAATAAATGAGGACGTAGGTTGTAAGTGCTACTCTGAGATGAAGAGGGTAGCACAGGAAAGGAATTCGTGGTGGGCCGCGTCAAGCCAGCCAAAAGACAAAATGGTTCAAATGGCTCTTAGCACTATGGTCCACTACAACTTAGAACTACTTAAACCTAACTAACTTAAGGACATCATACACATCCATGCCCGAGGCAGGATTCTAATTCGAACCTGCGACTGTAGCAGTCACGCCGTTCCAGACTGAAGCGCCTAGAACCGCTCGGCCATTCCGGCCGGCAGTCAGAAGACAGATGACAATATATATATATATATTTTTTTTTTCCGACACACACACACACACACACACACACACACACACACACACACACACACACACGCACACACACACACACACATATATATATATATATATATATATATATATATATATATACTCCTGGAAATTGAAATAAGAACACCGTGAATTCATTGTCCCAGGAAGGGGAAACTTTATTGACACATTCCTGGGGTCAGATACATCACATGATCACACTGACAGAACCACAGGCACATAGCCACAGGCACTAGTACAGTGTATATCCACCCTTCGCAGCAATGCAGGCTGCTATTCTCCCATGGAGACGATCGTAGAGATGCTGGATGTAGTCCTGTGGAACGGCTTGCCATGCCATTTCCACCTGGCGCCTCAGTTGCACCAGCGTTCGTGCTGGACGTGCAGACCGCGTGAGACGACGCTTCATCCAGTCCCAAACATGCTCAATGGGGGACAGATCCGGAGATCTTGCTGGCCAGGGTAGTTGACTTACACCTTCTAGAGCACGTTGCGTGGCACGGGATACATGCGGACGTGCATTGTCCTGTTGGAACAGCAAGTTCCCTTGCCGGTCTAGGAATGGCAAAACGATGGGTTCGATGACGGTTTGGATGTACCGTGCACTATTCACTGTCCCCTCGACGATCACCAGTGGTGTACGGCCAGTGTAGGAGATCGCTCCCCACACCATGATGCCGGGTGTTGGCCCTGTGTGCCTCGGTCGTATGCAGTCCTGATTGTGGCGCTCACCTGCACGGCACCAAACACGCATACGACCACCATTGGCACCAAGGCAGAAGCGACTCTCATCGCTGAAGACGACACATCTCCATTCGTCCCTCCATTCACGCCTGTCGCGACACCACTGGAGGCGGGCTGCACGATGTTGGGGCGTGAGCGGAAGACGGCCTAACGGTGTGCGGGACCGTAGCCCAGCTTCATGGAGACGGTTGCGAATGGTCCTCGCCGATACCCCAGGAGCAACAGTGTCCCTAATTTGCTGGGAAGTGGCGGTGCGGTCCCCTACGGCACTGCGTAGGATCCTACGGTCTTGGCGTGCATCCGTGCGTCGCTGCTGTCCGGTCCCAGGTCGACGGGCACGTGCACCTTCCGCCGACCACTGGCGACAACATCGATGTACTGTGGAGACCTCACGCCCCACGTGTTGAGCAATTCGGCGGTACGTCTACCCGGCCTCCCGCATGCCCACTATACGCCCTCGCTCAAAGTCCGTCAACTGCACATACGGTTCACGTCCACGCTGTCGCGGCATGCTACCAGTGTTAAAGACTGCGATGGAGCTCCGTATGCCACGGCAAAGTGGCTGACACTGACGGCGGCGGTGCACAAATGCTGCGCAGCTAGCGCCATTCGACGGCCAACACCGCGGTTCCTGGTGTGTCCGCTGTGCCGTGCGTGTGATCATTGCTTGTACAGCCCTCTCGCAGTGTCCGGAGCAAGTATGGTGGGTCTGACACATCGGTGTCAATGTGTTCTTTTTTCCATTTCCAGGAGTGTATATATGTCGAAAAAAAATTGATACGCCTGGAAAGAAGACGTCGATCTTGGTCTGATGACGGCGTGTCACCTAGGTGGCCGTAGATGTACTGATAATGGTTTCAACTTTGACTGCCAATAGATAGCGTAGTAGCATAGCTACCAGAGCGCCATCTGTGTCTACCCTTTAATAGGGTGGTGTTAACATGTGAATGAAGCAGGCAACCATGTCAAGGAGACGCATTCATGCTCCCTAGAACCAACTGAGCGTGTTTGAAAAGGGTCAAATTATGACTTTTCTTTCGGTGAATTGCCACACTAACTGGACGTGCTGTGTCAACTGTGCTGGTACCACTGGCCACGTAAACACTCTTACACCCGTAGACGAGGTTCAGGACGTTCTCGCACCACAGACGCGGGCCACGGTCATCATATTGTGAGGACAGCAGTGGCATATCGTACAGCTGCCACAGCACAGATAAGAGGGCTTCTGAGCCCAGACGTGCAAGTACGGACTTTTGCGAATCGGTTATTAGCAGAAGGACTATGGACCTGCACACATCTTTCGCCCGTCTTGCACTCACGCCACATCATCGACGTGCACTGCTTGACTGGCGCCGTCAGAGGATCACTTGCAAGATGGAATGGCGCGCTGTGGTCTTCAGTGATGAAAGTAGGTTCTGCCGGCACACATGTGATGGTCGTTTGCGGTTACGACGTAGACCAGGTGAGCTCTGTCTCGCAGAGTGCATCCATCCAAGATACACTGCCCCACCTTAGGCCCTATGGTCTGGGGCGTGATAAGCCACCTCTCGTCCATCTTCGGTCTTAACCAGTGCTCCGTACGCGCAGTATATCCTAGACTATTCCTTTACCGTTCTTGCAACAGGAATCTGATGTGCTGTTCCAACAGGACAATGCTCGTCCACACGTGCTCTGCAAGACGTGTATCAACTTCCCTGGCCAGCACAATCTCCGGACTTGCATCCAATCGAGCAGGTGTGAGACATGACGAGACGAGAAGTGACTCGTCATCCAACAACTCTTGCACAACTACGTGAACAGGTCGAGAAGACGGAGCATAACGTACCCCAGTACAGTATTCGCCATCAGTACGGCCGACTGGATGGCAGTCAGTGCCTGTACTGGCACGCGTGGATTCTACACCAAGTACTGATCTCCACGTTTCAGAATGTGTCGGTACCCGATATCTCAGAACTGCTTGTGCTATTGATCAGTAAATGTAATCATTTCATGCACTCCATATGCACTGTTGCATCAATAAATCTTGAGTGAATTGGAAACAATGTATAATTTATTATCATTATTAAATTTCTAGCCATCTGTGACATGTCAAAAGTAATGCTGCATGCAAACAGCATTGGAGGAGAAGGAGAAGTAAGAAACTGTGAATGAAATTTCACTGTGCAATAACATGAAACTTCCTGTTTCTGACCGCTACTCAAACTGAGGCTATTGGTTGGGTGGTTGATTCGGGGAAGGGGACCAAACAATGAGGTCATCGGTCCCATCGGATTAGGGAAGGATGGGGAACGAAGTCGACCGTGCCCTTTCAAAGAAACCATCCCGACTTTTGCCTGACGCGGGACTTTTGCCTGACGCGGGTTTGAACCATCGTCGTCCCGAATGCGAGTCCAGTGTTCCAACCATTGCGCCACCTCGCTCGGTGGGGACTACTGCATTTTGCGGACAAGTAATCTGCCAAATTGTTCTGCATACAATGCGGAACTAGTACTCATGAAAAAAAGGGATTTTTCGGTGAAATTATTTAGCCATAGCGTACGAGATTCTTCCCATAATGACTATTCACTCTGCCACCTAATACGTGTCAGACCTCTTTATGCCCGGCATAGTGAAGCAAATCGAAGTACCATGGACTCAACAAGTCGTTTGAAATCTCTTGCAGAAGTACTGAGCCATGCAGCCTCTATAGCGGTCCGTAATTGCGAAAGTATGCACAAACTGACCTCTCGATCATGTCCCATAAATTTTAGATGGGATTCATGTCTAGAGATCTGGGTGGCCAAACCATTCATTCGAATTGTCCAGAATGTTCTTCAAACCAACTGAGAACAATTGTGGTCCATTAAAATGGCACATCGTCATCCATAAAAATTCGGTCATTGTTTGGAAAAATGACGTCCCTGAATGGCTGAAAATGGTCTCCGATTAGCCGAACGTCCAGAGGACCCAGTCAATTTGACGCAAACTCAGCCCACACCATTATGCAGCCCCTATCAGCTTGCACAGTTTTTTGTTGACATCCTGGGTCCACGGCCTCGTGAGGCCTGCGCCACACTCGAACCCTACCACAATTCTTACAGACTGAAATCTGGGACTCATCTGACCAGGCCACGGTTTTCCAGTCGTCTAGGGCCCAACCAATATGGTCACGAGTCCAGGAGAGGCGCTGCAAGTGATCTCGTGCTGCTAGCAGAAGCACTTGCGTCAGTCGTCTGCTGCCATAGCCCATTGACATTAAATTCACCACACTGCATTAACGAATAATTTCGTCGTACATCCCAATTTGACTTCTGTGCTTATTTCATGCAGTGTTGCTCGTCTGTTAGCACTGACAACAGTCCGCAAACGCCGCTGCTCTTGGTCGTTAAGTGAAGGCGATTGGCCACCGTGTTTTCCGAGGTGAGAGGTAATGCCTGAAATTTCTATTTTTGGCAATCTCTTGACACTGTGGATCTCGGAATACTCAGTTCCCTAACGATTTCCGAAATGGAATATCCCATGCGTCTAGCTCCAACTGCCATTCCGCATTCAATTCCAGAATTCTCATGAATCATCTGAATACAAAGACAGCTCCGCAAATACGCTGCCCTTTTATTCCTTGTGTACGCGATACAGCCCCATCTGTATATGTGCATTTCGCTATTCCGTAACTTTTGTCAGTGCAAACGTCTTGGCAGATTAAAATTGTGTGCCAGACCGGAGCTGCTAGCCCCACAAGGTACGTAGGAGAACTTCTACGATGTTTAAAAAGGGGGAAAGAAGTAACGGCGGAAGTGAAGCTGTGAGATTCACATTCACGCTCCGGCCCTGCATACAGTTATAATCCAAAAATAATTTTCGAAAATCAACTTGCTTTTTCATGAAAATTATTTTTTTAGGCCCACATGATCTCCATATCGTTCATTTGTGCCAGTCCCAGGTGAGCTTTCGAGTCTGACACGCTTGCGGTAGGGGATCGCTGCGCTTTGACCCACCAGAGTTCCATCGAAGCGTTTCGCGGGTTGCCTGCACGTCAGGGGCGCGGGCCACGACTCAGAGAGAATATTGTTTCCTGAAGATAGCCTGAAGAGACTAGCGAAGAGGAGGCATCGAATCTCATCTCATTAGCAATTCTCTATATGTGTATCTTTTTTTCCTGTCACCTGCACGTGCGGCGAGGTACGTCATCTGGTGATGTCACACGTTCAACATTTGTCATCGACTTTTGGGTGACTTCCCGACATTTGCGACCCCAGGTGTCTTGTATACATTTGAGACCCCCTGTGTCGTATATCAAATTACTCGTCTCACCGTCATCTACGTGGCTTCGGTTTCTTTTAACGTTAATAAAAATCACTCTAGACTGAATAGCCGGGGGAATATTTACTTACCTGTCTCATACTCATTCCAACCTGAGCACTTCGTTTTTTACTTTCCTTTATTACTCTTCCCTCTCGGTATTCTGCAGATTTATTTAAGAGCCACGCCTCACAGATACTTTTGCTAGCCGGCTACGAGCTGCTCGGCTTCACCCAGTAGCCAAGTAACACAGCGACCTCATGTATAGCAAATGTGATTCATCTGCCCAGACGATATGTTTTCACTGATTCACTTTGCAGACTCTAAACGTAGCTGACAAAGTCGTTGGGCCAACAATATGGGAAGCGTTACGATCGCCTGCCGTAGAGTCAACAATATATACTGAATGGTGAGCTCCGAAGCAATAGTTGCCTCTCTAGCATTGTAGCCAATCCACTGATGTGCCACAGATCGCAGCCTGCCCTACTTTATAGAGCGGGTAAGCGTATGACCCCCATGTTCTGTGATGAGGCGTGGATGCCAAACACCATGTTGTCTACTCATAGCTTCACCGTCCTTCAACCACATTCTACAGATGCTGACGACAGCAGCACGTGAACGACTGACCACCTGCGCAGTCCCCAAATGCTCATTCCCAGGCGCCAAGCCACACCAATCTGCTCTTTGTCCAAGTCGCTCAAGTCAGTGGTTTTCCTCAATTTCGGCCAGTATCGTCTGTAGAATCATTCCCTATTTATGTCTGCTCTGCTTGGTCCATAGTTCTTAGCGTCTTCCGAAGTTTAATAGACACATCAAATACATATAAAAGAGATTTTGGTCATCAACAATTTATTCTCCTTCACTATTTGCAACAGTCTGCCAACGCTGGGGTAACTTTACGATTCCGCGAGTGTAGAAGTCATGTGGTTTTGAGGAGAAGAATTCGTCGAGCCATATTCGGAGCGCATTTCCATCCGGAAAGGAAGTTCCTTGAATGCAGTTGGATAGAGAGTGGAAAACCTCAAACTATGAGGGTGCAAGATCAGGTGAATAAGGTGGGTGCGGAATGACTTCCCAGCCCAGCTCCTGTGTAATGTTTTACACAGTCTAGCAGTTACTATCACTTCACGCAGTCTTCCTGTTTGTTGTTCTTCGATTACTTCTACAAGACGTCTCAGTTGTTGACGGTAAATGTCAGCAATTCGTAGTACAACACACCAACGCTCTTTCAGCAGATGCGTAACACTATACACTACTGGCCATTAAAATTGCTACACCAAGAAGATATGCAGGTGACAAACGGGTATTCATTGGACAAATATATTATACTAGAACTGACATGTGATTACATTTTCACGCAATTTGGGTCCATAGATCCAGAAAAATCAGAATCCACAACAACCACCTCTGGCCTTAATAACGGCCTTGATACGCCTGGGCATTGAGCCAAACAGAGCTGGATGGTGTGTACAGGTACAGCTGCCCATGCAGCTTCAACACGATGCCACAGTTCATCACGAGTAGTGACTGGCGTATTGTGACGAACCAGTTGCTCGGCCACCATTGACCAGACTTTTTCAATTGCTGAGAGATCTGGAGAATGTGCTGGCCAGGGGTGCAGTCGAACATTTTCTGTATCCAGAAAGGCCCGTGCAGGACCTGCAACATGCGGTCGTGCATTATACTGTTCAAATGTAGGGTTTCGCAGGGATCAAATGAAGGGTAGTCCCACGGGTCGTAACACATCTGAAATGTAACGTCCACTGTTCAAAGTGCCGTCAATGCGAGCAAGAAGTGACCGAGACGTGTAACCAATGGCACCCCATACCATCACGCCGGGTGATACGCCAGTATGGCGATGACGAATACACGCTTCCAATGAGCGTTCACCGCGATGTCGCCAAACACGGATGCGACCACCATGATGCTGTAAACAGAACCTGGATTCATCCGGAAAAATGACGTTTTTCCATTCGTGCACCCAGGTTCGTCGTTGAGTAAACCATCGCAGGCGCTCCTGCCTGTGATGCAGCGTCAAGGGTAACTGCAGCCATGATCTCCGAGCAGATAGTCCATGCTGCTGCAAACGTCGTCAAACTGTTCGTGCAGATGGTTGTTGTCTTGCAAACAACCCCATCTGTTCACTCAGGGATCGAGACGTGGCTGCACGATCCGTTACAGCCACGAGGATAAGATGCCTGTCATCTCGACTGCTAGTGATACGAGGCCGTTGGGATCCAGCATGGCGTTCCGTATTACCCTCCTGAACCCACCGATTCCATATTCTGCTAACAGTCATTGGATCTCGACCAACGCGAGCAGCAATGTCGCGATACGATAAACCGCAATCGCGATAGGTTACAATCCGACCTTTATCAAAGTCGGAAACGTAATGGTACGCATTTCTCCTCCTTACACGAGGCATCACAACAACGTTTCACCAGGCAACGCCGGTCAACTGCTGTTTGTGTATGAGAAATCGGTTGGAAACTTTCCTCATGTCAGCACGTTGTAGGTGTCGCCACCGGCGCCAACCTTGTGTGAATGTTCTGAAAAGCTAATCATTTTCATATCACAGCATCTTCTTCCTGTCGGTTAAATTTCGCGTCTGTAGCACTTCATCTTCGTGGTGTAGCAATTTTAATGGAAATATTCCAGTGTCTGTCTTCCCCTAGAGTTTTTAATCTCCACTGCTTCCTCAGGTACAATGGAAGTTAGTCCTTCATGTCTCGATGTCCTGTCGTTTACTCCCCTCTTGTCAATGTTTTCCACATGTTCCTCTCCTCAGCGATTCTGCGGAGAACTTCCTCATTTCGTATCATTCCACCTAATTTTCAGCGTCCTTCTGCAGCCCCACATCTCGAACGCTTCGTTTCTCTCCTTTTTCGGCTGTCCCGCAATCTGTGATTCACTCCCACACAATACTGTTCTCCAAACGTACTTCCTGAGAAATTTCTACCCCAAATTAAGACTGGCATTTGATACTAGAAGACTTCTTTTGGCCCGGAACATTCTCTTTGCTTGTGATAGTCTGATTTTTACGCACTTCTTGCTTCGTCATCTGTTATTTTGCTTGCCAGGTAGTAGAATTTCTTCAATTCATCTACATCGTGGCACTCAATTCTGATTTTAAGCTTATCGCTAATTTCGTTTCTGTTTTCCCTCATTGCCTTCCTCCTTCTTTGTCAAGACCAGTTCGTGAACCTTTTCCCAAAAAGGAGACATATCTCGCCCCTCACCCCCTCCCTTTCATCACACATTAATTGATTTTCCTTAGGTTCTTGGGAAGACCTATAAATAAAATCTAAACCTTGTGATCGTGGAAACAGATTGGTTTTTCTTTCACAATAAGTGCTACATAGACTTTCCTCTGCAACAGAAATCAATTTCTGAATCTTATTCCTATGCTAAAAATTTTTAAAAAAGCAATAGTTAACTGCCACTTAAGATAATTCCTGAAATTTTTAAAAGCCTAAGCGAGAGCAGGAGGAACTAGATCTACCATATTTATAGTCCTAGCTTCATTAAAAATGTGGCATCTATTAAACTGAAAGGATAGTATGAAAGTATAACATTTCTTTTAATTTTTTAGTTAAATAATGCAACTTGTTCACTGAGCACAATGTCGGGAGACAGACAGGTGTGTGCATGTGAGTGAGTGTGTGTGCATGTTCGTGTACCTATTTATCCTACAAGCTTGAAAAAGGAACTTCATTCCGAAAGCTAGTAAAGCTCTGTACCTTTTGTTTTGTACCTTTTAACGACGCAGCGTCTCTGCCTTTCGGTAAGTCGTGTCCTTTGTTCCTAAGTAATTCATAACTTCTTAACTGTATAATTTACGGATTGTTTTACTTTCCGTTGGAAAAAGTGGGACAGAAATACAAAAAATATTTTCGTCTCTAAGTGTCCATTTGGACCTTAGTGGCAAGTTAGATGTGATCTTCATCAGCATCATAATGTGTCTGTGCCCCATCATGCATATACCACATTCCTGAAGGTTCTGCAAGATAAAGGGTTAAATGTGATCCCAGTTAGGCGGGGGCCTAAAGGAAAAGTTTACATTTTAAATTATTTATACTAACTACGACAGTACACGATACTGAAATCAGTGGCGGCTCTTAACTAGAGGTTGGCAGTCACTTCAAAAGGAAGAACAAAGGAAGGCTGGGTTTAACGTCGCGTCGATATCGAGATCATTAGAGTCGGAGCACAAGCTCGGATTGTGCCAACGAAGGGGAAGGAAATCGGCCGTGCCCTTTCAGAGGAACCATCCCGACATTTGCCTGGAGGGACTTAGGAAAATCACGGGAAACTTAAATCTGGATGACCGGATGTGGGTTTAAATCGTCGTCTTCCCGAAGCAATCACTTCGAAAAAGGCTCGTTTGTGGTTTAATGTTTACTGGAAAATGGTGAACAACATCTTCTGCACTGGCTGTTAAAGTACTTCTCTTGAAAAGTGACGACCGGTTTCGCGTCAGTAGAAATGCATCCCATCTGTACAAGAAGTTGAAACATTGAAGAATTACAATGGTTTTAAAAAATAGATATGTCATATCATAAAGCGCCATATATAATTGACAGCTGAGTTTCTTCTCCTTTTTTTTAACGGTCATGGCGCGGCAACGTAAATGCTACGAGCCAATTTCCACCGTTCATCGTTAAGATTAAACCAATAGCGCGCTAAAAGCCGTTGTCTATGGTCAGACTGACTGGGAACGAGCCGCACCTACAACCGAGAGGAAGCCGAGTAAAACTGTTTAAATTTCTTACTCCTGAGTAGTTATGGTAACTAACTGAAAACACTCCATTAGCATGTCTTAAATTCGACAGAGTAATAGAGCCTTGAATGCCTTACCATGCTGTGGAGCTGCGCACGACTCCAGCATAAATAACACCAAACATTGGCTAGCACACTGGGCTCGCATTCGGGAGAACGACCGTTCAAACCCCACGTCCGGCCATCCTGATTGAAGTTTTCCGGGATTTCTCTAAATTGCTTCAGGCAAATACCGGGATGGTTCCTTCGAGACGGCATGGCCGATTTTCTTAACCATCCTTCCCTTATCCGATGGGATCGATGACCTCAGTGTTTGGTCCCCTTCCCAAACCAACAAACCGACCACAAATAACAGTACCGATGGGTCGGTATTGCGAGCCTCGTGAGAGAGATGGCGCCAGCGGACAAGAAAGGTGGAGGTTGGCCTTACACGTTGTATAGTTAAGAGGGATTCCTTTTAAAAACATGTGTCGTTAAGCACGGTTAGAAACGTTAAAAAACAAGTTAATAAACTAAAATACGCTAGAACAGCCACAAAGACCCAACGGTACCGACCGGCCGCCATGTCATACTCAGCTCACAGGCGTCACTGGATGAGGACACGGAGGGGCATATGTTCAGCACACCGCTCTCCCGGCCGTATGTCAGTCTATAAGACCGGAGCCGCTGCTTCTCAATCAAACAGCTCCTCAATTGGCCTCACAAGGGCTGAGTGCAGCCCGCTTGCCAACAGCACTCGGCAGACCCGGACAACGACCCATCCGTGTGCTAGCCAAGCCTAACAGTGCTTAACTTCGGTGATCTGACGAAAACCGGTGTTACCACTGTGGCAAGGCCATTGGCAAGTCAACACGCCCCCGAAAAAACCTAGTTGGGGGAGAGTCGTGCAGTATCGGCCAACATATGTTTTACTTCAAAAAATGGTTCAAATGGCTCTGGGCACTATGGGACCTAACATCTGTGGTCATCAGTCCCCTAGAACTTAGAACTACTTAAACCTAACTAACCTAAGGACAGCACACAACACCCAGTCATCACGAGGCAGAGAAAATCCCTGACCCCGCCGGGAATCGAACCCGGGAACCCCGGCGCGGGAAGCGAGAACGCTACCGCACGACCACGAGCTGCGGACATACGTTTTATAACTTTGCTGTGATACTATGGTGGTTAATCGGAATCTTAATTTACTATTCTCTTACCTCAAGACTTTCTCTTTGAAAATTACAGTCTAAAGATTTTTTTTTAACTTATAGTATCTAATGCGTCAAGAGTAAAAGAGCTATAGTTGCAAGGCTTGTAGAAAGTGTCTTGCCTTATCGGTCACTGTCTTTTCTGTGATAATTTCGATTGTTAATGTTACACTGCACAGATAGCTCAACAATAATAGAACACATAAGTATGGGAACTTATTGTTACTACACAGAAGAGCCAAAGAAACTGGTACACGGACGAGCACGCAGAAGTGCCGCAACACGACGTGGCATGGACTCGACTAATGTCTGAAGTGGTGCTGGAGGGAATCGACACCATGAATCCGGCAGAGATATCCATAAATCCGTTAAGAGTACGGCGAGGTGGGGGTCTCTTCTGAACAGCACGTTGCAAGGCATCCCAGATAAGCTCAATAATGTTCATGTCTGGGGAGTTTGTTGGCCGGCAGAAGTGTTTAAACTCAGAACAGTGTTCCTGTCGCCACGCTGTAGCAATTCTGAACGTGCGGGGTGTCGCATTGTCCTACTGGAGTTGCTGAAGTCCGTCGGAACCCTTAGTGGACATGAATGGATGCAGGTGATCAGACAAAATGCTTACGTACGTGTCATCCGCCAGAGTTGTACCTAGGCGTATCAAGGTACCCATATCACTCCAACTGCACACGCCCCACGCCATTACAGAGCCTGGACCACCTTGAAAAGTTCCCTGATCCATGGATTCATGAGGTTGTCTCCATACCCGTACACGTCCATCCGCTCGATACAATTTGAAACGAGACTCGACCGACCAGACAACGTGTTTCCAGTCATCAACAATCCAATGTCGGTGTTCACGAGGCCAGGCAAGGTGTAAAACTTTGTGTCGTGCAGTCATCACGGGTACACGAGGGGGCCTTCGGTTCCGAAAGCCCATATCGATGATGTTTCGTTGAATGGTTCACACGCTGACACTTGTTGATAGCCCAGCACTGAAATCTGTAGCAATTTGCATAAGTGTTGCACTTCTGTCACATTGATCGATTCTCTTCAGTCGTCGTTGATCCAGTTTTTGCAGAAATCTTTTTCCGGCAGCAGCTATGTCAGACATCTGATGTTTTCCGGATTCCTGATACTCACGATACACCCGTGAGATGTTCGTACGGGAAAATCCCCACTTCATCGCTACCTCGGAGATGCTGTGTCCCATCGCTCGTGCTCCGACTATAACACCACGTTTAAACTCACTTAAATCTTGATAACCTGTCATTGCAGCAGCAGTAACCGATCTAACAACTGCGCTAGACACTTGTTGCCTTATATAGGCGTTGCCGACCGCAGCGCCGTATTCTGCCTGTTTACATAACTCTGTATTTGAATACGCATGCCTATACCAGTTTCTTTGGCGCTTCAATGTAGATTGAATAGTCGGGGCGAAAGGCTACGTCCTTGTTTTATGCCGTTCCCAAGCCGAGCACTTCGTCCTCTGTCTTCCATTCTTATTCTTCTCTATCTTTACTCTGCCCAACTTTCGTAAGGGGGGAACGACAAGGCGACGGACGAAAATATTGCTCAGATTCAGGATATCTTTTTTTTTCGTACTGGAATATAGTAGACAAATAGAGTTTGCAGCAGTGAAGAAAGCATAACTTCATGTTTTTATTGTTAGCTTTTTATTGAAAAATATTAATACCTTCACTGCGTAGTTGAGATTTTCCAGAGGCAGCTCTGAATGGCGGTAGATCGACGGTTGTCGCTGTAACTCAAACTGTAGTTATCTGAAATACGAAATTAAGTTATCACCCTTATCCTTACAGATGTAATTTTAGTTTATCGTAGGTATTTAAAAAATGGCGAACTTATAGATATTTGAAAAAAATGGCCAATTTTGGACTCCTCTTCTTTGGCTTAAAAATATACTAAACATCAACATAAAAAAGTCGGCTACGATGAAATGGAGAGAATTTAATTTGCTTCAGGGCAGACTAAAAATCATTACAATCGTATGAAAATCGTAGCGTGGGAGACTATAAGCATGACGAAAAACATGGTTTTGAGAAAGGCGCGTTTAAAGTTTGACAAGTGTTTATCGTATAAAAAAAGGACAAAGCTTGAAACTTACGGGATATCATCGATGCCTGGTCCATAATAACTATCCCCCCGGCTATTGGATGGCCGCTTTCTGCTACTTTGACCTGATAAGTCCTCACTTTCGTTCTCAAAGCCCTTATCGTCGCTGAGCGCAAGGCCGCTGGCGTCTCTACCTTCACAGAATAGGCGCTTTTCATCGCCGATTTTGATTTGAAGGGCATTTGCCATGTGCAATATGGGCTACATCGAACAGAATGAGATTTTCACTCTGCAGCGGAGTGTGCGCTGATATGATTCTTCCTGGCAGATTAAAACTGTGTGGTGGACAGAGACTCGAACTCGGGACCTTTTGCCTTTCGCCGGAAAGTGCTCTACATTGGACAGACATACGGCCATATTTGAAGCAATGTTGGCTGTTTCACTTCGGCTGGATGTCAGTTTTGGAGCTAATCTCCTAATGAGACTACTGAAACTTTCGTTCACATTTTGAAAAAGCTGCACGAACAACGCTCCAGCAAATCGGTATAAATACGGAGCGTGATCACGGAACCGGTTTGCGGCGGCGCGGTTCCTTCCGTCCCTTTTCGACTAACCTGCACCTACCTGTGAACATTGTCTCAGCAGATCATCAGTAGGGAAGCCGAGCGAAACCTACTGTACTTCGACGTGAACCAGACTGCAGTTAAAGTCACTAATCTACGTTTCGGGAGAAAGTTTTCACACGAAATGAAAGGTTGGAAATTTTGTCCTTACTTAATATATTCTGAAACTTAGGTGAACAAGTATCACTGTCAAGTCCGTGCTAGTCTTAACACAGTCACTCACAATACCTTTCACTCATGTTAGCAAGTTTATGGTGTTGCATTTCCCGAACACGTAATAGCTACAAAAATACGTATTGTTTTTGGTTGAAAATGCTCGCCAAATATTAAGTCTGTAGGTACCTACTGCAGTCACAGTTTTTAGCCACCGACCTGCTCAATACGCCACGCAGAATTTATGTCTGTTCTCTTCACAAAATTCACTTAAAAATTCCGAAATTTCTACACACCCATCGGAATGATTATGCCGTCACTTTGCAACACTTTTGATGTATGAAACACTTCTAGATCCGGCCACTTATCATTTCCATCGGAACTGTTTCATGGCTAGGCTCCGACTCTTCTCTAGAATACTCTGTCCGCCCGCATCTCGTGGTCGTGCGGTAGCGTTCTCGCTTCCCACGCCCGGGTTCCCGGGTTCGATTCCCGGCGGGGTCAGAGATTTTCTCTGCCTCGTGATGGCTGGGTGTTGTGTGCTGTCCTTAGGTTGGTTAGGTTTAAGTAGTTCTAAGTTCTAGGGGACTGATGACCATAGATGTTAAGTCACATAGTGCCCAGAGCCAATACTCTGTCTTCTCTGCCAGCGGAGAAAGGCGCGCGAAGAATATTGCTTTACCATTGGTCAGTTTACTCAACAGCCAATACTAAAACAACATTCTCCCGCCTCAGTCCGCGCTATTCATCAATAACCAATAGCAAAATAGTAAACCTAACGGCTGCACTTTTTACCGACATAATTATCTAATATGCTGAAATTTTGTTTATGCATAAAGTTATTTACTATTGTTATTTATACCCGAATTAACTTTCCCTTTACCATAAACTTACTTTACATATCTGTTCTAAAAAAATCCCCATGTCCACATCCATACTTCTTCGAAACGTTCCCACACTAAATCCCACTACATAGTTCGTTAAACAATTATCTTCATATTAACCTTAAACCACACTCACACATCATTCATACTGCTAAAACACATTTATAACATTTTACCTACACAAAAAGACATAATAACACTTTATGAAAATACTAGAACAGTTTATGAAAAACATTCTATTACTTTAGTGCACTCTAGTGGGCACATTCGAATCTAAATCACAGTCCCCGATCCAATACTGTCCTCTATCGGCTGACACATAAACTACGTGCGCCTCCAGTCTCGCGTCACCATCTGTCACTATCCAGCTCTGAGACACATCTCCCACTTTACCGCCTCCAAGGCAGGATCGGTATACGGCGCTACGCCTCAGTTTCTCTAACACTGACAAGGAGACGGCACGACCGTAGGGTCGGGGATTTGTCCGCAATTTTGTGTGGTGAAAGAGGACCCCTAACACCTCACGTGGTTAAAATATTAGGGCGCACTACTCGGAAAATCCCGAGAAAAAACGATCCAAAGTTTCTTAGGTGCCTTATGAGCATAAAATATTAGTCCATCATTGTCGTGCCGCCGTCTGGCCTAATAAATAAAAAAAAAAAAAAAAAAAAAGGTTAGCGCTCGGACTCTTACGCCAGAGATCTCGGGTTCGATTCCTCCTCCGGCACTTTTTTTTTTCTTCTGTTGCTTGCAAAATTGCAGTGCATTGTTACAGGAGAATCGTGAAATTAATTCCCTGGAAGATTGTATAAAAATTCATTCTATAATTCATCATCAATTATCGTCACCAATATTCCGAGACATGATTTAATATGCGTGGTTTGCCCCAAAGTTGTCAGAAACTCGAAACATTTTCGTAAATGTTAATAGGGCATGTTTTTGTACAGATTTATTGCAAACGCCCTGTGATTGTAAGAAATCCGATTTTATATGTTGCGCAAGATGTCGCAAAAATTATTGCTTTGTTTGTTTTTACGACAATTACCACTGCAGTTCTTGTTTATAATTATTATATGTATAAAAATTGAATGTTTCCCAATCGACTTTGTTATTCTGATTAAAAAGGCAATGTTTCTCCTCATTTACTTTACAATGAAAAATGGAAAACCCACCGCCATGAATTGTGTTGTTGGACAAAAAGAAAATAATTTTTATTCAATAATGTAAATAATTTGTTAAAGATAATGTAGGTTTGGGAAACTTTCTGAATAATTGGTGGAATAACCAAAGAAAATGAAATAGAAGGGAAAAAAAAGTGCCAGAGGAGGAATCAAACACGAGACCTCTGGCGTAAGAATCCGAGCCCAGACGGCGGCTCGGCATTGTGCTAACATTTTATACTCATAAGGCAGCTAAGAAACTTTGGATCGATTTTTCCCGGGATTTTCCGGGTAGTGCGTCGTAATATTTCAACCATGTGAGGTGTTAGGGGTCCTCTGTCACCACACAAAATTGTGGACAAATCCCCGACCCCACGGTCGTGCCGTCTCCTTGCGAGACGTGCCACGCACTCACACAGAAACGTTACTTTTTGGAGTTCGCGCATAATATTTTGGGCAATAATTCTTCGATGCATAAACATTCGAATTCGGCAATAAAAAAAAATCGAGTTTTTCGAGCTATCGTTCCTCCTTAAAAGTGCCGCCTCGTAGTGGCTGCTGTGCGCCGGCTCCGAGCTGCACGACTTTTGGCGTTAAGTGGGCCGCCGGCCTCACCCGGTGGCCAAGTAACACAGCGACCGCGGCGGGGCTTGCGGTAGGCTCGCGGGCCGCACGCCCACGCACGCGCACACTCACGTACACACACACTGGGTGTTTGCGCCACGTCACACGTCACACGCCGCGATGCGCCGCCGCCGCCGCCGACGCCGACGCCAGGGTCCGTGGCCCCAGCCAAGGCCGCCCGCGCCGCCGCGACAGCGCTCTCTGCACACCGCTTCAGCCCGACGCGTAAGCGCGGCCGCTGCGCTCATTACCCGCACAACTGAAAGGGTACAGTACCGC
Source organism: Schistocerca piceifrons (assembly GCF_021461385.2). Classification (NCBI taxonomy): domain Eukaryota; kingdom Metazoa; phylum Arthropoda; class Insecta; order Orthoptera; family Acrididae; genus Schistocerca; species Schistocerca piceifrons. The sequence continues at coordinate 188,200,007 of NC_060139.1, forward strand.
CCGACATTGAAAATACGTACAACATTCTTCGTTATTCTGGTCAGAACAACACATTTTTTGTAATAATAACTCAATTTCACTTAATACACCGAAGCCGGATACCAGTGTATGAAAGAATGACAATTTATTTATTTACGAGAGCTATCCACAAAGTACATTACGTTTTGGAATTAAAAAAAAATAAAGAATTGGAAAAAAATTATTATTATATACAGATGAAAGCCACATTTAAATACTACTTTTCTACATAGTTGCCATTTAAATTACGGCATTTGTCGTAGCGATGGACGAGCTTGGAAATTCCTTCGTCGTAAAATTCGGCCGCCTGCGCCTTCACCCACGTGGCGACTGTCTTTTGGGACAGAAAAGGTGTGATTTTTGTGGATTTCCTGGAAAGAGGCACTACAATAAACTCTCAAAGGTATTGTCAGACTCTGCACAACCTCAGAAGACCAATACAAAACAAGTGCAGGGGAAAGTTGGGCTCAAAGATCTTGCTGATTCACGACAACGCCCGGGCCCACACGGCAAATGACACTCGTGAAGTTCTCGAATCTTTTAAGTGGGAGTTGTTTCCTCATCCGCCGTACAGTCCCGACCTGGCACCGAGCGACTTCCACTTATTCCCAGCAATGAAGAAGTGAAACTTCCTGGGAGATTAAAACTGTGTGCCCGACCGAGACTCGAACTCGGGACCTTTGCCTTTCGCGGGCAAGTGCTCTACCATCTGAGCTACCGAAGCACGACTCACGCCCGGTCCTCACAGCTTTACTTCTGCCAGTATCTCGTATCCTGCCTTCCAAACTTTACAGAAGCTCTCCTGCGAACCTTGCAGAACTAGCACTCCTGAAAGAAAGGATATTGCGGAGACATGGCTTAGCCACAGCCTGGGGGAGGTTTCCAGAATGAGATTTTCACTCTGCAGCGGAGTGTGTGCTGATATGAAACTTCCTGGCAGATTAAAACTGTGTGCCCGACCGAGACTCGAACACGGGACCTTTGCCTTTCGCGGGCAAGTGCTCTACCATCTGAGCTACCGAAGCACGACTCACGCCCGGTACTCACAGCTTTACTTCTGCCAGTACCTCGTCTCCTGCCTTCCAAACTTTACAGAAGCACTTGCCCGCGAAAGGCAAAGGTCCCGAGTTCGAGTCTCGGTCGGGCATACAGTTTTAATCTGCAAGGAAGTTTCATATCAGCGCACACTCCGCTGCAGAGTGAAAATCTCATTCTGGAATGAAGAAGTGGTTGGCTATGCAGCATTTTGATGACGACGCACAGCTTCAAGAAGAGGTAACCACGTGGTTGAAGGCGCAGGCGGCCGAATTTTACGACGAAGGAATTTCCAAGCTCGTCCATCGCTACAGTAAGTGCCTTAATTTAAATGGCAACTATGTAGAAAAGTAGTATTTAAGTGTGGCTTTCATCTGTATGTAATAAAAAAAATTTCCAATACTTTATTTATTTTTAATTCCAAAACGTAATGTACTTTGTGGATAGCCCTCGTAATTTATCATATGTGCACTCCCATAAAGTAAATCGCTACATCCAATTTGGTGAGATCTGTGAAATGAATGAATGTATGGTCGTCTGCTGACCGCAGATAGTGAATGTGCAATATATGATCATCTTTGAGACGATCCTTTCGTCACCTTTGGTGGAACCAAAGAGATGAAATTTACTTGAGCTTTGAGCGCCTGAAATGTGGCTGACCAATACGGTAGCATGGTGCTCCCCTACCCCGGCGGAGGTGCGAGATGACCTAAAGAACGGCATGTTTCAGCACTCTGGCGCTGGATCTTGTGTTGGTAAGACCTGTCTTAGGTGTGCTCTGTAAAGACGAAAGAGTGGAGAGAATGGTATGCATGTGAAATACTTAAGAGTAGTTTGGAATAATTATTTCTCTATTTCAGGAACTTTTGGGGGGAGAATTAAATGACAGGCAGGTAATATTAAGGGGATCGTAGTAATCTTCGGAAGTGACCAACGGTCACAGTGAAACCACGCGTGCAATAAGTTGAAATACTTGCGAGTGCTAGTACTAAGCTGGAATACTTGCGAGTGCTAGTACTAAGTTCAAATACTTCCGAGTGCTAAAGTTAAGCTGAATTACTGGCGTGTGTACTATAAGTTGGAAATATTTAAGAAATGGCGTGTGCAGGACTTGAAATTAGAGACGAGTACTTCCACGTGGTGAGTACTGTGTGAGTCTCAATCTGTGTATGAGACAAAGGATAAAGAGAAGTACTCGTCCATGGTATCAGTTGAGGACTCGCGTGTGTGACGAATATGTTCTTAGTATTATTTTGCGTGTTATGTTTACGTTTGACACTAGAGGCAAACTCTAATACTCTGAGAGAGAAGCAAGGTGAGTCAGCCGTCTATCCAGGAACGCCACCTGGCTTGCATTGCACAGGAAGACGTGCATATATCCTCCAGAGTTCGTAGTAGGAAAGAAAAGTTACGAACTGGGGCAGTGTCGTGTGAAACTGGGATGGATACTAATTGGAGTGGGAAAGCTGAAAGTGAAGTGATTCTAACGTTGTGACTATTCTTTGTGATGTATTGTATGTTGCCAGTGTGATGTATTTCATGTATTTTAAGTATGTGTGGTTTGCATGGGAGAGTAGCAAGATAGGTTCAGAGGCAGTGGGTTATGCATGTTCCTTTTTGTACCGCTCGGTCTGGAGGAAATTTTCGTGATGATGGGTGTGAGAGTCGAAGTGTGAGAGATAGCAAAAGATCCACCATCCTATCCAGAAAGTGCACTGTAGCGTTAAATAATTACGAGACCATAAGATAGAGAATCACCAATGTAAAGCCATGCCCACTGGGCGGAGTTTCTCATGTATAATTTTTGTATAAAATGTAATGGTGTGTTTAGGTTATCTTGGAAACATAATAGAATTTATCGGAATAAAAAAGACAGTGAAAAGAAAAAGATTGGTGGCCTTGTTCTTCGAATAGTGTGTAGTCATGATATCCAGAATTTATAATGTGTGCACCATTCATATTCAGTGCGATGGCCACGTGTTGATCAAAGCCGTTGAGTAAGAAAGTAAATGTGGTATTGCCAGAGCGTGTGTAAATTTCTAATGCGTTATCCGTTTCCGTTGCGTAATATTCAAACAGGAGAATAATTTGTAGCTTAATTGTGGGTACTAGAGCTCATAATCAGTCATTAATGTTTTGCAAGAAATAAGAATAAATCCAGTCGCTTGGCAGACCACTCATCTTGCAGGCCTGACTGCTTGATGCCACAGTGTGAGCAAGGCATGTGGGTGCCTCTCACAACAAACTAAATTTTTGTTTTTAGAGTTGCGCACCTCAGTCGATAAAAATCCCACGCTTATACAATGAAGCGCAAAGAAACTGGTATAGGCATGCGCATTCAAATACAGAGTTTGTAAACAGGCAGAATACGGCGCTGCGGTCGGCAACGCCTATATAAGACGTGTCTGGCGCAGTTGTTAGATCGGCTACTGCTGCTACAATGGCAGGCTATCAAGATTTAACTGAGTTTGAACGTGGTGTCATTATTGGCGCACGAGCGATGGGACACAGCATCTCCGAGGCAGCGATGAAGTGGCTATTTTCCCCTACGACCATTTCACGATTGTGCCGCGAATGTCAGGAATCCGGTAAAACATCAAATGCCCGCCATCGCTGCGACTGGAGAAAGATCCTGAAAGAACGGTCCCGACGACGACTGAAGAGAATCGTTCAACGTGACAGAAGTGCAACCCTTCCGCAAATTGCTGCAGATTTCAGTGCGGGGCCATTAACAAGTGCCGGCCGAGGTGGCCGCGCGGTTCTGGCGCTGCAGTCTAGAACCGCGAGACCGCTACGGTCGCAGGTTTGAATCCTGCCTCGGGCATGGACGTGTGTGATGTCCTTAGGTTAGTTAGGTTTAACTAGTTCTAAGTTCTAGGGGACTAATGACCTCAGCAGTTGAGTCCCGTAGTGCTCAGAGCCATTTGACCCATTTTGAACCATTATCAAGTGTCACCGTGTGAACCATTCAACGAAAGATCATCGATATGGGCTTTCGGAGCCGAAGGCCCACTCGTGTACCCTCGATGACTGAACGACACAAAGTTTTACGCTTCGCCTGGGCCCTTCAATACCGAAATTGGACTGTTGATGACTGGAAACATGTTGCCTGGTCGGACTAGTCTCGTTCCAAATTGCATCGAGCGGGTGGACGTGTACGGGTATGGAGACAATCCCACGAATACATGGACCCTCCATGACAGCAGGAAACTGTTCGAGCCGGTGGAGGCTCTGTAATGATGTGGGGCGTGTGCAGTTGGAGTAATATGGGGCCCCTGATACATCTAGAGACGACTCTGGCAGGTGACACGGACGTAAGCATCCTGTCTGATCACCTGCATCCATTCATGTCCATTGTGCATTCCGACGGGCTTGAGAAATTCCATCAGGCCAATGTCACACCCCAAACGTCCAGAATTGATGCAGAGTGGCTCCAGGAACACTCTTCTGAGTTTAAACACTTCCGCTGGCCACCAAACTCCCCAGACATGAACATTATTGAGCATAACTCACAAGGGGAGGCCACGACGTTTGGAACGCGGATTTACTGCAAACTTCGTACACTCGTAGTACTCCATGACGACAACAAATTGTGTAAGAAGTAGCGCGTACTTCTCAAGCGTTATTGAGAAATTATCAGCGCCGATATTTAAGGAAATGCTGCATTATTCACGGTTTGCTTCCAAATTATTGGCTGAAAGAGAGGTTTTTGAAAATGTTAACGAGGTTTGTTTTTCCACGGAAAACCTCAAAAGATCTTGCGTATGCGAAAACATAGCATTTATTCAATGCAGCTGGTGCCGTTTAACTCTATGTTTTTATGAAAAATACCATCCTGCAACTTGTAATATCGAAAGCGACGATTAATTGTACATCTTTCGAAAGCCGTCTGTGGCGGTCAAAACTTGCAGGTAACAAGTCGTTTCGGGCTCCTCCCAGGTATAATGGATTTCCCATATCACGGATAAGCATACATTTTCAGTAACACTTTATGCGTTTCGTCGTTTACTTGTCGATAGTTATGAATGTTATATTATTTTTGATAGTAAAAATTTGTAGACTGACAATAATAACATTGTAAATTTAATAAAAGTTCATCCGATTACACGTATTTTTCCCATTATATCAATTGTAATATAAATAGTAAAGAAAATGACTGTGTTGAAAATAAAAAAACTGAAGAACGGGACTCGATTCAGCGATTACGGGGCTTGAATGCTAACCACTTTTTTTTGGTTTTCATTTTGTTCGATATTGTTTATTGCATTTGTTCGGTGCGGGCCGGCCGCGGTGGTCATGCGGTTCTAGGCGCTCCAGTCCGGAGCCGCGCTGCTGCTACGGTAGCAGGTTCGAATCCTGCCTCGGGCATGGATGTGTGTAATGTCCTTAGGTTAGTTAGGTTTAATTAGTTCTAAGTTCTAGGGGACTGATGACCACAGCAGTTGAGTCCCATAGTGCTCAGAGCCATTTGAACCATTTGTTCCGTGCGGATGTCCCATGACACCCGTGCAAGTTCAATGTTGAGCTGTTGACTTAGTTTTTTATTACAGAGGGCAGATAACCCTCTCACCGAACACGCTGAGCTGCTGTGTTGTCATCCATCTGCTGCCGCTGCTTCATGGTAGAAACGGCCACGCATTGGTATATATTTGATGACCGAAATCATCATGCGATTTTCTCCGTAAAGCTTGAGAAGTACGAGCTACTGCTTACACATTTTGTTGTCCTCATGGAGTACTACGAGTGTACGAAGTTTACAGTAAATCCGCGTTCCAAACGTCGTGGCCTCCCCTTGTGAGATGCCTTGAAACGTGCTGTTCAGATGAGAACTCCACTCCCTCGTACTCTTACGGATTTATGGACAGCCCTGCAGGATTCATGGTGTCAATTCCCCCAAGCACTACTTCAGACATTAGTCGAGTCCATACCACGTCGTGTTGCGGCACTTCTGCATGCTCGCGGGGGCCGTACACGATATTAGGTAGACGTACTAGTTTCTTTGGCTCTTCAGTGTAAGATCACATTGTTGCCCTGACGCTTGTGCTCACGCAAGGTTGTTAAAATTTGGTTTTAATTACAAATTGAAATTAATCACTGGAAAGAAAACTGTCAAAATTAACTGGAGCAGACGGCCATTGTTGATGGTGGACGTATTTTTGGTAGTGATCAAATTAACTTCTAGAAAAATGCTGTAAAATTTAGAGAAGGTTACATCTTTTAATACCACCATTGATTTTGCGGGGCCGGTATCTGCTATTTACGGGCGAAATGGAATCATAGCTTGGAGACTGTGGCCAGATGATTTAATGTTCCTTGCTTGCATTCAAGTTTGCAGAACGCTTTGTTGATGTTCGGCAGTCAATCTCAGGGACTCTGTAGCAAATTGCAAATGAATAAATGGCAGAATACTAATTGTATTCGGGCATTACGACTCCACGCCATGATCCTTCAAGCTCGTGTTGGTCGTTGACTATAACAATAAAACATTAAAACATTGCATGTACGAGGCGTGGTTTTTTTTAAGTAAGTACCGTTTTGAAATTTAAAAAATACGTGCTAAGATATCTCAATAATTTTATTTTTACATGAAAGCCTGTACCTTAATCTACGCACTGGCGCCATTACAGTCTGATTCTTCCTTGTTTACGTTTTGTACTGAGTGTTTAAGATGCCTCCGATAATCGTGAGTCCCGCCGACTGTGAAGTACGGGCTGTTATAAGATTTCTTAGTGCTAAAGGCCTAAAAGCGATCGATATTCATCGTGACATCTGTGCAGTTTATGGAGAAAACATTATGAGTGATGGAATGGTAAGAAAGTGGGTGAGAGCATTTAAAGATGCCCGCACAAATGTGCATGATGAACAACGGAGTGGGCGTCCTTCGGTCGTTAATGAGGGTTTGGTGCAGGAAGTGGACAATAAGGTGAGAGAAAACAGACGCTTTACGATTTCCTCTTTGCGGGATGACTTCCCTAATGTTTCTCGTCGTGTTTTGTATGGCATTGTGACCGAGCACTTGAATTACCGAAAATTGTGCGCACGTTGGGTACCGAAAATGTTGACGGATGTGCACAAAACCAAACGTTTAGACAGTGCATTGACTTTCCTTGAGCGGTACCACAACGACGGTGATGATTTATTAAGCCAAATTGTTACGGGCAATGAAACATGGGTGGCTTACGTCACACCAGAATCAAAACAACAGTCCATGGCAGTTGAGTAGGACATTTGCCACACCGGACATTTGCCACACTCGCCCCTTCGCCAGGTAGCTCGAGTAGCGATCCCTCAGGTAAGGGACGCCCTTCCCCGCACTACCTCAGTCCGCTTTCAAACCGCCGTCTGCACATCTTACTCGATACAAACAGTACGTAAGTGACCTTCTTCTTCGACATCTTGGTGAAATACAGAGCTTCTTTTCCGAAATTGAAATATTTATAACTTTTGGGAAACGAAAACAATACCGACGATTATGTCAGTATGCAATTAGTTCTGCCAAGTATAAATATAGATTCCTCTGTCTGTACGGTAGCTTCCTTTCACGCTTACTGATTACGATAGAAACAGTCCATCGGCATGGGAGCAACAAGAAAGGAACGATGAAACGAGAATGCAAATGTACGCTTTTCATTTCTTTTTTATCACTGCATTTGTGCCTACTTTAATTACTACAACTGCATACCCAAAAGACAATAGGGAAAGAATAAATGGGTTTCTGAATATTTCAAAAGAAGAACGACATACTCCATATTAATTTACTCTCTAAAACATTAGTTAATAAAAGTGTAGCGGGACAATGTTCAAAACAACTGAAAACACGTTCACTAAATAGACATAAGAACATCTATGATTGACATGTCATCTGAAGTCGACTTACAATTTTAAAATGTTAGAAATAAGAAAATGAAGTAATACAGAATGCTACGCTTGTAACGTACGTTGTTGTCCTACATTGTTTAGCTCTGGTATTTAGTGGGTCACAGAGAAAGCATCTTAGGTTCTGGAGGGAAAAGCCGTAATTGTAATTATCTCTCGTGGTCGTGCGGTAGCGTTCTCGCTTCCCACGCCCGGGTTCCCGGGTTCGATTCCCGGCGGGGTCAGGGATTTTCTGTGCCTCGTGATGGCTGGGTGTTGTGTGCTGTCCTTAGGTTAGTTAGGTTTAAGTAGTTCTAAGTTCTAGGGGACTGATGACCTAAGATGTTAAGTCCCATAGTGCTCAGAGCCATTTGAACCATTTTTTTTGTAATTATCTGCGCTACAACAGAAACAAGAAGGACAACTTAAGGAAAAATAACGTAAGCTCACAATCGACTTTGAAGCAGATAGTTCCTGTGACTTAGTATGGGCAGAGGTTATACTCGACAACCAGAATAAATTAATAACTGGCTCCTTTTACCGACCCCCTGTCTCGGATGAAACAGTTGCTGAACAGTTCAAAGAAAAGAAAACTTGAGTCTCATCACAAATAGGTACCCTACTCACACAATTATAGTTGGCAGTTACTTCAATCTGCCTTCCGCATGTTGGCAAAAATACATTTTCATACCCTATTGTAAATAGAAACAACTTCCGTAATTGTTCTAAATGCTTTTTAAAAAATTATTTTTAACAATTAGTTGACGAGGCCATTCAAATTGTAAATGGTTACGAAAACACACGACCTCTTAGCCACAAATAATCCTGAGCATCACGACGGATACAGGGATTAGTGAACACGCAGTCGTAGCGAGGCTCACTTCTGTAACAAAGAAATTCACCAAAACTAAACGCGAAATATATCTATTTATAAAAGCAGCTAAAAATTCAGGTGACGTCTTTCTAAGAGATAGTCTCCAATCCTTACAAACTATGTAGATGGAGACCATATGTGACTTAAGTTCACCGAGCGAGGTGGCGCAGTGGTTAGCACACTGGACTCGCATTCGGGAGGACGACGGTTCAATCCCGCGTCCGGCCATCCTGATTTAGGTTTTCCGTGATTTCCCTAAATCGCTCCAGGCAAATGCCGGGATGGTCCCTTTGAAAGGGCACGGTTGACTTCCTTCCCCGTCCTTCCCTAAAACCGATGAGACCGATGACTTCGCAGTTTAGTCTCTTTCCCCAAAACAACCCAACCCAACTTAAGTTCAAAGAAATAGTATCAACAGCACTCGAGATATTCATACCAAATAAATTAATAAGAGACGGAGCTGATCCCCCATGGCACACAAAACATGATAGAAAGCTGTTGCAGGAGCATCGCAAAAGGCACGTATAATTTAGACGAACGCAAAATCTGCAAGATTGGAGAAGTTTTACTGAGGCTCGAAGTTTGGTGCGGATTTCAATGCGAGATGCATTTAATAGCTCCCACAACGAAACTCGCTCTAAAAATGTGGCGGTAAATCCAAAGAGATACTGGTCCCATGATAAGTAAACCAGCGGAAAGAATCAGTAAGTACCTTTACTGCGCCACAGCGACGGTAATGTTACTGATGACAGTGCCACTAAAGTGGAGTTAGTAAATGCATTTTCCGAAATTCCTCCACCAAAGAAGACGAAGTAAATATTCCAGAATTCGAAATGAGAACAGCTGCAAACATAATTTAGAAGTAAATATCCCTGGTGTTGCAAAGCAACTGAAATTACACTGTCAGTGACAGAGGAAATGATCAAATATCTTTTCAAAAAGTCTCTAATGTATAAGAAAAGTAGGTCTAATATATTTGTTTCTGATGTTCTTTGGTAACAATTAATTTGCAGTAGTAAGCTCCTTGCTTTTACTGACCTGTTTAAAGATAATCAACAATTTAGTAAGAAATTTTAATTTTTAAAGGACTATATCTAAATGTACTTAAGTAGATTTACATCTACTATAAATGTTTGCAGCTAAACTTAAATAAAAAAATATTTGAGGTGCCAAAATGGTCTACCTTAGCATCAGATCAGTTTTGGGATGTCAATTTTAGGTGCAATTCAAAGGTTCAGTTCCCATTTTCTTTTACGAAAGCGTATACTATCAGTTTAACAAACCATGATATTTTAGGTGATAGTTGCGATTCTGGAGCTTCAGAAAATTATTTTAGAACTCACAATTATTTAATAGTATGGCCATAATATTGGAAGGCAGAAAAAAGTTATCTTAACGTGACAACAATAGGGATACTTTTGTGAGGCTTGAAACACTTTTTAATTTTTACATTAAAGGCTGATTCGCATCACACTTTGCACAGGCTTTGGACCGTGAAAATGATAGATGACCATCTACCATTCTGGCGTGTGTAAAATCAGCCTAAACACGCTGAACTAATGTACACTCTATTTACAATTACAACTTAATATTAGCTCCGATAATGCTGCTTCAATGTTTTAATAATTTTATGTCAGTAACCTGCGAGGACTCGGTGGTCTTCACAGTTTTTAATACATTATTTTTAACGTATTTTAGTCCAGTTTCTGAATATGGGCAATGGCTTTCAAGCAAGGCCTAATGTTGCCAGTCTCTTCATAATTCTTTATGATTGTCTCTATCCTGTCGTCCAGGTTCAAGTACTTCTTCTTCCTCTTCTTACCTTCAAGATTCATTTCCAATTTCATGTGCATGCAGTTTGTGAGCTCTGCTTCCTTTTTCAAGCACTCCACCAAATAGTTGATTTTAGGGTGAGGGTTTCCAATAATACTATTTATTTTGTTGTGCCACCCTTCAACAGCATTCGTCGTTCGGTGCCTTTTTCCGTAACAGTCCCACATTTCTATTGCGATATCCTCATGTTCTAGCCAGTTATCCACAAAGAAGTCAAAAAATTGAGAGAACCTTCCGTTATCAGGAGCTTCTGCATGAATCTCAACCCATCCATTGCTTACGTCCTCCGGTTTTACAGCTGCCAGCGCTGCACACATGCTGACGTGAAGTCTTAAATCCTCGTTCTAGCGGTACTCCTCAGTTAGACCGAGAACTCGAGTTCTTATCCATAAACTCTTCTTCATATGGCAATAGAATCCATTTATTTCAGTTGTGGGAAAAACTTGACGAATGGCCGATATCGCAGCTGCCTCAAAGTCCATCTTTACTTGTTTAGAACACCACTCAGAGACTGCCTGTTTTATCAGACGAAACAGACGAACATATGTGTCTTTCTTCTTATTAGGGAGCAGTGGAAATACAGTAGGAAGAATGTTTGTTTCTTTAATCGGGTCTCCTAAGTCAACGTGTATGGTGTAGATCTGTGCAAACTGCTTGCTGTATCTCTTAAATGTTCCATCCATAAAAAAATGGGAACATGTTTTTATACTTTCTTTTCCTTTGCTTCCACTAAAAATCATTATTCTCACCTCTAATCTATCGTTTTCCAGAAGAAAACTACTGCCATCTCCCATTTTTAATAGATCTTCATGAAGATCAATTTCATAAGAGTTCTTAGGCTCTTGTTGGTTCCCCCACTCTAGACTCCGTCGACGACGCACGGTTCTCTTCATAGATTCTGAATTAGGCATCACTGTAACAAAGTCATAAACTTTATTATGTAGATTTCCCATTTCATCCGCGTATATCTCCGATAACTGTGTAGTTTCTTCTCGAGACCTTCTCTTCGCTCTTTCCACTTGCTTTCTCACTTTCAGAGCTGCATCGTCAGGTGGTCCACAGAGATGTTCTAATACGTTCAACACTTCTCCGTTCCTCGAAAGCAGCTTTCCCTTGGAATGATCCGCTTTTCGGGGTAAACACATCTGTGTAACAACACCTTCTTTAGATTCCCTCTGTTTAAGATACGCGTAACCTTTGTAATGAGCAGGAGGCCTGCCCTTGTTTGTTGTAATAACTTCCATACTGATGTCACGTTCGGAACTTCGAAAGCAAACTGGGCGGCCGGGTGAGGAGGAGGAGGAGGAGGAGGAGGAGGAGGAGGAGGAGGAGGAGGGGGAGGGGGGGCAGACAAGGGACAGAACCCTTCGGAGCAGGTAAAACCGTGGCAAATGTCCGGCGTGGCAAATGTCCGGACACCGTTGAGCAAGGGCATCGTTTTGCTGCACGTCAATGCCCATCCGTATGTGGCGAATCATACCAACGATCCCATCACACCTTTTCGATGGAAAACTTTACATCATCCTCCGTACAGCCCCGATCTAGCGCCCAGTGACTACCTACCATCTGTTCCTGCACTTAAAGAAACACCTGGGCGGTCAGCGTCTTCAAGACGATGACGAAGTCAAAACAGTGGTGATGCAGTGGTTAACAAGTCAGGCTGCAGATTTCTATGAGAAGGGTATTCAAAAACCGGTACAACGTTATGACAAGTGCCCCAATATTGACGGAAATTATATAGAAAAGTATATTAAGGTACAGACTTCCATGTAAAAATAAAATTACTAAGATATCTTAGCACGTCTTTTATTAATTTCAAAACGGTACTTAGTTAAAAAAACACGCATCGTATCTTATATCTATCAGCAGAACTGTTAAACTGAGCCGGCCGGAGTGGCCGAGCGGTTCTAGGCGCTTCTGTCTGGAACCGCGCGACTGCTACGGTCGCAGGTTCGAATCCTGGCTCAGGCATGGATGTGTGTGATGTCCTTAGGTTAGTTAGGTTAAGGTAGTTCTAAGTTCTAGGGGACTGATGACCTCAGAAATTAAGACCCATAGTGCTCAGAGCCATTTGAACCATTTTTGTTAAACTGAGAACTCGTGAGACTTAAGTAATTTACATTAATTTAACCACGAATGGTTCTATAGCTAATACATGACGCTTACATCAGATTTGTCTACACAAAATAATGATTAGTTACTGACACGTAAGGGACGCAACTGTAGTGCGTCCTATCAGTACGAAAGTTAACAGACAAGAGAGAGAGATCCGAGCAGCAACGCTATTCATTTACTTTCTAAAACAAAACAAAAAAAGTATTGCAATGCCGCGATATCTTTGAAACATTACTTATGAAATAATAACTACATTTCACAAAATTAATTGACATGAGTTATTTAGATTGGAAGTTATTTACAGAAATAAACAGATAATTGCACATTTTTGTGCTTTCCATGGTTTTTGCGACGTTAAATTTACGTAGAATTACGTGGGTCTGCTCATGTAATGCTTCAGGCCTTCCCGTGTGTTTGTCCGTCTGTTCCACAGTTAAACCTTTTCGCTGTCACTGTCGTGCTCTCAGCAATCCGTGTTGAGGGCGGCTGTGACAATAAATTCCTTAAGATGACTTTTCTTCCAACCCACAAGCAATACAAGAGTGTATTCGCGCCCATAGAGATCAAATTTCATACTGTTGTTGATGATGGATATCAGCTCCAAATGCACTGTTTTCCATTTCAACCAATATTTATTGCATGCTCACCACAGTACGCAGCACAATCGCATATAGAATTCGGCGGTGATTGAGAAGAGAGTAAGTTTGTTCGTAAGCAGAGTCCATGAGGCACTCAAGGGTGCAGTGCGATGCACAACGGTCACTCTTTAGTCCTAGGGATAATCCGTAACCAGATTTGAGATGTCATTGAAGTAACTGTAGCTGACTCTGCTGCCTGGCCTTACAAACAGCGCTGGACGAGCGGAACCTCCCACGTCTCATGGTGCACACAGCGTGACATGGAAATCACGTGAAGATCGGCTTTCGACTACTTTTAGATAGTGTAGGAGCTATCGCCAGGCTGGGTGTGTTGTCCATGTTATCTTCTACAACCGCAATCAGTTCCTAAATTACGACTGCTGGCTGTGCGATACAAGAGAATGAAAGTGTAATCATTTGATGCCCGTTATGCGATGAACTTCTGTAAATAGTTTGATAAATATCGGAGGTGCTTGATGCTTTAACATTTTCCATTTTCATCAGGTTTTTTTCAACTTCATAAGCTCCACTGCTAGCTGCCGCTTCGAGAAGATGCGCGCCTGTTGGGGTAGGCAAAACTCTCAACGCCGACGGGTATTTATAACGCGAGAATAAGCACTCAAACCAACGTCAATATATTTTCTTATAGTCCGAATAAGAAAGGAGACAGGACGTTTCTTAGGGCTCCGTCTTACCACAATGACTTTTAATAGAGCATTAATTCTTCTGCCCCCTCCAATAACTATTCCCGCTAAAGAATTCCTGAACATGTAAGTGTTTGAATCCATCTGCCTTTAGCATTGCCTGAAGAAACAATAATAAGCAGCGAATCACGAAACACAGCGCTTCTTGTTTACAATACAACCCTCGTCTTGACCACAATTATTTACTTTGTTTCTACGATTCTTACGAGTTTCGGAATTACGGCATTTTCAGAGGAACAAAATCCTTTTGATACAAAGTATCGTGTCCAACTCAATCGTATTTGCACTCATGCTTAATACCACTAAGTTGTACGCAATACTTTCTATCAACAGTATTTTGTTCCTTCGAAAATGGCTTAATGCCCAAACGCGTGGGGATATTATTTGTGGTCAAGATGAGAGTTTTGTTATAATTGCTGAATATGATCGCAACGTCACATAAATCCTTTACGCAATAAGTGACACAGTTCTCTGCTTTACATATACACTGCCACAAAAAAGCAACAGCTTGAGGAACAAGGTCATTTTATTGACAAGTGAGGTGACGGGTAGTCCATCATTGTAGGACTATACGAGGGTTGTCCAGAAAGTAAGTTCCGATCTGTCGCGAAATGGACACCACAGTGAAACCCGATGAAGCTTTGCACAGATGTGTTGGATTGAGTCCCTAGTATGACTGTCGATCGCATCAAGACGTTCTTTTCAGTTGTGAGCGCACTGTGAGCAAGTAAAGGTGCCTAGATCAACGATGTCTCCCTCCAAGCAGGAGGGCCCGCTGAGAGGCTTCGCCTTAATGAATGCAGCCCACCCAACACAACTGCCACGCGCTTCCTTCTTCATGGCAATTCTCAGCCGCACTCTACAGGGGCAGTGAAGACACTCCTGCAGCCTTTTCGATGGGAAGTGTTCGATCACACACAGCCCTAATTGGCTCGTCCTGAGTATCATCTCTGTTCACATGAAACGCTGGATACGAAGACAACACTTGGGCGCAGGCTACGCGCTATAGACCAGCGTACAGAATTATCGGAAAGCACAGACGGCTGCCTTCTATGACGATGGTGTTGGAAATTTGGTATAACGCTCCGACAGATGCCTAAGTCGGAGCGGCGACTATGTAGAGAAGTATCTGGAAAGTGTAGCTAACTCTTGCAAATAAAATGTTTCTGATTTTCACTGTGGTTTCCATTTAGCTACCGATCGGAACTCACTTTATGGACAACGCTCGTATGATAACAAATTCAGACCAAATGAAAAAAACATGTCACAGTAATGTGTGCATCAAAACGCAGTGTACCCTCCTCTGGCGCCAACACAGGTATGTTTTCTTGTATGCAAACGATCATAAAGGTGGCGAATGACACGCTGCGATGGACTGCCCCAAGCGTCTTGAGTCTTTTGCTGAAATTCGGTAATGGTTCTTGCAGGCTCTGGAGAATGAGTAAGTTCCCGCTTCATCGTGTCCCATACGTGTTCAATTGGCGAGAGATTTGTTGATCTTGCTGGCCAGGGCAAACGTTGTACACGAAGAACACGTTTCATCGCAGCACCCATAGGTAGACGTGCATTGTACTGCTGAAAAAGCACATCACCTTCCTGTTGCAGAAATAGCTGTACCAAGGAGATAAAAGCCAGTGCAGTGTAGCAGGCAATGGTTACTTTATCCTACAGAAATGCCAAACGCGACCGCCAGTTATAACTGATGGCCCCCTTCACCATGAAACCTGGATGGACATGTGTGTCAGCATATCGTGGACGAATTCACTCTGGGACAGGCAGCTCGCCAGATCTGCGCCATACACGTGCAGGTCCACCAGTCGCATACAGACAGAAGCTACTTTCATCACTGAAGAGAACAGAGCGCCATTCCAAGGTTCAGTGAACACTTTAAAGATATTAGAATAGCCATGCTTATTGGTGTCTTGGTATCAGACGTAGCCTGGCCAGATGCACGCGTGATATTAATCCTGTTGCAAAGCAGACGGTTCCCAACGGTCCCTGATGAGACAACAGGTGTTACATGTGCCCGCATTTCATCCCTGGTCGATGTTCGATCGGCCACCGTTGCTCGCACAATGCGTCAATTTTGTCGTGAGTCTGTTCTACGCGGAAGTTGAGATCTTGTTCTGTGGGTGTGGGAATGTTTCACAGACCATTGTTGAAAGCCTCTCGTACCACCGACTACTGTGCCCAACATGTGCAACAATCCATCGATACGCCTATCCAGTGTCCAGCAGCCCCACAATGCGACCCCACTCAAATAGCTGAAGCTGTTCAACAGGAGTACGTACTCGTTGGTGTGACATGGTTGTACTCTAGCATGAATGTTGAACTCACTGTTCATCACGGTTGCTGGCTGCAGAGTCAAACAGAGTGTGCACAATCAGGACCCTACTGAGCGCCATGTGATCGCCGATGACCGTAACGTGGTAGAAAAGTGCAGTGTATAAGTTGAGCACAGACGACTAATTATTCTAGCTACCAAACGGGCTGTTCTTGATTCTACATTTTTAGATTTACAGAAATCTTTTGACATCGTTCCTCACAAGCGATTTCTAATTAAATTGTGTGCCTATGGAGTATCGTTTCAATGGTGTGACTGGATTCGTGATTTGCTGTCAGAAACGTCACCGTTCGTAAAAGCTGACGGAAAATCATCGATTAAAACATGTAATATCCGGCGTTCCCCAAGGATGTGTTATAGGTCCTTTGTTGTTCCTGATCTACATAAAGGATTTAGGAGACATTCTGAGCAGCCCTCTTAGATGTTTTGCTGATGATGCTGTCATTTGCCGTCATGTAAAGTCATCAGATATCAAAACGAATTGCAAAATGATTTAGACAAGGTATATGTATGGTGCAAAACGTGGCAGTTGACTCTAAATCATGAGAGGTGTGAAGTCATCCATCTGAACACTAAAAAGAATCCGCTTGATTCCAGTTTCACGATAAATCACGGGCTGGTCCCGGCGGAGGTTCGAGTCCTCCCTCGGGCACGAGTGTGTGTGTGTTTGTCCTTAGGATAATTTAGGTTAAGTAGTGTGTAAGCTTAGGGACTGATGACCTTAGCAGTCAAGTCCCATAAGATTTCACACACATTTGAACATTTTTTTGATAAATCACGCAAATCTAAAGGCTGTAAACTCTACTAAATGCTTAGGGATTACAATTACATATAATTTAAATCAGAACCATCGTATAGATAATCTAGTGGGGAAAGCAAACCATATTGGCAGAACTCTTACACTACGCTTGTCCGCCCTCTTCTGGAGTATCGCTGTACGGTGTGGGATTCGCATCATATAGGATTGACGGAGGATATCGAAAAAGCTCAAAGAAGGGCAGCTCATTTTGAACTATCGCGGAACAGGGGAGAAAGTCCCACAGATTTGATACATAAAATGGGGTGGCAGTCATTAAAACGAAGGCGTTTTTCGCTGAAGCCCAACCTTCTAATGGTATTTCAATCAGCAACTTCCTCCTCAGAATGTGAAAAGATTTTGTTGGTGTCCACCTATATAGGGAGAAATGCTCATCATAATAGCTCGCACGGAAAGATTTAAGTATTCGTTTTTCCCACTCACTGTTCGAAAGTGAAACCATAGAGAAGTAGCTTAAAAGTGGTTCGGTGAACCCTCTGCCAGGCACTTAATTGTCAGCTGCAGAATGATCATGCAGATGTCGATGTAGATGAAATGGGGAAATCCACTAACATAAGCAACTTTGACAAAGAGCCGATTGTAATGGCCCTGGGCCTGGGAATGAGTACCTCGGAACCGGAGACGCTGATTGTTCTCGTCCTACTATCGTGAGCATTTGTGGAAATTGGTTGAACAATAGTTTAAACCACGAATAGGCGACGTGTTGGACGTCTACGCCTCGTCACAGAACGTGTACATCGGCGGATTACCTACTCTGTACAGCAGAATAGGTGACGATCTGTGGCAGATCTGACGACAACTGTACAATGCTGTTGCAAGTGTTAGGAGCACAGCGTTCAGCGCACATTCCTGACCGTGGCGCTCCAAAAGCTGACGAGCTCTACGTGTTCTCATGTTAACCAAACGATGTCGCCAATTACGATTAGAGTGGGCACGGGACCATCGAGATTGGACCGTGGATCAGCGGAAACGTTTCGTCTGGCCAGGTGAATCCTATTTCGTGTTGAACCGGGTCGTTAGTCGTGTCTGGATACGCCGTCATCCAAGCGAATATCTGCTCGAAACATGCACCGTGGAACGGACGTGGAAAGTTGGAGGCATTATTATGCTATGGGGAACATTCACTTGAACTTCCATGGGGCGTGTGGTAGTAATCAAAGGCACCGTGACGGTCGCGGACGTGTGAACGGAACTGTTGACTACCGGCATCCCTTCAAGCTTGACATCTCCCCCAATTGCTATGGCATCTTCCAGCACGACCAATCTCCGTGTCACAATGCCAGGATCGTGCTACAGTGATAACGAACTCACGCTGATGTCTTGGCCACCAAGTACACCTGATGGAACATACCTGGGACGCTACCTGGCACCAGTTCCGCATCCACAAATCTCCGGCTCGTAATTTATTGGGATTGCGTGACCTGCGCGTACACACCTTGTGCCACATAACTTCGGAAATCTGCAAAGAACTTACAGAATCCATGCCACGCGAAGTCGCCGCTGTATTGCGTTTCAAAGGTAATGCAACGACGACGGTAAGCATAATGTTTGGGCCGGTAAGCATAATGTTTGGGTACATCAGTGTATGTTGATTAAATATGTCTGCTGATTGAGACTACCTGACGGTGGCACTTTGAAATGTAATTGAGGCATCCGGTGTGTAGTGCATGAAAGACTGTAGTGGTCACTGAAGTTGTTGACTGGTTGTGTGATTTACCCACTTAGCTCGCACATTGTTTCAGTGGCACATACAGAGTGGTCAAAAACAGTCTGAAAAGTTTGTAAGGGTCCTGCAGGGGATTGTTGTGCTAAGAAATAATTGTTCAGAAAAAAATTTGATAAGTTTCGCCGTTTCCGAGTTACGTCCGCTGCTTCGCTCGCGTGGACTGAATGGTCTGCTCCGAATTCTTTTTTATTTAGTCGAATCTGTCTGTTGTTATGCACATTGCTCGTGAAAAAATCTACACGCTGTCTTTTTGGAAATCCAGTCTCTAAGGGGATGGAGAGTGCTATGAAAATATTTCATGACGTCAGTATTTCTAAACCCAAATGTATGCAAATTCGTATTTGGGTTCTCGGTTGGAAATAAAATAACGGGCGTTTCAGTGTTTCAGGAAATTCAATCCCAATGGAGTGAAATAAGGGATGAAAGTTGCTATGGAAATGTTTCATTATGAAAGCATTTTTGAAGCTACATCTACGAAAATTTGTATTTGACTTCTCGGTTAAAAATTTTAAAAAAATCGTATTTTAATGCTTTTGGAATTTCAACTCCTAAGGGGGTAAAATAAATACTTTCATAATGAAATAATTCCATAAAAAATTTCATCCTCTATTTTCTCCCTTAGAGGTTGAACTTTGAAAAACAATGAAAAACGTATTTTTTTGTTTTTAACAGAAAAGATAAATACAAAAGTCATGGGTTTTTATAAAATTTGTCGTCCCTTATTACACCTCCTTAGGGATTGAATTTCCAGAAATAATAGAAGACATATATTTTTTACTACTGGCCGATAGTGAAACATCAATTTTCGTAGTTCTATTTTATAATATTTTATTTTTTTATAATATATAAAATATATAAATATATAAAAATAAAAAAATATATAAAAAATAAAATATATAAAAAATTATAAATATTTTATATTTCTATTTTATATTTATATTCTTTAATAGTGACATTTTTCAAAACACCTTTCATCCTCTATTTCACCGCCTGATGGGCTGAATTTCCAAAAATATTGAAACACGTATTTTTGTGTTTCTAACCGATGTACCAAATCAAATTACCACAGATTTAGCTATAAAATGCTTTCATAATGAAAAACTTTTATGAAACTTGTCATCCCCTATTCAATTTTCCAAAAATGCTGAAGCATGTATTTTTCATTTCTGACCGAAAAGCTAAATATCAGTTTTCGTAGAACTAGTTTCAAAACTGCCTTAATAGCAACAAGTTTTCAAGAAAACTTTTCATTCCTTATTTCACCTCTTAGGGGCTGAATTTCCAAAAATGCCGAAATATCTGCTTCTTTTATTTATGACCAAGAAACGAAACACCAATTTTCGTAGTTATAGCTTCAAAATTGCCTTAATAGCGACATATTTTCACAAAGCCTTCCATCCTCTATTTCGCCCCCTTAGGGATGGAATATCGAAAACTCCTTCTTCAAAGACACCTACAGTATAAGAACACCACACACTGCAAATTTCAAGTTTCTATCCTCAGTGGTTTAGCTGGGCAATGATGAGTCGGTGAGTGAGCCAATCATTCGGGACACTCCCTTTCTATACATGTACAGAGAAGACTGAAGTTAGCCAGTCAGGTCCTTGCGCACGCAAATTCAGCCACTTGCACACGTAAAATGTGGTAATACACAGACATCCCCCCCCCCCATGAACCATGGACCCAGCCGTTGGTGGGGCGGCTTGCGTGCCTCAGCGATACAGATAGCCGTACCGTAGGTCCAACCACAACGGAGGGGTATCTGTTGAGAGGCCAGACAAACGTGTGGTTCCTGAAGAGGGGCAGCAGCCTTTTCAGTAGTTGCAAGGGCAACAGTCTGGATGATTGACTGATCTGGCCTTGTAACAATAACCGAAATGGCCTTGCTGTGCTGGTACTGCGAACGGCTGAAAGCAAGGGGAAACTACAGCCGTAATTTTTCCCGAGGGCATGCAGCTTTACTGTATGATTAAATGATGATGGCGTCCTCTTGGGTAAAATATTCCGGAGGTAAAATAGTCCCCCATTCGGATCTCCGGGCGGGGACTACTCAAGAGGATGTCGTTATCAGGAGAAAGAAAACTGGCGTTCTACGGATCGGAGCGTGGAATGTCAGATCCCTTAATCGGGCAGGTAGGTTAGAAAATTTAAAAAGGGAAATGGATAGGTTGAAGTTAGATATAGTGGGAATTAGTGAAGTTCGGTGGCAGGAGGAATAAGACTTCTGGTCAGGTGACTACAGGGTTATAAACACAAAATCAAATAGGGGTAATGCAGGAGTAGGTTTAATAATGAATAGGAAAATAGGAATGCGTGTAAGCTACTACAAACAGCATAGTGAACGCATTATTGTGGCCAAGATAGACATGAAGCCCACACCTACTACAGTAGTACAAGTTTATATGCCAACTAGCTCTGCAGATGACGAAGAAATTGAAGAAATGTATGATGAAATAAAAGAAATTATTCAGATTGTGAAAGGAGACGAAAATTTAATAGTCATGGGTGACTGGAATTCGAGTGTAGGAAAAGGGAGAGAAGGAAACATAGTAAGTGAATATGGATTGGGGGACAGAAATGAAAGAGGAAGCCGCCTGGTAGAATTTTGCACAGAGCACAACATAATCATAACTAACACTTGGTTTAAGAATCATGAAAGAAGGTTGTATACATGGAAGAACCCTGGAGATACTAAAAGGTATCAGATAGATTATATAATGGTAAGACAGAGATTTAGGAACCAGGTTTTAAATTGTAAGACATTTCCAGGGGCAGATGTGGACTCTGACCACAATCTATTGGTTATGACCTGTAGATTAAAACTGAAGAAACTGCAAAAAGGTGGGAATTTAAGGAGATGGGACCTGGATAAACTAAAAGAACCAGAGGTTGTACAGAGATTCAGGGAGAGCATAAGGGAGCAATTGACAGGAATGGGGGAAATAAATACAGTAGAAGAAGAATGGGTAGCTTTGAGGGATGAAGTAGTGAAGGCAGCAGAGGATCAAGTAGGTAAAAAGACGAGGGCTAGTAGAAATCCTTGGGTAACAGAAGAAATATTGAATTTAATTGATGAAAGGAGAAAATACAAAAATGCAGTAAGTGAAACAGGCAAAAAGGAATACAAACGTCTCAAAAATGAGATCGACAGGAAGTGCAAAATGGCTAAGCAGGGATGGCTAGAGGACAAATGTAAGGATGTAGAGGCCTATCTCACTAGGGGTAAGATAGATACCGCCTACAGGAAAATTAAAGAGACCTTTGGAGATAAGAGAACAACTTGTATGAATATCAAGAGCTCAGATGGAAACCCAGTTCTAAGCAAAGAAGGGAAAGCAGAAAGGTGGAAGGAGTATATAGAGGGTCTATACAAGGGCGATGTACTTGAGGACAATATTATGGAAATGGAAGAGGATGTAGATGAAGATGAAATGGGAGATATGATACTGCGTGAAGAGTTTGACAGAGCACTGAAAGACCTGAGTCGAAACAAGGCCCCCGGAGTAGACAATATTCCATTGGAACTACTGACGGCCGTGGGAGAGCCATTCCTGACAAAACTCTACCATCTGGTGAGCAAGATGTATGAGACAGGCGAAATACCCTCAGACTTCAAGAAGAATATAATAATTCCAATCCCAAAGAAAGCAGGTGTTGACAGATGTGAAAATTACCGAACTATCAGCTTAATAAGTCACAGCTGCAAAATACTAACACGAATTCTTTACAGACGAATGGAAAAACTAGTAGAAGCCAACCTCGGGGAAGATCAGTTTGGATTCCGTAGAAACACTGGACCCGTGAGGCAATACTGACCTTACGACTTATCTTAGAAGAAAGATTAAGGAAAGAAAAACCTACGTTTCTAGCATTTGTAGACTTAGAGAAAGCTTTTGACAATGTTGACTGGAATACTCTGTTTCAAATTCTAAAGGTGGCAGTGGTAAAATACAGGGAGCGAAAGGCTATTTACAATTTGTACAGAAACCAGATGGCAGTTATAAGAGTCGAGGGACATGAAAGGGAAGCAGTGGTTGGGAAGGGAGTAAGACAGGGTTGTAGCCTCTCCCCGATGTTGTTCAATCTGTATATTGAGCAAGCAGTAAAGGAAACAAAAGAAAAATTCGGGGTAGGTATTAAAATTCATGGAGAAGAAATAAAAACTTTGAGGTTCGCCGATGACATTGTAATTCTGTCAGAGACAGCAAAGGACTTGGAAGAGCAGTTGAATGGAATGGACAGTGTCTTGAAAGGAGGATATAAGATGAACATCAACAAAAGCAAAACAAGGATAATGGAATGTAGTCTAATTAAGTCGGGTGATGCTGAGGAAATTAGATTAGGAAATGACGCACTTAAAGTAGTAAAGGAGTTTTGCTATTTGGGGAGCAAAATAACTGATGATGGTCGAAGTAGAGAGGATATAAAATGTAGGCTGGCAATGGCAAGGAAGGCGTTTCTGAAGAAGAGAAATTTGTTAACATCCAGTATTGATTTAAGTGTCAGGAAGTCATTTCTGAAAGTATTCGTATGGAGTGTAGCCATGTATGGAAGTGAAACATGGACGATAAATAGTTTGGACAAGAAGAGAATAGAAGCTTTCGAAATGTGGTGCTACAGAAGAATGCTGAAGATTAGATGGGTAGATCACATAACTAATGAGGAAGTATTGAATAGGATTGGGGAGAGAAGAAGTTTGTGGCACAACTTGACTTGAAGAAGGGATCGGTTGGTAGGACATGTTCTGAGGCATCAAGGGATCACCAATTTAGTATTGGAGGGCAGCGTGGAGGGTAAAAATCGTAGAGGGAGACCAAGAGATGAATACACTAAGCAGATTCAGAAGGATGTAGGTTGCAGTAGGTACTGGGAGATGAAAAAGCTTGCACAGGATAGAGTAGCATGGAGAGCTGCATCAAACCAGTCTCAGGACTGAAGACCACAACAACAACACACAGACATCAGTGGATCCGTGGGTTACCACTTGTTGAAAGGCTCATTATTAGTTACAATGTGCCTTTCTCGGAAATGATAAATTTGAACTAGGTGGGCAAGAGCTTCGTCTGTTCGGATTGAGGACAGCAAACGATGAACCACCTCTGGAGGCTGCTTGAATCTGCACGCCTGACGACATGTTTAGCTAACTTCAATACTAAATTACTCGGAAAAGTCGCAACGTATCGACTCAGCACAATCTCCCCTGTAACAACCGTACAAGCTTTTCGGACTGTTTCTGACCATCCTGTATGTGTTTTCTGCACTATGCTACGTCAGTGCACATAGTGTGCCTAAGTTTCAGCAATCTCGTTGTTCGGCGATTGTGTGACAGGCTAACGACTGGAATTTGGTGCACTATCAACATCAGTCTGGTACGTAGCACATATCATGTTGAGCGTATATGCAAAAGGATATGATGTTGCACGATCTGAGTCACAATTACCTGTTTTTGTATTTGTCTTCTATGTTTCTTTGCACTGATGATATGTGCCACTGAGCTGTAATCATTTTTACATTATATGCAGCATACTCAAACACAAGCACTAATGATGGTGCTGGCCAGATGACGGTCTGGCAATAAAATTGTTATTTGCTGCAGGCTTGGTCGATTCATTTTCGAAAGAGTCACAAAGCCCTCTTTTAAATTTTCCATTTGGCATTTCATGTGATGCTGTAATAAGAACAACTCTATTTCATAAGAACAAAACATTTATGAAATGCAAAATCACCTTACAAATGGCCTGTACGGTGCCATCACGCGACTAAGACACGTCCTAATCTGACGAACCGACGACTCTACATTTGTACTTATGTTGCAAGATGATTATCCACGCATTACATCATAAGATTTATCCATCTGGAGGGAAAATTGAAAACTTATGTCAGGATCAGGATTAGAACTTGCATTTCCTGCTTGCGCAAGTGGTCACCTTGCCATGAAGCTATCTATGCACACCTCTTAGTGCTACCCAAATTCTCAGTGTTGCTCCTTGTTCCCTCCTATATAGTGTATAATATTACACATAGATTCTGCCATCACAGAAATAACACCACTATAAATGAATGGAGGTGTGGGCTCTTGATCCTATCCAAGGGATGTACACAGTAGTAATGACTGTAATGGCAATGAAAAGGAGGTAGGCGAGACATGTTGAAGGGCGCACAGAATTTCTTTGTTGGATTCTAAGGGATAATAATTAATGGAAGAAAGATGTCACAGAAACATGGATGCTCATAGATGAAAGTCATAATTCAGGAAAAAGTCTAGAGGTGACCTTTATTCAGGAGTGGATGTCAAATGGCTGACGACAATGATGATGATGCTGGTGGTGGTGCTGGTGATGTGATGACATGATGATGATGATGATGATGATGATGATGATGATGATGATGGTGGTGGTGAAGACACTGGGGTGGTGGCAACATACTACATTGAAGCAAAATAACGAATTATGTATGAACCAAGGAGGGTATAAGAAGCAGGCTGGCATAGCTGATCCTCTACGGAAGAAGACTGCTAGCGTCAAACGCAGACCTTAAATCTGACAAAGAATTTTCTGAAATATAAATCTGGAGAATGGCACTGTTATAACGGTCAATTTCCATACGTCTCTTTTTATTCTCTCCTAAGGTATCAAAACCGATATACACTAAAGAAAATACCGTATGTTAAAAGGTGAACGAATGATAAGAGAAGGGCAATAAGTGGGAAAAGATCCTTTTGTTAACAGTTCGGTAACAATCTGTTGCATGTCCACTGCAGAGAACATCCGAACCACCACGCAGCATCGCGTTCTGGAGACTGGAGTACCTGGTGAACTAATGTGGAGTCAGTGCAGGAGCAAAACGATCACCGTGAAACAAGAGGTAGTACATAACCCACAGCGGATGATTTTTAGGGTTTCGTACCTCAATCGGCAAAAACGGAACCTTTGTACGATTACTTTGTTGACCGTATGTCTGTCTGTCTATCTGTCCGTCCCCTTCTCCTCAGGGATGGGTAGAGATATCAAGTTGCAATTTATCTCACATACTAAGGTCTACATTCCCCTGGCCAAGTGAAAAATTTAAGCTTCTAAGTCAATGAAATGAGATGATACAACCATTTATGTCACATATTTTGATACTTGCAAACTCACAAAAAGTGTAAGGTACTTTCCGTTGACCAGCAATCATGAAATTTAACAAGAAGCAAGGTTTTATGGTATAAGTAAAGGAAAAATTCTAAAATTATTAATTTGTAGCTATACCACATAAAAAATATGTTTTTTGCCACTTGTGTTTGCCTGTCCATCTGTATAATTGAAATTTATGTCAAATACTAAGGTGTACGGTCCCTTGGCGGCGTAATTAATTTAACCCCTAAGAGCATAATACTGCATATCTGCAACATGAAATGTAACATTGTTTTTGTGCACATCTAGTGGGAATTTAGTGAACTAATCCGTTTCACAGATGCAACAAAGCTCATACAGAGTGTATCTGATATTAAGCATGTAGTAGTTTGCTGCGCTGCAGACTTCTGGTAAACTCTTTGGATGAATGCAGAGATAAATGTCTACTACAAATTTCGCTTAGTTTCAGATTATGTTTGCCTTATTAAAAGGCAACTTAGGTAGAAGGAAAAAATCACACAAACCAAGCAAAATATTTAGAAGCATTTTCAACAAGACAAGCTGTGTAAATCACTCATCTTCGGATTTGCAAGACAGTTTGTGTATATTGCACATGTACAACATTGTGCGAGTACTAATAATATATACCCGTATCATCCAGGACACTTGCAGCAATCGTTTTTGGCATTCCACTTGTGTTACATAACAAGAAAGACATTTACTCTCAACCCTTTGTGACGTACTTCTACAAATATGTGATACCTCTATTGTTTCTGTTTTATCTTCTGCTGAGAATTGTTTTCAGAACTGGTGTAACCATGTAATTTATTTGGATTTACTGTAGGATCATCATCACTGTGACCGCCAAAGTCATGGAGCTCATCACCACTTCAGTAAGGTAAACCTAATTGCTGTCTTACATCCTCTGGAGCAGCGCCTTTCTCCAAAAGACCACTGTGATTGAATAACCGGTCCATAACCTAAAACTCAATGTTGCTCAACAATAGTTAATTGCCATAGTAACTGGATCACCCTAAAAACAACATCCAATGCAAAATAAAGACCACTGAATGAGAATACACCCTAATACAAAACAAACGCGCACCATCATGGAATTATCCGAATAGGCCGGAAATAGGTGTATACAATGTACATGTTTAGCCAACAAATGATTACATTTTCACAAAAATTGGATGATTTATTCAAGAGAAAGAGCACCGTAAATTGAGCAAATCAGTAACACATTAGTCCACCCCTGGCCCTTATGCTAGCAGTTATTGGGCTTGGCACTGACTGATAAGAGTTGCTACATGCCCTGCGGAAGGATTTCGTGCCAAATTCTGTCGAGATGGCGCGTTAGGTCATCAAAATCCCCAGCTGGTTGAAGGGCCCTGCCCATAATGCTCCAGATGTTCTCAGCTAGGGGAGATCTGGCAATCTTGCTGGCCGAGATAGGGTTGGGCAAACACGAAGACAAGTAGCAGAAACTCTCGCTGTGTGCAGACGGGATTATCGTGCTGAAATGTCAAGGATGGATTGCGATGAAGGGCAACACAACGCGATGCAGAATACTGTCGACGTATTACAGAGCTGTAAGGGTACCGCAGATGACAACCAAAGGAATCCTGCTATAAAAAGAAATGATATCCCAGATCACCATTCATGGTCGTTGGACCACTTGGCCAGTGGCAGTCAGCTTGTTATCCAAACACTGTCCGGGGCATCTCCAGACACGTCTTCGGCCTGAAATTTCATTACATAGAACAGAATTATTTTCAGTAATGAGCCCCACTTCGAATTGAGCCCCGATGACTAGCGCTCTGATAACTTGATCAATGAAAATGTCAGTATGATGACAAGTAAGTACAGTAGTTGGATCTGATAAATAAATCAGCAACAAAAATAAAAGAACTAATGTTATTCCTTATTGTATTGTGTTTATTCATTGGTAACTGTGTGACTGCATGCGATGTTGCATTTATTTAGCATCTAGATGTTTTTTTAACTAAGAAGGCGAGGCTAGAGTAGTGTCTTTCAGAGGTGAATGAAGTGCTAGTAACCTCTGTTCTCATCACTGTTCTTCAGATGCCTCACCTATGCTGTGTTCATCATAAGAATAAACCTGATATAAGGATTGCACCATGTATTCTTCTGCATTTTCTTGAACTTCATTGGATTTTGTTTCACATGGAGTGGAGTCGAGCTGTGTCTAGTACAACTGAGTATGATCATAAGGATACATTTTATGCTGTGTTACATGCACATAGACTTAGCGATAATGCTGGTCCAGCTAACCTGCAACGATGTGAGCAATTGCACTTAAGACATAAAAAGAGACGAGCAGAGAAAAAACATAGCTTTGAATGTCATTTAATTTTTAAAGAGAATGAAATAATACTCAGCAATACTCCAGCACTACCACACACTTCTTAGGTGACCAGACAGAAAGCATAAAATGCTCTTGTTCTCCGATAAGATAGTTTTCTAACTACAAACAACAGTGATGAAAATTCTTAACTTAAACACAGGGTAATTGTTCTGAGTGAGCTATGTGTGATGCAAAACCATACTGCAGGGATTTCTCTGTACTGTTGAATAATGAAGCCATTGAAGTTATTAATTACAATCAGTCGTCTGGTAATCTCTTGGCTCCTTGTTAATCAAAATATGAGAAATACATTTCAGCTATGGAACTGTCATCTGCTACATTGATAATGAGTCAAACAACAATAGAAACCATGAAGCCACCCAAGACGCTGCATTTTTTCTGCTTTTACGACGTGCCATCCTGTCTCCTCCCAGTGTTCAGTAGTGGTATGTGAAAAGCTGCATACATTAGTTCCAGTACGCCTGGCAGCTTAACGCTCTATTTCTCATGACAAATCCCTTAACTTGGCTCTAGACTAGTTCTGTTAGGTTCATACTGTAACGGTACAGTGATTTGTATGAGGTACTGAATGCTATGAAAATGATTGTTCTCCACGTTTCTACAACACCATCAGGCCCGTGGCATAAAACAACTGGCATAATCCAAATAAAGAGCATTTGGTTTTTCTTTTTTTTCCAAAAAAGTTAAATTGTTATGTTTTGCTAAATGAGCAACTTTTATTTAACAATCTTTCAAAAAATATCGGTAATTAAGAATTTATATCCAAAATTAAAATAGGAATTTCCTGTGGAATACGTAATTTGAAACAAGAAGACATGCATTAGTCATAGTAAATGATGATGAATTTTATAATTAAGTGATGTAGGCATTTCAAATTGGGGGGGGGGGGGGGGGGGGGGGAGGTATGATCATGGCAAGACTTGAAATACTGATCCAAGAACTAATGAACTAAACGTCCAACATAAAGAAGGATCTCAACTGTATCAAACTTGTAAAACTTCAAAGCCAATTTTTTCTGAAAATTTATGAAAAACATTAAGAACAACCTATTTAATGACACTTTTTAACTGTGTTCAACAAATGTGTTTCACTACAGAGCAGAAGCAGCATCATCTATTTTCACACTGCATATTAAAAGTGACTATCAGAGCACAACACTACACAGATTGTGACTGTACATCATTTTTGAAATAAAAACTACATAGCTGAAGTGTGATTAAGAAAAATGTTGATGGCTGTTAATAAATTAGAATATCTATAAAGTTTCATTAAATGTAACTTGGTATTAAGATATCTAATACGTAAGTGGGACGTAATTCCAAGACCATACAACAAACTGTGTACATGTACAGGGTTATTACAAATGATTGAAGCGATTTCACAGTTCTACAATAACTTTATTATTTGAGATATTTTCACAATGCTTTGCACACGACATACAAAAACTCAAAAAGTTTTTTTAGGCATTCACAAATGATCGATATGTGCCCCTTTAGTGATTCGGCAGACATCAAGCCGATAATCAAGTTCCTCCCACACTCGGCGCAGCATGTCCCCATCAATGAGTTCGAAAGCATCGTTGATGCGAGCTCGCAGTTCTGGTACGTTTCTTGGTAGAGAAGGTTGAAACACTTAATCTTTCACATACCCCCACAGAAAGAAATCGCATGGGGTTAAGTCGGGAGAGCGTGGAGGCCATGACATGAATTGCTGATCATGATCTCCACCATGACCGATCCATCGGTTTTCCAATCTCCTGTTTAAGAAATGCCGAACATCATGATGGAAGTGCGGTGGAGTACCATCCTGTTGAAAGATGAAGTCGGCGCTGTCGGTCTCCAGTTGTGGCATGAGCCAATTTTCCAGCATGTCCAGATACACGTGTCCTGTAACGTTTGTTTTGCAGAAGAAAAAGGGGCCGTAAACTTTAAACCGTGCGATTGCACAAAACACGTTAACTTTTGGTGAATTGCGAATTTGCTGCACGAATGCGCGAGGATTCTCTACCGCCCAGATTCGCACATTGTGTCTGTTCACTTCACCATTAAGAAAAAATGTTGCTTCATCACTGAAAACAAGTTTCGCACTGAACGCATCCTCTTCCATAAGCTGTTGCAACCGCGCCGAAAATTCAAAGCGTTTGACTTTGTCATCGGGTGTCAGGGCTTGTAGCAATTGTAAACGGTAAGGCTTCTGCTTTAGCCTTTTCTGTAAGATTTTCCAAACTGTCGGCTGTGGTACGTTTAGCTCCCTGCTTGCTTTATCCGTCGACTTCCGCGGGCTACGCGTGAAACTTGCCCGCACGCGTTCAATCGTTTCTTCGCTCACTGCAGGCCGACCCGTTGATTTCCCCTTACAGAGGCATCCAGAAGCTTTAAACTGCGCATACCATCGCCGAATGGAGTTAGCAGTTGGTGGATCTTTGTTGAACATCGTCCTGAAGTGTCGTTGCACTGTTATGACTGACTGATGTGAGTGCATTTCAAGCACGACATAAGCTTTCTCAGCTCCTGTCGCCATTTTGTCTCACTGCGCTCTCGAGCGCACTGGCGGCAGAAACCTGAAGTGCGGCTTCAGCTGAACAAAACTTTATGAGTTTTTCTACGTATCTGTAGTGTGTCGTGACCATATGTCAATGAATGGAGCTACAGTGAATTTATGAAATCGCTTCAATCATTTGTAATAGCCCTGTACTATAGCTTCTGAGCAATCATCAAATTTGTGTTTGTTTGCATCAGGTTTATTCTTATGATGAACAGAATATAGGAAATTGGTGTTTGTAAGTGGCACAACAAATATACAATCCACTGGATATATGCTTTATAACGCAAATCCTGACAAACTGTCTGCCATTAGCAGAAAGTTTACTGTCACAACAAAGTTAAGAAAGAATTGATTTTAATGGATATAATACTTTTATTTGTTTTATTATACAATGAATAACTTAGGATTTGTCAAGACAAATTGAGATCATCATCAACAAAAATAAATATCATATTTTGCGCACACGCGCGCGCACACACACACACACACACACACACACACACACACACACACACACACACACAGAGTACAAAATCCACTTGCAATGTTTGTCTTCTCAGCATACTCAATATGCATTACTATCAAAAATCATCATCTTCACCACAACTGTCTACTTCTTCTGCCACTGTGCGCAATTCAATGTCTTCGTATGACAACACATCCATTATGGCCCTGAAAGCAAGTAAAGAGATGAAACATTTGAACTTGTTCATAAAAAAGGAGCAAAGAGAATTGCAGCAGGGATTGGGAGGGGGGGGGGGGGGGGGGGTAGCAGAAAATCCTAGTGCAAGTTTTGCACATTCAGTGGCCTGAAAAACAAAGCTGTTCCATATAAAATAAAATGATTTGAACAATAAACGAATGCTTTGGCAATTAAGTATGCTGAACAATGTATAGAGTACACTATTTATTTCACTTCTAGAAACTAAATACAAACCCAACCAAGTTAATATGGGTCAAAGTCATTTAAATCTCACTGGCTTAATCTACCACAATTTTGACCTGCATTATTATTATAAACTTCGCAACAGTTCCAGCAGTAGTGATTTGCAAATTTACTTTCTTGAGTGATATGAAGTGTACACACATTGATCGGTCCCAACGACAACTCGATACAAGTATTGACGCTTACTGTATTACTTGCCGTGGCTTTCCACTAGTTTGGTGCTGTCCCTGTCCCCCATCTCTTCTAATCTTTTCATCACTACATAACTACTACACTCAGCATACTCTATAATCTATTTTCATATTCTAATCTTCATGTGTTACAACTATTTTTCACCAGTATTGTTCTTTCCTATGTAAGTTAACTATTCATGTTGCCATCATGATGAGTTCGCGAACATTTTTCCACACAAGTGACATTATTCTGTGCCACTCCTCCCTCCTTTCTCTCTTGTATGCTTTCACGTGTCTCAGTTTTCGCTAGTAATGATATACAAATCTTGCACTTGGGTGCCTCTCTCAGCTTGCTGGCCCAAGCAGCCACTATTGATTATGATACGCCCTGTACATAAATCTTACACTTGTAGTGCCTCTGGCAACTATCTCAGTTTGGTGCCCCAAGCAGTGACTTGTGTTACTTGTGCCTTAAACCATTCCTGGTTGTCATAGAAAATATCTCATTAATCTGTCCTTTCTTTCGTGATCCATTAAATAAATGATGAAGAAAAAGATCAGAGGAGTATTTTGCCCAATATGGTGCCAAAATAGACACTACGGAGAAGAGAGTACAAGCTTCACAGATGCTGATTTAGAGAAGAATGGAAACTGTGATATGGACAGATAAAGTGAGGAATGAGGTTGTGTCACACAGGGTGAAAGAGAGAGGAGAAATACTGGAAACAAGACAAGGAAAATAAAATGGCTAGGACAATGGTAGGAAAGAGACTGTACGATAAAGGACAAACTAGATGGAATGGTGCCAGAGTAGATCAGAGGAAAACCAAGATATCAGCTAACTGAAACTATCAAGTAAGAAATGGATGGCAGAAAACTGTGAGGGGTGGTGAATACTGAACTCACAGTGAGGGACCTGACTTATGGGCAGAACTATTTCTTCTTCATGTCGTCTTCTCTTTATGTTCAATGGTTCAAACTGCACTTCCGCACAAAACTGTGCTCCAAGTTCACACTTTCAGGAATTTCTTCCTCATTTCCACATCAATATCCAATACCAGGAGAGCTCTTACTGAAGAATGCTTTTTTCATCTGTACCAAGCTGTTGCAACTTCTACTACTGTCCTTGCTTTGGCCATCCTGCATTATCTTACTTCTCAATAGGAATAATCTTTCATTTATTTCATTACTTTCCATTTTCAATGTTGAAGTTAAGCAATTTGTTGTTCTCCTCCCTATTAGCCACCACCACCTTCTTCCTGCGTATTCTTAAGCCATACTCTATGCTAAGTATGTTATCAATTCCTTTTAATGCCTCTTCCTTACATCCAGCCGAAGAGTATGCAATAGGAAACTATACCATTGATATCTTTTTTCCTTGAACTTTTATTTATGTTCAGAAATTTCCTTTTTTGCCTTCAACAGTACTTCAAAGCGCACATTACACAACAATGACAAGCTGAATCCTGCCTTACACCTTTCTTCACTTAAACATGTCTTTCTTGGTGACAGAGGGAAGTGAGATGCATTCTAACTGGCAATCCCACCCATGGGCAGTGATCCGGAGGGAGACATTCCTCACTTGCAAAGAGGACAGGGTATGCGGAATGGTCAGGGAATCTGCGAATGGTAATTGCATAAGAAACCAGGAGTTGACTTCATTGTATTCGTAGAAGTAGAATCACCGCTTCCGTGAGGAGACTGTCAATGGGACTAGTGCAAAAGGCACCAATAGCCAGACGTACTACACAATGGTGAACAGGATCAAGTATTTTCAGGGCATTAAGCTTCCACATGCATGTAGTCTTCAGGTGGCAAATATGGGGTAGCCACATCAGCTTTTCATATAAAAAAAAAGGCCCAAGAAATGGGACTGTGCTGTAACATCTAGGAGCTGGTCACCTAAATAAAGTTCTGGATCAGGGTGTATTATGAATTGACAACAAAAATGTGTAACCCGGATTTTGGAGGGCAAAAACTGGAAGCCATGGGAGACAGCAGAGGTCCATCGGATGGCCCCTTGGAGCTAGCGCTCAGCAGACACTACCGAGAGGGAGCTGCACCAGATGCAAAAATGCCATGGTAACCTGAGGGCCACCAGGGACTACAAGCCCATTAATGGCTATGAGGAAGAGAGTGACACTTAATACAGAACCCTGTGGGATACCATTCTCCTGAATTCGAGGGGTGCTGAGTGAAGTGCCAACTGGAACCTGGAAGAGCTGATGGGATAAAAAATTGCGAATAGAAATTGGAAGGGAGCCATGAAAGTCCCAGTCATGGAGGATAACTAAAATGCTATGGCACCAAGTCATGTCATATGCCTTATGTAGTGAAATAAGACCATGACAAGGTGCCGACAGTTAGTACAAGCCAGTCGGATTGCAATTTCAAATCTGAGTAAATGGTCAGCTGGAGATCATCCTTCCCAGAAGCCACACTGATAAAAGGCCCCGAGATTTGAGTACCCAACATAATTGGAAATAACCATCCTCTCAAGCAGTTAACAAAGTCCGTTCATCAGGCCAACTGGGCAATAGCTGTTGAGAGACACTGGGCTGTTCCCAGGCTTAAGGACGGGGATAACTATACTGTCTCGCCACTGTGAGGGGAAGGCACCTGTGAGCCAAATGTGGTTGAAGACCCTGAGTAGATATTGCCTCTCTGTAATGTCCAAGTGTTGGATCATCTGGTTGTAGATGGAATCTGGGCCTGTGGCTGTGTCATGTGAGGAGGTAAGAGCCTGCGAGAGTTCCCATTCAGTGAAGGATTCATTATAGCAGGCTGTTCCAGCTCGTCGGCTCCATTGTGAGCCGCGGAGCGCTCCCTGCTCCAGGGAGTCGTGTCACTCACTGTGACCGTTCAAGTGGGCCGGCACGCTAGCACGTGGCACGCCTGGCTGAGGCAGGTGGCAAGGCAAGCATTTTGATGTGCCAGCTGCTTCTTACAAGATTGACAACCTCATACTCTTAGCTGCTAAGACGTGGTGACATGCTACACCAGGAAATACGATGTTCAGGAAATAAATAAGAAACAACTGTTTCACAAGAAATTGCATACTAAATTTATAGGGCCTCTGTAGCTTGACATTTTCTTTTCATTACAAGATCGGAAATATCAGACGTCAAAGTGTTCACAGCATTAATGCGGAGGATGACCTTCATTGTTGCATCCTGAAGAAACGATCGTTCCATACTTTTTACTCTTTCCATTGCTGAGAAAAGCTGCTCACAACAATACGTAGATCCAAACATGCACATGATATGAGCTACATTGTTGTGAAGCTTGGTAAATGTTTTTTGCTGTAATGAACGATACCATCGTGACAAATCCAATGTGTTGTAGTACCTCTCTTTCAACAAAGTTGAATTTTGCAAATCAATTATCTCCAATTGAAGTGACGGTGACAAGTCATCGGGGGGAACTGAAAAAGGAGTGCTGAACACCTTAAGTTCCATTTCCAAACTAGTGAGGTCTCGGAATCGTGTTTCAAACGTCGTGATGAGCTGCTTTATCTTTGCTCGGTAATTGCCGAAAGTAGTACCTTCAGGTAGTTTTAAAGAAGCAAGACGATTGAAGAACGTTAAATGTCCATTACTCATCTGCCTCTCAAATAAACGTAACTTTTCATGAACGCTTTGATCTGGTCGTGCATGTCAACGATTAGCTGCCCTTTGCCCTGCAGTGACAGATTTAAATTATTCAGATGCATAGTTATATCAGCTAGGAACGCCAGGTCTGATATCCATTTTATATCTTTCAGACAACACATTTCTTCCCCTTTCATTTAAAGAAAAAGGGATATTTCCTCACGAATGGCAAAGAAAACATCAAGAACTTTTACCCGACTCAGCCAATGAACTGTACTGTGATAAGGTATATCCCCATACTCCGCTTCCATATCTTTCAGGAATCCTTTGAATTGGCGATGATTCATACCATGATGCTGCACAAAATTCACACACTTCATGACATCTTTCATTACGCCACCTAGCTCTACTGTTTCAGCACACAATGCCTCTTGGTGAATAAAGCAATGAAGAGTCAAAATGTCTTTCCCAAATTCGTCCCTGAGTTTATTTTTCAAACGAGAAGCAAAACCTTGGTGACGCCCGATCATTTGTGATGCACCGTCTGTCACTACAGAATGGAGCTTATCCCACAGCAAATTCATAATGTCCACTGATTCACAAACAGCTTCAAAAATGTCACGTCCTGTTGCAGTGTAATCGAGTGGTACTACAACCAAGAGTTCTTCAGTTACTTGCAGCTCCATGTCGACACCATGCACAAAGACTGCAAGTTGAGCACAATCCGATATGTCGGTGCTTTCGTCAAGTGCTAGCGAAAATGCAACAAAGCTCTCCGCCTTTTTCCTGAGCTGTGTCTCTAAATCCGCTGCCATGTCCAGGATTTGACGAGACATTGTTTGCTTCGACAGGCAAACCCCTTCAATTGCCTGCACCTCCATTGGAAATAAACATTCTGCAACTGCTACCATGCATGATTTTACGAGTGTGTAATGGATCTGGGAGATGTTATTTTTTACCGGATTTGTTGATACCAAATTGTAAATGTTTTCTTATATTTTTTGTCAGAATTTTTTTTATTATAATGTGCCTTATTATATGTTAATTTACTTATATTTTTGAGAGTGAAAGCATACTGATTACTATTAGTAAATGTGTCGACAAATAGCAAAGAGACTGATTACAAGTGGAAGCTTGTGTGTTGTGTAAAATATCTTTGATGCTGGAGTCGTCTTTGACTATAGTCAGTCGGCAGTTAACTCTTGGTGTGTGTTGACAGAAGAAGAATGTGTAGGTCGCCGTCATAAATAATTTTGAATTATGTTACTATTTTTTATATAAACTATAAGAAGAAACTACATTCGAAGAAATGGTATTTGAAGCACCAAAAATGTGGCAAACACATTGAACCAGGTCATTTCTGCAGCCGACAAAGATGCATTGTGGAATCATACTTCCATTAGACAACTGAAGCCAAGACTTATATCGCCTTGTATACATCTAACAGAAAAGGTACTGTCACGAAATATGGCAAATTTAAGTAAATAAAAAATAGTGAGCATATTTCAACTTGTGTCTCGTCCGGGATAGTGTATTTCAACTCTGTGTCTCGTCCGGGATACTATATTTCAAGTGGTCCCACCGAAAATGGCTTGCCACTTGTTGCAATGATGTGAACGACCCTGTAGCTTGCTCGAATTGCAGATTCAGTAGTGTTTTCTCCGCTCTCATTCACCTGAAAATTATAAATGCATTACAGAACATGAACTACATTGCATGTTTTGATACCCTCCGTATTACGAAACCGTTTTTGAACTTACATCTCCCGGTATGTCGTTCTTAAGCCTGGCTACCAGTTCTCTGCGTGCAACGCCTTCTACCTGATTGTAGTGCACTGCGTGAAGACATGTATAATGTCATTGTATATTGTACCTCTTCGCAGAATTAAATACTTTATGACATACAAGACATTGTGGACAACCATCCCTTTCAATGAATAGAAAGGTATCCTCCAATAGAGGTACAGGGCTCTCATGGCTAGTCATAGCTGTCATTGAACACGGATTATTGCGTCAGTTGCAGCTGCATGCGGCCAGGGGGCAGTGAGTTCGCTTTCCCCTCCATGCGGGCTCCGAGCTGCCGCAGTGAGCGCTCCGGCTCCCTGGAACTCGGTTGGAACAGCCTGCATTATAGGGTTCAGCTTGATGAGGTTGAAAGAGTAAGTGGGAGGAGGGGTCTGTTCAACTCTATGTTTCTGCTGGAGAAAGGTGGCAGGATAGGAAGAGGACGCTGATGCTGTCACAAAATATGTCGCGAGATGTTTTGCAAGGACCAATGGATCAGTAGACAAAGCACCTTCGAGGATAAGTCCCCAGACAGCTGACTGTCACTGGTGGCCAGAAGACTACAGAGCTTGGACCAAACCTGTGATGAAGAGTCATATGTCCCTGGGAGGAAACAAAGCGATCCCAGCATTCCTTTTTACTCTGCTTAATAAGGTACCTTTTTACTCCGCTTAATAAGGTAACAAGCCTTGGCAAGAGATGCTTAAAAGTGAGCAGGTTGGTCTGTGAAGGATGTCATTTAAATCTTTGCAGTGCCCATTGGCGGTCCTGGACAGCAACTGCTATGTCCTTGGTCCACCATGCTACTGGTCGATAATGAGGGGCACCTATGGATAGGGGGGCAGCAATGCCAGCAGCATGCAGTAAAGTGGCAGAAAAACCCTGCATGACCGCATCAATGCAATTCGAGAGAGAGGTGTCAAAGTGCACAGCAGGCGTATACAAAGGCCAGTTGGCCCTGCGGAATGCCTAATGCGGGGGAATGGCTGCAGCAGGTGAATGACAGACTCACTGGAAAATGGTCCTGTCACAAAGATGATCAAGTAGTGACCAATATATGCAAACCATGAGAGCAGGGGAGGAGACTGTGAGATAGAGAGCAGTAAAGGTTCCATGAGCAGCACTGAAGTGGGTAGGAGAACTGTCATTGAGGAGGCACAAGTCAAAGTCTGTAGTAAGCTGGTCAAGTAGAAGACCTCTACCCAATGTAGTGGCACTCCCCCACAGGGGGTGGTGTGCACTGAAGTTCCCAAGGAAGAGATACAGGAGCAGGAACTGCTGTGTTAAGGTAGATAGTTCAACATAAGGACGTGGCCTACCTGGAGGGAGGCAGACGTTGCAAATGGTGATTGCTGCAGTCATCTGCACTCTAACTGTTATTGCTTGTAGATTGGTATGAAGGGGGACCCAGTCACTTATGATATTAATGCGAACCAAAGTGCAGACCCTCCAGATGATACCCTGGGGCCGGCATGATTCTGACAGAATGCTCAATAACACAAAACTTTAGAGAGTGGTTATCAAGAAAGTGAGTGTCCTGAAGAACAAGACAGAACAAGGCATTGTATTTCCGGGAGGTGCCGATAATATCTGCTGCAGTTCCACTAGATAATCGTGTGGTGAGAGTCCAGGTGAGGTATAAAGAATGTGAGGGGAGGTCAAGTCACTTGGTCAGTGGTCTTCACCAATGAGGATGGGGTGACCTCCATTAAAACTCGTTCAAGTCGGTATGAGGTGGAGGGCAAAGCTTGTCTTCTTCTCCCTTGGAGGGAGGGAGGAGGCGTTATCAGTAAGGGAATAGGCGGCAGTGATGCCAGGATTGGACAGAGAGCGAGTGGCTTTGGGCCCCTCGGAGCGTGGGTCTCTCCTCTGGGCCCGAGGTTGCAAGCTTCCTGTCCTGAGAATGCTGGGGAGGGGTGTTCTGTGATGGAGCCCCATCCGTGGCAGAAGCCAGCAAAGCATACTTTTTCCTGGCCAAGGAGGAGGAGGAGGAGGAGGAGTAGCAGTTCCTACCTGTAGGGGAAGGGACAGGAGCTGCCAAGGGTGAAGAAACAGAAAGGGAGGGGGGAGAGCAACATGGGGGTGAGGGGGAGGGTTGAGGAGGTCATCCTGTGTCATACTGAGTGACTTGAGAGGAGCAATAGTCACAGGGTTGTCTCCTAAATGGTCCCTGGCACAGAGGGAGGTTGGCTGACTGGCAGAAGTTATCTTTATAAGGAGAGAAACAGAGTTCATCTTGCTTAATGATTCAACTTCTCTGAACTTGGCCATAGTATGTTACAAAAAGAAAAGGGGTTTGGTGGCGGTACAAGTCTCCCTGTCGGTCCTGGTACAGACCAGGAACCTCGGAAAGGGTCTTGCTCCAAGCTGGCACATCTGGCCCTCCTCCCATGGTATATCCAAGGACGATAAGGCTGGAAAAGCAGAAACAGGAACTGAGACAGAACTATGTTAAGGAAGAGACATGGCCGCAGTAGTGCGGCCAAAGAGTTTAACACATTTCATTGCCTTGGTACCACCCACTCCAAAGAGGGCTTGCCTTGTAGGCACCACCCAGCCACAGCAATGGCCACCTGGCAGGACGGTCATTGCCGGGAGTTCGGATGCCCCGAAAAGACGGGCAACCACTCCTATGCTTGCAAAAGGCATTCACAGCACAGGTACCAACAGGGTGATCCCTGTGGTATTGGGTGCCTTGGCCAGATGGGTACATATCAGCCCCACCACACGATTGGCTACTGAGCTGGTGACATAGCAAGTAGGCGAAAGAGCTTTGGCGGGGATGGAGGGGAAGGGGGAAAAGGGAGAAGGAGAGAGGAATTCACGCCAAAGATGCTAGGGAGGGAGTTCTTCCCCATATGGCTCACACTACAGATTTCATATTTAGAGATGGAGGTCAAACGCCTGAAGGGGCCCAAAAAAGAAGTGCGAAAAAGGAGGAGGAAAAGCAACCAACCAAAACTGGAAGACGAAGCAAAGTCACGAAGATAGCCAGGATGGCATAAAGAACACCAAGAGAAGGAATGGAAGAGGCAAAGTGAAAAATGAAAGGAAGGCAGGAGGGCAGGGAAGGAGAAGGAAGGGGAAGGGAAAGCAGCCCAGAAAAGAATAAAGACTGCAGTAGCTCAGGGACCAATGTGCGTCACACATGTACCTGCCAAAAAGCTGTTGACCCCCTGGGGGGGTGACAAATATTGAGATCTCAAGGGTAAGTAAAGACATAAGTTGACAAAAAATCTAAGGACTTTGTATTTCTAAACATGTGAGCAAAAATCTCAAGTACTAACATCATCTTTTGCAATGGACTGTTTTTAGGTGGAGAAAGCAAGTCAAATGTTATATATGTTAAGACCACAGACATTATTTTATTTCAATAAAATGAAATACATTTGGTGACAAAAACACATATTTCATTGGAATCACAAGACAAATTTTAAATATCTTCACTGATTTCAGAAATAACACCAGAAAAAAGTAGACCTCTTGAAACAAGTGTATAAGGCAGGGATGAGTTGTGTAAACTAACACTATAGGTGACTGTAAATAAAATGTTTGTTATTGTCGGCTATTGCCCACTGTGTTATGTCTATTATTTTATAGGTATTGTGTGGTTTTTCTTTCATGAAATATGGAGTACATAGGGTACAAACTGCCAGTGACTGCCACTATTTTCTTCCTCTTCTCAACCATAATTTCTAATATATAAACTACTTTCGAAGTGCCAAAATGTACTAGAATAAACAAAATGTCTATACAATGCCACACTGTACAATGTTCTTTCGGTGAGACAGTAGCAATTCTTGAAATCCATTGCCTGTGGGCTCTAGCCTGCGAAGGAACACCAGAGTACTGTGTCCATGGATAAACCATGAAAATCTGCTGCATTACATCACACATGGCAGGGCCTGCACATTTGTAGGAAATTATAGGCTTCAGATTGGCAGGGCCACTCCGTTAGAGATACCTACAGAAATGGCCTGCGGTTTTGGCACATAATGGAAGTCCACTGGTGCCGCCAGCTATTTACATGTCACAGACACCATGTTGATGAAATGAGATTGCAGTGATCAATCCATGGAACAGATAACTTCTGTGAATACTCTCAAAATCAATACTAATGAGGATATGTAGCAACTCACTGTAAAGATGATCAATGAACTGCAGAAAGGCACATAGAAAAGACAATCAAACTCTCACAACTAAATTTTTGGCCATAGCCTTTATCACAAAATGAGAGCACACGCACACACACATTCACGCAATCATTCAGACACAACTCATGCATACATAACTGCTGTCTCTGGTGGCCGCTGTATCAACAGTCTCTGACAATCAGATCCAAATAGACCTCTCCTCACGCCTCCCTGCCTCTCATCGGCAGCTGTTAGGCTACCAGCAAGAAGTGGTGGCAGCACTGACTGAAAGCCGAGGCATACTCAGCTGCGCTCAGACAGCGACGATGCATGACATCTCAGTAAACAATCTATTTCATCTACTGAGACAAAAACTAGATTTTTCCAGTGTTCTTTCCAAATTTCCCTGACACATTTGAAATTCCCTGATTTCCATAACTTGTGACAACTCTGGGTGTATACATTGCAGCGATTCAAGAAAACTGGTGCCAATGCAACTGTTTTGCAATATCGGAGACCCAGGGTATCATCATACAGGGAAGATCAGTTAACAGTAAAACCAACTGATTTGTGTGTGTATATAAAAACAAAGATTCTGTAACTTACTAAATGAAAGCCTTGGTACGTTGATAGAAAGAATAACAAACACACACACAAAATTCAAGCTTTCGCAATCCACGGTTGCTTCGTCAGGAAAGAGGGAAGGAGAGGGAAAGATGAAAGGATGTGGGTTTTAAGGGAGAGGGTAAGGAGTCATTCCAATCCCGGGAGTGGAAAGACTTACCTTAGGGGGAAAAAAGAACAGGTATACACTCGCACACACACCCATATCCAACCGCACATACGCAGACCCAACCTTTCCAACAAACCTCAACCTCCTCTCATTGCACACAAACCCAGTCTCTCCCACTACTTAATCTCCCACTTCCAGCTCCACTCCCTCCAAAACCTCAAAATTCCAATCAACACAATCTGGAACCACAACACCCTAATTCAGTAGTTAACCTTTCATCCAAACCTCTCTCCCAATCCGAAACCTCTGTCCTATCCAAAGGCCTCACCTTCAGCCCCACTCCCAGATTCAACCAAACAGCCCTCGTCAAAGATTTACTGTCCTACACTCCTACTCTCTGCTGGAAATATCACTTTTCCACGAAGAAAAATGATCCTAATCCTACTCCTAATGATCAAAATCCCCAAGACACTATCCAAATTGTACCCTGCCTGGAACAGTTCCGTCCTCCGTCACAGCGGGACCCACCTCCTCTTCCTCAAAATCACCCTCTCCAAACCTTCCAGGAATTTCTCGCTTCCAGCCTTGCCTCTCAATCCTTCTTAAAAAACCTTAATCCTACTCCCAACATCACCACTGCTGAAGCCCAGGCTATCCGTGATCTGAAGGCTGACCGATCCATCGTCATTCTTCCGGCGGGCAAGGGTTCCACGACCGTGGTACTTGACCATCGGGAGTATGTGGCTGAGGGACTGCGTCAGTTTTCAGACAACACCACATACAAAGTTTGTCAAGGTAATCCCATTCCTGATGTCCAGGCAGAGCTTCAAGAAATCCTCAGAACCTTAGGCCTTTCACCTGACTCCATCAACCTCCTGACCCCACCGACACCCCGCACCCCTACCTTCTACCTTCTTCCTAAAATTCACAAACCCAATCATCCCGGCCGCTCCATTGTAGCTGGTTACCAAGCCCCCACAGAACGTATCTCTGCCTACGTAGATCAACACCTTCAATCCATTACATGCAGTCTCCCATCCTTCACCAAAGACACCAACCACTTTTTCGAATGCCTGGAATCCTTACCCAATCTGTTACCCCCGGAAACCATCCTTGTAACCATTGATGCCACTTCCTTATACACAAATATTCCGCACGTCCAGGGCCTCGCTGCGATGGAGCACTTCCTTTCACGCCGATCACCTGCGACCCTACCTAAAACCTCTTTCCTCATTACCTTAGCCAGCTTCACCCTGACCCACAACTTCTTCACTTTTAAAGGCCAGACATACCAACAATTAAAGGGAACAGCCATGGGTACCAGGATGGCCCCCTCGTACGCCAACCTATTCATGGGTCACTTAGAGGAAGCCTTCTTGGTTACCCAGGCCTGCCAACCCAAAGTTTGGTACAGATTTATTGATGA
This sequence comes from Schistocerca piceifrons, assembly GCF_021461385.2. Classification (NCBI taxonomy): domain Eukaryota; kingdom Metazoa; phylum Arthropoda; class Insecta; order Orthoptera; family Acrididae; genus Schistocerca; species Schistocerca piceifrons. Next base: position 188,243,796 of record NC_060139.1, read on the forward strand.
CATCTTCATGATCTGGACTCACAGTGAAGAAGAACTCCAGAATTTCCTCTCCAACCTCAACTCCTTTGGTTCCATCAGATTACCTGGTCCTACTCCAAATCCCATGCCACTTTCCTTGACATTGGCCTCCATCTGTCCAATGGGCAGCTTCACACGTCCGTCCACATCAAACCCACCAACAAGCAACAGTACCTCCATTATGACAGCTGCCACCCATTCCACATCAAACGGTCCCTTCCCTACAGCCTAGGTCTTCGTGGCAAACGAATCTGCTCCAGTCCGGAATCCCTGAACCATTACACCAACAATCTGAAAACAGCTTTCGCATCCCGCAACTACCCTCCCGACCTGGTACAGAAGCAAATAACCTGAGCCACTTCCTCATCCCCTCAAGCCCAGAACCTCCCACAGAAGAACCACAAAAGTGCTCCACTTGTGACAGGATACTTTTGGGGACTGGATCAGACTCTGAATGTGGCTCTCCAGCAGGGAAACGACTTCATCAAATCCTGCCCTGAAATGAGATCCATCCTTCATGAAATCCTCCCCACTCCAACAAGAGTGTCTTTCCACTGTCCACCAAACCTTCGTAACCTCTTAGTTCATCCCTATGAAATCCCCAAATCACCTTCCCTACCCTCTGGCTCCTACCCTTGTAACCGCCCCCGGTGTAAAACCTGTCCCATGCACCCTCTCCCCCACCACCTACTCCAGTCCTGTAACCCGGAAGGTGTACACGGTCAAAGGCAGAGCCACCTGCCTACACTGTGAAGCGTTCTATGTGGGAATGGCCAGCAACAAACTGTCCATTCGCATGAATGGACACAGGCAGACAGTGTTTGTTGGCAATGAGGATCACCCTGTGGCTAAACATACCTCGGTGCACAGCCAGCACAACTTGGCACAGTGTTACACCGTCCGGCTAATCTGGATACTTCCCACTAACACCAACCTGTCAGAACTCCGGAACTTGCCCTTCAGTATATCCTCTCTTCTCGTTATCCACCAGGTCTCAACCTCCGCTAATTTCAAGTTGCCACCGCTCATACCTCACCTGTCATTCAACAACATCTTTGCCCCTGTACTTCCGCCTCGACTGACATCTCTGCCCAAACTCTTTGCCTTTACAAATGTCTGCTTGTGTCTGTGTATGTGTGGATGGATAGGTGTGTGTGTGTGTGTGTGTGCGCGCGCGCGAGTGTATACCTGTCCTTTTTTCCCCCCCTAAGGTTAGTCTTTCTGCTCCCGGGATTGGAATGACTCCTTACCCTCTCCCTTAAAACCCACATCCTTTCGTCTTTCCCTCTCCTTCCCTCTTTCCTGATGAAGCAACCATTGGTTGCGAAAGCTTGAATTTTGTGTGTATGTTTGTGTGTCTATCAATCTGCCAGCGCTTTCATTTGGTAAGTCACATCATCTTTGTTTTTAGATATATTTTTCCCACGTGGAATGTTTCCCTCTATTATAACTTCTGCACAACTTCAGTGCAGTAATGTGTTCATTGTAAATAAGTATTATAGTAGTTGTATTACATTTTTATTACCTTATAAATAAATAAATAAACTTTTTAATTTTAAATTCAGTGCATTAGTATTTGTAAAATGAGTCTTTCATATAGTGTTCATTAAAAAATGACGATCATTCCACTTGGGACCTGTGGAATGGTAATTAGCTTATTTGTTTTAGTTGTAAATATCTGTCACGTATTATTGTTTTTCTGACATGTTCCACATCCTGGAGGACCTCCTCACTACGGATCAGTTGGAATGAAAGTAAAGTAAATCTAATCTAATCTTATCTAAACAGTGTACAGACTAATGTTGTACTGCACCTGAAATTCGCTAGGAAGTAAACAGTATGCGAGCAATTCCAATCTCTGTCTCAACAGTGCAACACAGTCTTTGTGAACAATGTTTAAAGGGGTGCATAGAGACCACAAAACCTTTATTATTCAAACTAAATAAAGTGAAAACATTGCAACAGGCATAGAAACTGGTGCGTGCAGCACTGGTATAAGGCGATACTCATGGACGAATCTAAGTCTGAAGTATCTGAAAGCCATTGTCGAATATTTCTTTGTCGATTGCATGGAGAGTTTATGAAGAGTCACTTTGTGACACATATAGGCCCCACTGACTTCTTGTGTGTTTCTTCTAACAATTTTCCAAAGATAAGTTTCATATAATGCCTGTAGTATATATGTAATTATTTCAGCAAATGACACATTTAGAGAATCAGTGTATTTCATGGTATCGTATGGAGCTTATATATATATATAAGCTCCATACGATACCATATATATATATATAAGCTCCATACGATACCATGAAATACACTGATTCTCTAAATGTGTCATTTGCTGAAATAATTACATATATACTACAGGCATTATATGAAACTTATCTTTGGAAAATTGTTAGAAGAAACACACAAGAAGTCAGTGGGGCCTATATGTGTCACAAAGTGACTCTTCATAAACTCTCCATGCAATCGACAAAGAAATATTCGACAATGGCTTTCAGATACTTCAGACTCATCTTTATATATATATATATATATATATATATATATATAAGATGATGTGACTTACCATACGAAAGCGCTGGCAGATCGATAGAAACACAAACAGACGCATACATACACACAAAATTCAAGCTTTCGCAACAAACTGTTGCCTCATCAGGAAAGAGGGAAGGAGAGGGAAAGACGAAAGGAAGTGGGTTTTAAGGGAGAGGATAAGGAGTCATTCCAATCCCGGGAGCAAGCTTACTGAGTATCAGACCAGATTTGTGACTGGATTCAAGACTTCCTTGTAGACAGAATTCATCATGTTACTCTTAACATAACAAAATCAACTGGTGTAAATGTAATATCTGAAGTACCCCAAAGAAGTGCGACAGGACCATTACTGCTTACAATAATATACAAATGATCCAGTGAGTAATATTGGAAGCGCCTTGTGGCAGTTTTCAGATGATGCAGAAGACTAGAAAAGTGCAGGATGATCTGTAGTGGATAGATGAAAGGTGCACTGACTGGCAGTTGACTCTGAATGGAAATAAATGTAATGCATTGCGCATGCATAGGAGAAGAAATCCACTGCTTTAAAATTACATTATTGGTGACAAACTGCAGGAAACAGTAATTACCATAAAATATCTAGTAGTAGTCTTCCACAGTGACCTTAAGTGGAATAACCAAACAAAACAAATAGTAGGTTAAGCAGATGCCAGATTTATAGGAAGAGTCTTAAGGAAATGTAGTTCATCCACGACAGAAGTGGCTTACAAAAAACTTATTCTACCAATTCTTGAGTATTGCACATCAGTTTGAGACACACTGAGGTTCGATTACTGGAAGACGGTGACAAAATCTAATAAAGACAGGTGTGTTTAGTCATGGAACTGTTTAGTCATGCAAGAGAGTTATGGAGACGCTCAACAGTCACCAGGGGAAGATGCTACAAGAATTCCAAAACAGTACCTTCCATGAAGAGTCGGACAACATATTACTTCCTCCCACAAGCGCCTCCCAAAATGAGTACAAGAAATTTGAGTGATCAGAGCTAATACAGAGGTTTACCAACAACCATTCTCCCCATTCCTCACTTGTGACAGGAACTACAAATTATAGGGACAATCTTAACACGAAGGAGAGTGACTGAGGCAGTCTTCATCTCCGGGTATAACTCAATCTGAACGATCTCCCTTTTAACTTTAACAGTGAGAATAATGTTCTCAATCACAATAAATAAATCACAAGTGCATTTTATTAAGTACTGTGGAGTAGGTCTGAGATTGCAAGATTGCAATGTTTCTCCCACACGTAACTTTATGTTGTTTGCTCGAAATAGAATTCACCCAAAAATTTATTCTTGCCCCTGGAGGAACAAAAAAAAAAAGTGTACCAGTGTACTCATACTGTGTCAAATTAGTATTACACTGAATCTGTAAAGGAGTTTACTTCATAATATGTATCTGCATTTACACTTTTTTTAAAATATGTAAATAAACTGTGTTTTTACACTATAAACAGATGTAATTCATTTTTCTATTCAATGTAATTTGGCATATGTAAGTAACCAGGCATCACTGGCTAGTCAGCTAGTAAAGTTATGAATTCATTCCCCCCCCCCCCCCCAAAAAAAAAAAAAAATCTCCCTCTGCCACCCCCATCCCAAATAAGCTTCTCCAAACTACTCTTAATCATTCAAGGAAGATTTTAACTGAAGATCTAATTCATCCACAGAAATATAACCCACAGGAATACAATGCACACTTTCAGTCAGTTGAGAAGATAAATGTTACCTGAGCAGTGGTGCCTCATCACTTCTTGGGCTCCAGTCAATAGGCCCAGGATGGCTAACCTTGTGCGCTAACAGCTGATCAAGACTATCTCGAAGTCTCTGAAAAGAAGAATTATGCATAAGAGAATCAGAAACTGTGGGCAATGGAAGCATATGCCTAATTACTACTTGGTGTACAAAATCTACCAAAAGGGGTCAAAACTCCAAAACTGTCTATCCTCCCTACAAAGACATTAAACACACTGTAAAGATGACACACTGTGTTGCAGACATGCACAACAAAAAGACACTTACAAATTCACTTTCATAGAAAAGCAAACACACGAACATTCATTCTCACAAACATGTAAACCTCACATGCACATACCCGACATCTCCAACAGCTCAGATTTGAATGCCCAGTCTGAGCTGCTGGAGTGGTGGTCGCGCGCGCTCGTGTGTGGTGTGTGTGTGTGTGTGTGTGTGTGTGTGTGTGTGGGGGGGGGGGTTCCTTTTCTGACAAAGGCTTTGGCCAAAAGCTAATGTATAAGTGTCTTTTTGTTGTGCCTGTCTGGAACTCAACATATCATCTTTACGGTGAGTAGCAATCTACATATTCCTTATATTGTTGATAGTCAACCTAGAGTTTCAATTTGTTTGATATTTAAAGAAATAGAGGCGTATGAAGTGGTAAAACAAATAGTATCTTTTGGAATATGAGAATCAGTTCTTCTGTTTAAAGGAAAACCAGGCTGAAATTATAAAATGAACCAAAGTGAATTAAGTAAGGGACTTAAACGTATGATGAAAACTGAAACAGAAGAGAGAATTGTTTTACATAAGGAGCAAACGTTTGTTACTAATTTGCATTATGAGTCAATGCTAACTGGTTCTCCAAATGTCTCATTTGCTGAAATAATTACATATAAACTGCATATATTACAAAACTTGTCCTTGGAAACACATGAGAAGTCTCTGGGGGCTCATTTATGTATATTCCAAGAGTTACACCATGAGGACATGATTGACAATTGATAGCTCATACACATATACACTTGGAATATAGTTGGCACACAAACACAAAACTTTTTGTAAGGAAGAGTGATTATCATTCTTAATCAGTTACACAGGGGCTTCAGAATGTGTATACTCACTTGTGCACAGAAGAGTCCTTCAAACTGACTGACTTTTACAAGTGAAAACTCCTAAAATAGTGCTCAGTAACTATTTTTTCAACATTATGAGTAGGAATTACTTACAACAACAAGGAAAACTCAGTGACATTGCCAATTAGTGTTAGGGTGTGCTCAAATGGCAAACGGTGGTTTAAACGGTTACTGCTGATAAGCAGGAGACCTGCGATACACTCCTGGTCTGCCACAGATGACATATTCATGACACTGCATGTTCATCATTTCTGAACACAATTCACTGATATCATTTCATGTTACTCTACTGATTCCATTTTAGTGAATTTAATTCAACTTGTATGAAAATCAAAATATTTTAATTTACAGTGCTAATATGACTATTATAACCAATCAAATTATTTTTTAGGATCTTTGTAAAGACCCACAACTACATCTATGAATATAGTCCCCAATCCTTTGTAAAGTGCTTGGCAAAAGTTACTTTATACCAATGTCAGTGACTTTCTCTACTATTCCATTTGGATATGGTGCAAGAGAAAAATTACTGCTTCTATGTCTTGTCGAATGCTTTAATCTCCCTTATTTTTACCTCATGGACTCTACAATGCAAACAGAAGACAACAATGTAGCCTTGGGTATATTACTTATACAACTTGACATAATAAACTATCAATTAACAATATTTGTTACATTCCATCCTAAATTATCAATTAGAGACATAATGCATCACTGATTTGGCTTAACACAACGGAATTAATGATTTAGCAAAAGGCAATAAAGCCATGCAAGTGATGCGTTCAGTGCTCCAAGGGACTCTTCTCCAGTATTACCACATACAAATCCTATAATTCCATCTCCACTACACCTATGATATGCAGCAGTACATGGTATTAGACAGTAAAAGCATTAATGCTGTGGCGGTGTAGTGAATACAATTACAGATATAAACAAAATTGTTATTAGTTAGAAATAGATACAAATAAATGCACTAACAATTGCAGATAGCTTGATAATGGCCATGGAGCTGAAATAAGCTTATTGCACAAAAAGTAACATCATGATAAAAAGTCTGAATATAGAAGTGATCTGGCTTATTAAACATATAACGTCAGTACAATACAATTTTTGTGATTAGTGTCATCAGATTTCTGGAGTAAACTTGCCATTAAGCCCTGAAGATGCTGCAAAAGATGGTGAAAGATCTTGTGCATTACACTGCACAAGCGACCTACACCTTCTACGATTTGAGAACCATAAAACGGTACAGGAAAACTTGAAGCTATGCAAGGCCATTGAGGTATGAAATTGACTTGAACAAGTCTAAGGGTTCAGTGTTAATGAGAGAACTGTCTGAAGGAGACTGGAAGAAGCCATTCTTCAATCCAGAAAACCTACTACCTGCTTGACTAGATTTTGCAAGAGAATGTTGTGACTGGAGAGTACAACAACATAAAAAAAATGTTGCTCACCCATGGATCATGATTTGGCGTATGATCACCTCATGGTAGACGTAGGCAAGAGGAAACGTACAGTAGAACCCCACTTTTACGTTCCTGGAATTAACGTTTTCCCGCCGTTTATGACATTTTTTATCGGTCCCATCAAATTTCCTATGCCCACGATGTTAATCTGCACCCGATTTTGCATCAACATATTTATAATTTTCCGTGATTTACGCATTACGAAAAAATATTTGTGGAGAAAAAATGATGCTCGCATGATGTTGACCGTCCAGTAGTGTTTACAAATATTACGTGGTTAACTTTCTTGACACCACGGCACTCTACTCAGTGGATTTGAACCAGTAAACGTGTAAAAGTTGGAACAATTCGTGCTTTATCTCCTGCCGCTGCAAAGCTCTACTTGGCACGGTGGCTGATGGGAGTAACTAGGTTCTTTCGAATGAAGATATTGTGGCCAATCACAATAATTTCCAAACTGTCTTTACTGAGCAAATGCAGTTTCACGATTGTTGTAATTATCGTGACACCTTTGTCGAACCATATTTAGTGTGTTTTGGCGTATGGCCACTTGGAGCGCTAGTTGACACCATCATTCACTTTGTGATGCTCAAATGTATTTAGTTTAAACACAGCGCAGGTACGTATTTTATTCATGCTGAGCAAAATGTGTTTTGAGAATTTATTCTCGTTGTCAAGTGCAGTATTTACATATGTATTTTTTGTGATGTTACACAAACAAACAATGTGAGCAACAGTTTGCATGTGTGTGTGGTTTTCTACATAATTGATGAGGCACAGTACCTGATAACCTCAAAAAGATGACTACAGTGCAAGAGACACAGAATAACACACATTCAAACACCGCACAAAATACTTATGAACATATTTGTACTTGACAATGAGAAAAATTTCCCTAAATGCATCGTGCAAAGCACGAAAAAGTACATAACTAGTGCAGTATTTCATTGCTTAAATAATGAATGACAGTTGCTGGCTTTCAAAAACATATGAAATTGAATCCAACGTTCCTACTCCCCAGACAGTTATCAGTTCCACTTTTTATTAGATAATAAACCTTCATTAGATAATAAACAAGTCCCTGACAAGTCTTTCAGTGCCTGTCATGTACATATATCATACATAATGTGCAAGGGGGTCTCCTATACGCAAGTTTTACAGCATAAAACATTATTTCCAGAATTTTACATTTTCCCGCGTTTCGCACCATTTTTTTGAAGTCTCTTGAAAAGTGTAAAAGTGGGGGTTGACTGTATTTCTCTTGCACATTCTCATTCTGGAAGCCTCTTCAGGTTAATTCTCCGATGGTGTGGGCAGGAATAAGTATGACTGCTAGGACAGGTCTGTCTTCATGTGGCATGGGAGGCTTCCAGCAGACTAGTATGTGGAGGAAATCCTTTTCCATTTATTAGTGGTGATTTTACATTAATTCATGATGATACATGCCCACTTGTTGCGAGAACTGTGCAAGAGTTCTTGGACGAAGCGGAGATTCATGCTATGGCTTGGCCTGCTCAACGTCATGATTTGAATCCTACTGAATAGGCATGAGACCAGCTGGGGAAAGAGCCTATCAGCACTATTAAGAGGCATTGCAGGATTCATGGGAGGTCCTCCTGAAAAAAATAGGAGATAATTAGTTGATTGATTGATTTGGGGGAGGGGAGCAAACAGCAAGGTTATCGGTCCCATGATCTAGGATGGCAGAAATCAAGGGAGGGACAACACAAACAGCACAGACCAGTCACAGGTAAGGGATAATGTGCAAACAAAGAGGAAAAATGGATGTCAGGGTGGCAGGAAGAGGAAAGAACAGGAGGGTGGTGGGTCAAGATAGGAAGAGCAAGGGCACTCCAGAAACATTATGTGCAGTGGGGCACCAACACCACCACTAATCTGTCCCAACACCCACACCATATCATTATCATGATACACGAAGGCCAACACTAGGGAAAGAAGACACAAGAAAAAAGGAAACAAAACTACACAACAGATTAGAAAAAATGTAGGGAAAAGGTGGGGTGAACCTGGCTGGTGTGAAGGCAAGGTCAAGGCATCCATAACCAATGCCTACACTACCAGAGGGATTCAAATTGGGAGGGCACATTTACAGCAAAGGGCCAAAAGGTGGGGGCAGTCCAACAAGCTATGGATTACCATGAGCGGAACCCTGCAACTACAAAGAGGGGTGAGGGGGCACAATGAGGATTAGAAAACCACAGGTCAACATAGCATAGCCAATACAAAGACAGCAGAGGAGGCAGAGGATGGTCTGGTGAGGGGAACAAGAGAATCAATTGGAAGGGTCACTCTCACAGAGGTCATCACGTGGTAACCAGTGTAAGGAAGAGAGATGTAGAGAGGGAAAGATCAATGGCAGAGAAAGAGCCACATGCAGCACTAACGTAAGTAGGGGAACCACCATTAAGAAGGTGAAGTTGTGGCTCCCAAGAAACTGGTCAATCAGGAGCCCCCAACTAGATGAAGCACTGGCCCACAAAGGATGATGGGCATTAAAATCCCCAAGGAGAAGAAAGAGAGGGGGAAATTGCCAAGGGAGGGCAGTAAACATAGGTGGCCTGTCAAGAGGGAGATAGAAACTGCAGACCGTGATGGCAGTGTCCAAGTGGGTCTGAACGACAACCACTTCCAGTATGGTATGAAGTGGGATCCACATACTAACAACATCTGTACAGACCAACGTGCAGATTGGAATCCATGAAGGGTCAGTGAGTGAGCAGCAGTAGAATGAGCTTCCTGGAGAACCACACAAGCTGCCAAGAAAAAGATAATAAGCAGGTATTCAAACAGGTGACAAACGGGCTGGAGCCAATCACACCACCTGATCACCATCCATCACAAAAAATGATAGGGTGACATTCATAAATAAGATATCACACTCAGGTTGCGAGGGGGCAGATAGCACCTCTGGGGAGACTGGGTGAGGGGTAGGGGTGGGAACCTTGTCCTGGGACTTACATTATTTCTTCTTCTGCTTCTGCTCCTCCTCTTTCTTGTGTTGACGAGGACAGGCCACAAAGGGAGAGCAAGCTTCTGCAAGATCCGGAACCAAAAGAGAGAGGTGACCTTGGGGCGCACAGACTCTGTGTCCCGTGGCAGAGTTGTGGTAGCAGGCCTCTGGCCCAAGAGATGCCAGGGTGAGGTGTCCCCTGGAGCCAGAGGTGCTGAATAAGGTGGCACATCTTTGGTTACAGAGGGGGAGTGGCAGCCGGAGGTGAGAGCATGGGAACCACAGGGGAGGGGGAGAGGATAGGGGGTTGGAACTGTGGTAAGGAAGAGGGAGGAGAGGGGGACGGGACTGGAGTAAGGAAAAGGAAGGAGAGGGAAAGGACGTAACTAAGGCAAAAGTAGAAGATATTGACACAGGGTGGAGTTGGTCATATTTCTTATGTGCCTCAGTGTAAGACAGACAACCCTGGGACTTATACTCCAATAATTTCTTTTATTTCTTATAGCCCACGTAATCTGGTGTGCCTGGAAAGTGACAGTCGTGACAACTTACATACACAGGTGGAGGAACACAGGGGCTTCCCTCGTGGAATGGGTGTCCACAGTCACCACAGAGAGGGTCTGATGTACATCAGGAAGACATATGCCCGAAATGCAAGCACCGAAAGCACCTCATGTGTAGCGGGACATATGGTTTCATGTCACCGATAACATGTAACCTTGACATTCTCTGACAGGGTACCTGCCTCAAAAGCCAGAATGAAGGTGCCGGCATCTGTGTGGTTGTCCTTGCGACTTTCCTCCGCACGTCAAACAAAATGAACCCCTATTGTTCCAGATTAGCTCCGAGTTCCTCATCAGTTTGAAGGATGAGGACCTGACGAAAAATGACTCCCTGGACCATATTCAGAAACTGGTGAGGCGTAATGGACACCAGGACATTACCAAGATGATCACAAGCACAAAGAGCTGTGGACTGGGTGGCAGAAGCAGCTTTGATCAACAGGGAACCTGAGGGCATCTTACTGAGAGACTCTACTCTGCCAAACTTTTCTTCAATATTTTCCACAAAAAACAGCAGCTTTGTCACAGTGAATGGTCCCCATCTGTCCTAGTAGAGACCAGACAGCAGGAAAGTGTTTCACTCCAAGTAGTGAGCCTGGTCCTCCTCCCAGGGTGTAGCCAAGCAGCATTCAATGATTCATTACCACTCGAAAAGACGGTCGTAGGAAAACAGCCAGATTTTTGGAGCTTGAAACGATTCAAGCACAAAGCATCTGCTCTGCCACTCACATCAGGGGCTCTCACCATGGGCAGCACCCAGCCACAGCAATGGCCATATGGCACAGCGGCCACCGTTGGGAGTTCTGATGCTCCTGAATGACAAACAACCACTACTAGGCACACATGGGGATGCAACTGCTAAGGTATCAGAAGTGTGATCCTTGTGTTGTCAGGAGGCTCACTCAGCCAGATGCATACACAATAGCCCCACCACACAGACTGGCTATGCGTGCTGGTGACCTAGCGGGTGGCGGGAGGCTATGGCAGGGAAGGAAGAGGGGAAGGATGGGAAAGAAGAATCCACACCATAGACGCTAAAGAGGGAGTTGTTCCCCAAATGGCTCACACTACAGACAGAAAATGTAGAAGTAGAGGTGGGTGACCAAAAGTGCCAAAAAGGACGAAATAGAAAAGGCAAGCGAAGCAAAACCACAAGAAATACATGAAACCATGGGGATAGCCAGGACGTCATAAGTAAGAACACCGAGAGAGTGGGACAAGAGGGCAGTAAAGAAAGAGTGAGGATGAGGAGGGAGAGACATGGGGAAGGTAATGCAGCTCAGGAAGGAAGTGCGGGCTGCGATAGTTCAGGGAGCAAAATCATTTTCAGGATGCGAAGAAAGATCTGTGAAGCATAGAAAACCAAAACAGAGCTGTATGACTCATGAGATTCCTCAAGTTTGTCTGGAATGTGAATCCACTCAGGTTACTTCCACATCTCTGGCTTAATTTTTTTTATTGCTGTCTCTTTTTGTTATATTGTTATACATCTAAATGGACCATATTACAATTTTTTATCATAAAATAGTAATTAGTATCATAAAAGTGCCTCATGTTTAAAATAAAAATATTTTAAGAAACTGAAGTGTTGGGTTTTTTGTACTGGTCAGTGTATAATGTGGATTCTACTGCCACTCCTTACATGCACATGAATGTAATTGTGTTCGTATTTTATGTCTGCATTCTGCACAAACTTATCAGGACTACTGACTTTATCAAATTACATATATTTAATTTGGATATACACTGCCTATTACTCACTTGTATTACATCAGCAGTCTCCCTATAACAGGCAAACCGAAGGTCCCCAGGCAGTACAACAACACCATCACCAGAGTCCTCTCCCTCATAAACTATGCCACAGCCAAAGAACAGCACAGCTAGTGGTGACACCATCGTAGTATCGTGCAAATAGACAGCTGTACTCCGCAGTTTTTGGTGGTAGACCAGCAAAGGAGATGGGAATTCGGGGCACTGCTCATTCACCGACTTTGGATGCAGTTTAACTCTGCCATCTTCAGGTGTGTCCAATGTTACAGAGTACTTCATTGTTTTCCGCACCTTCCGCACTTTCCTATGAAAATAAAAGTAGAGCCTGGTATGAGTTTACACAAATGAAGGACCAAGAGGTCACTGCCATTAAATGTGTATCTGTTCACAATTATAACAAGTGTTCATGAGATCAGAATGTCTATAAGGAACATGTGAGCTGCAGATATTCTGGAACTTGCCTACATCTGACTTAATGAAAAATCCATCATGTGTGGTTCTTACCAGTGATATAGGACAGTATCAGTTTAGCAATGAAACATTTACACCACAGGCATTTGAAAAACAAAAGGCCATTCCTTTTACAAACATTAAAGATAAATTACAACTGATGATAATAGGTACAAGGACAGAATTTAAGCTTTCTCCCTCTATCAAATTTGGATTTTACATCATAAACAAGAACTACTGACCAGATTACATAGTCTTGCATGGTACGGAGTGATGAGAGTGATGTGATGTCATCAGCTGCTGGATGCTGTTACTGTTATTTTGAGTGTGATATTTTGAATGTATTTTTCAAATAGTTTCTGTTTGATATTTTTACCAAGGGTATTGAGGTAACCAGTTTTACTACAATTTGCATCTTCTGTGAGGTAAAAGCTATGTGGAGAGAGGGGGGGAGGGAGGGGGGGTGCTTCCGAGATTTTATTTATAGATTTTTTGCATTAGTGTTTTGCTTGTATGTAGCTAGGATGGCTAGTGCTCACATAGTTTGTATTTTTCATTCTGTAACTGAGGTGGCTTCAAACTCAGCCACTGTTTAAATCTACACTAATAATAAATCTGTAAAACTGTCATGTTCATCCATTTGTCTCTTTGGACACACTTCTCTTTTCATTTTTTTATTTATACGTTAAGTTGTTGTTGTTGTTGTGGTCTTCAGTCCTGAGACTGGTTTGATGCAGCTCTCCATGCTACTCTATCCTGTGCAAGCTTTTTCATCTCCCAGTACCTACTGCAACCTACATCCTTCTGAATCTGCTTAGTGTATTCATCTCTTGGTCTCCCTCTACGATTTTTACCCTCCACGCTGCCCTCCAATACTAAATTGGTGATCCCTTGATGCCTCAGAACATGTCCTACCAACCGATCCCTTCTTCTGGTCAAGTTGTGCCACAAACTTCTCTTCTCCCCAATCCTATTCAATACTTCCTCATTAGTTATGTGATCTACCCACCTTATCTTCAGCATTCTTCAGCATTCCGTAGGACCAAACTGAGGAGCAAATCTCCAAGGTCATGGAATGTGTCAAAACTACAACAAGAAATTTCACGGGGTTTACGCATGTAACTTGAGCATAACTTGGCTTTAGTTCACCAAAATCTGATCATGGAAAAAAGTATTGTGGTTTAAAGTTTTTCTAAAACCTTTTTGTCTGTCTGTCTGAACATGCTAATCTCCAAAACTACTAGATGAGCTTTCATGGGGTTTTTAAAAGTAACTTGAACATATCTTGGGTATAAGCTTTATTTCATAAAATGGGATAATTGGAAAAAGAGATATCTTAGTTGAAAGTTTTGTCCATACTAATATTGTAAATATAAAAGGAACTCTGTCTGTTACATGTTAATGACTAGCCCCTGAACTGATTTCGAAGGACATTAGTGTGGAGATAGCTTGGAGCATGAGGAAGAGCATAGGCTACTTTAGAAAGTTTGTAGTACAAGATACTTACTGAAATGAAGACACGCAAATTATGAAAAAATATTTACTCATTGAAAAACCTATTTACTATTTGACTTTTGATATTTATAAAATTTGTGAAAATGCTTTTATTTGTTGATATGTGATATGGTTCAAAGTAATGAATACAATGCTTGTACAATCTTCAGTGTGTTCAATCCATACTTCCACACTATTTGCTGCATAATGTATACATTGTATAATGTATAAGTTAAATAATATTTGGCTATTTCAATAGCACAATGCATAGATGCACACTGCTGTCCATACCCCTCTGTACACACTGATTGGTAGTGACTCTTCACATGCTGACATTGTGGATTGGGTCAACATGGAGGGAGAAGAATGGGGCACATATCATAAGCCATGCTTATCTGAACAGTCAGACACTTGAGGGCAGCTAATGTTATTGCACCTACAGCAGCTTACTCACCCACTGTCACTCATCATAAACAAAACTACTGATATGCATGCACAGCCATGAATAACAGCTAGTTTTGAATAAAAGTCATCAGCATTGGCAGCTAAAGCCTTCCTGCATAAGAAGTCACCCTTGCTATACCAATGACCTTATCAAAGAGGGTGAAGGAATAGACAGAGGTTCATGGTGCTCTCTTGTCCTTGGGGTGGGAGAATCAGCTATGATCAATGGCATGATGGTGCAGAATGCAATGTAAACCACTGCATTACAGACATACAATGTGTATCCCAAGGACATGTAGCCAGTAACTGAAAAATTGTCATGATGATCTCTCCATTGGCAAAGAGATTCCAGATTAGTCCCTAACTCAGGTCTCTAGAAGGGGACTGCCAAGGGGAAGGTGACTATGAGAAAAAGATGGAATAACCAACTGTGGGATAACATTCTATGAGTCACAGCATAGAATGTCAGAAGTTTGAATGACACAGTAGAAAAGCTAGAGAATCTGGAAAGGGAAATGCACATGCTCAATCTAGATGTAGTAGGCAATCCCTAAAGTGACATGGAAAGAAAATAAGGATTTCTGGTCAGACGAATATAGGTAATAACAGCAGCAGAAAATGGCATAACAGGAGTATTTGTCATAAGTAGGAACGTAGGGCAGACAGTAAGCTAATGCAAACAGTTCAATGAAAGGGTTCTTCTCATCAGATTCGACAGCAAACCAACACTGACAATGATGGTTCAGGTATACATGCTGACACAGCAAGCACAAGATGAAGAGATAGAGAAAGTATGTGAGGATATTGAATAGGTGATTCTGTATGTAAAGGGAGATGAAAATCTAGTAATCAAGGGGGATCGGAAAGTGATTGTAGGGGAAGGAACAGAAGAAAGGGTTATTGGAGAATATGGGCTAAGCTGTAGGAATGAGAGAGGAGGAAGACTAATTGAGTTCTGCAATAAATTTCAGCTAGTAATAACAAATGCTCTGATCAAGAATCACAAGAGGTGGTGGTACACTTGGAGAAAGCTGGGAGATAGAGGAAGATGCCAGTTACATTACATCATACTCAGGAAGAGATTTCAAAACCAACACTGGATTGTAAGACATAGCCAGGAGCAGATATAGACTCACATCACAATTTAGTAATGATGAAGAGTAGACTGAGGTTTAACAGAATTGTACAGAAAAATTAGTGTGGAAGGAAGTGGAATACTGAAGTACTGAGGAATGGTGCGACATACTTGAAGTTTGATAAGGATGGGGATACTGTGATAAAGAGTATCGTAGTAGGCAGTTCAGTTGAAGAGATGTGGGAACCTCTAAAAAGGGCAATTACAGATGTTGGACAGTCAGACATACATACAAGGAAGATAAATCTGAAGAAACCTTGGGTAACAGAGGAAATATTTCAACCGATTGATGAAAGGAGGAAGTTGAAAACTGTCCAGGGAAAGACAGGAATACAGCAATATAAATCACTTAGGAATGAAATAAATAGGAAGTGCAGGATAGCCAAAGTGAAATGGCTGCAGGAAAAAGTGATGGAACCAAAAACGATATGACCATCAGAAAGACTGACTCAGCCTATAGAATAGTGAATCCAACCTCTGATGAAATTAAGAGCAAGTGTGGTAACATTAAGAGTGCAATAGGAATTCCACTGTTAAATGCAGGAGAAAGAGTGGACAAGTGGAAAGCGTATACTAAAGGGTTCTATGAGGGGAAGGACTCATCTGATGACTTGACAAAGGATGGTGTCGATAAGGAGGACACAGGGAACCCAGTATTAGAGTAAGAATTTAAAAGATCTCTGAAAGACTTGAGATCCAATAATCAGAAGGGTAGACCGCACTCCATCGGGATTTCTAATATCATTGGGTGAAATGGCAAGCAAATGACTATTCAAGCTGGTCTGTGGAATCTATGATACTGGCAACTGAGGGATAATGTATCACTTTGGAGAAAGTCTCTCTAACCGAAGAAGTATCATCATGACTCTGAGCAAGCATCTTGTTATTTTAGAAAGCAGATGTTTGTTTTGGATTGCACATTGTGCAGGAAATTTTCTGTTTCTTTTGCCTGTCATGAGAGCGAAAGTTGACACAGCGTATTTGCAATGCATGGGCAATGGGCACTGGGTTCCTGTACATGAAGACACCTGCTGGCGAGGTCTGTTATTTCAATAAAATGCAGTCCCACTTTGGATATTCGCTGTGGGTCACAGAACCTCACCTTGCATGACAGTGGTAATGGCGTCATTTGTTGTAATGGCGTCATTTGTCAAGAGAGACTCAAGAAAGCATAAAATGCGAAAATGACACAACTAATATATATTGTAAACTTTTAAGTCATATGCTGTATTAAAATCTAACATGGAATTATATAACGGAGGTGCAATACATGCGCGATAAACAAGCAGCAGCATGTGAATTTATCAAGCAGTGACTGGTGTTTGAGATTTCCTGCTGGCATCTTCAAGAAAGGAGTCTGGAGTGCCTTAAGACCATAGCAACACAGTACTGTCAAACAGTTAAATTAAGTAACAGCGACCTCAAATACACTTGTGCAGTCCACTTCTATATGAAGCTCAAACAATTAGGGTGTTGCATTCCACAATGTACCATCAAACTTTCGGAAAAATGTCATCGCACAATACTGAAGACAGCAAGGGCAAATAGGTACGAAAATTAACACACAATCAGCTTCACATCTCATGCATCCAAGTTGCTGACAAGAATAACAAAGAAAATGTGGGAAAGAAAACTGAGTATATTATAGATCAGGGAAAGTCACCAGAGAGGAAATTTTGGTTTCACACTTGATAATGAAAGCAAGGCTGAAAAAAAATCTAGATGCACTCTTACAACTTGTTGATCTAGAAAAAGCTTTCAACAAATGTGAAGTGGTGCAAGATGTTTGAAATTCTGAGAAAATAGCTACAGGGAAAGGTGGGCTAAATGTGATATGTACAAGAACCAGAGGAAACAAGATTGGAAGGCAAAGAAAAAAGTGCTCGGATTAAAAAGGGTGTAAGATAGGGATGCAGTCTTTTGCCCCCACTGCTCAATCTACAGATTAAAGAAGCAACAATGAAAATAAAAGAAAGGTGGGATTAAAATTCTGGGTGAAAGGATATCAATGATAAGATTCACTGATGACATTGCTATCCTCAGTGAAAGTGAAGAAGAATTACAGGATTGGCTGAATGGAGTGAACGGTCTAATTGAGTGCAGAGTATGGATTGAGAGAGAGTAAACTGGTAAAAGATACAAGAAGTGAGAAGTAGCAGAAATGTGGTCACAAAGTAGATTAAGTTAAGGAATCCTGCTACACTGGAAACAAAATAACACGATGTATGAAGTGTGAGGACATGAAAGGCAGACTAGCACAGGCAAAGAGGATAATCCGGTCCAAGACAAGCCTACAGATATCAAACACTGGTCTTAACCACTTAACCTATGATTTAACTTCCAATGGGCTGGGCCTGAAATGTAAATATAATTTCCCGGCCTTCAAGCCATTCCACGATTCAGTAAATCAGTCTGATGTTGTACCAACTTATGAAATGTGAGTATGTATGCAAGATCCAACTGGTTTGATTTTGTGAAATATCTGATAAGTAATTATAATATCATTTCATAGTCATGTTAGAAATACGGCAAAAGATTTATTAACAATCAATGCAATACAGTATTAAGCAATAGCATTTATTTCCAATTCCTGAATACATTCACAATTCACATAATTAGCACTTTTACAAAAAGCAACAACACAAATCAATAATCTGTAATATCTATTGAAACATACGGGTACATATAACAGAACTTTGCATCCGTTGCACTTCCATGTTGTTTCATTATCATCATCATCATCATCATCATTTAAGACTGATTATGCCTTTCAGTATTCAGTCTGGAGCATAGTACCCCTTATAGAATTCCTCCATGATCCCCTATTCAGTGCTAACATTGGTGCCTCTTCTGATGTTAAGCCTATTACTTCAAAATCATTCTTAACCAAATTCAGGTACCTTCTCCTTGGTCTACCCCGACTCCTCCTACCCTCTACTACTGAACCCATGAGTCTCTAGGGTAACCTTGCTTCTCCCATGCATGTAACATGACCCCACCATCTAAGCCTGTTCGCCCTGACTGCTACAGCTATAAGAGTTCATTCCCAGTTTTTCTTTGATTTCCTCATTGTGGACACCCTCCTGCCATTGTTCCCATCTACTAGCACCTGCAATCACCCTAGCTATTAACCTTATTGATAAGGTAACCTTAATCCACCCAGCTTTTGCTCCCACACAACAAAGTTGGTCGAAAGATTGAACGGTGCACAGATAACTTAGTCTTGGTACTGACTTCCTTCTTGCAGAAGAGAGTAAATCGTAGCTGAGCACTCACTGCATTAGCTTTGCTACACCTCGCTTCCAGTTCTTTCACTATGTTGCCATCCTGTGAGAATATGCATCCTAAGTACTTGAAACCATCCACCTGTTCTAACTTTGTTCCTCCTATTTGGCACTCAATCCGTTTATATCTCTTTGCCACTGACATTACTTTCATTTTGGAGATGCTAATCTTCATACCATAGTCCTTACATTTCTGATCTAGCACTGAAATATTACTTTGCAACCTTTCAATGAATCTGCCATCACAACTAAGTCATCCGATATGCGACTGCTTATTTTGTGTTCACATATCTTGATCTCACCCAGCCAGTCTATTGTTTTCAACATATGATCCATAAATAACAGGAACAACAGTGGAGACAGGTTGCAGCCTTGTCTTACCCCTGAAACTACTCTGAACCATGAACTCAATTTACTGTCAACTCTAACTGCTGCCTGACTATCTATGTAAAGACCTTTAATTGCTTGCAAAAGTTTCCCTCCTATTCCATAATCTCATAGAACAGACAACAACTTCCTCAAGGAACCCGGTCATATGCCTTTTCTAGATCTATAAAGCATAGATACGAGGGCGGTTCAGAAAGTAACCTCCGATTGGTCACAGTGCGGGTTGTGGGGGGAGTAGCGACGCCATCTGTGCGTTCACGCACTCAACAGGTCAGTCGGCATCAATCCGTGGTCGAGTGAACGTCGTACCTGTGCTAGTTTAGTTTTTGTGGCAGTTTGAAATGTGTGCTGCAATAGAAAACCCCGCCAAATGTGAAGTGCGTGCTGTCATAATGTTTTTTACAGCCAAAGGATCTGCAGCAGCTATTCATCGTGAGCTTTGTGCCGTGTACGGACCAAGAGTTATGAGTGAAGGAGTTGTCTGTGAATGGGTACGTTTATTTAAAAGTGGACGAGAAAACGTTCATGATGAAGAGAGGAGTGGTAGACCATCATTGGTGTCTGACGAACTCGTTCAGACAGTTGATGCAAAAGTTCGTGAAAATCGACGTTTCTCAATGTCGGAGTTGTCTACTGGTTTTCCACAGATTTCTAAGACTCTCTTGTACGAGATAGTGACAGCAAGATTGGGTTACCGTAAGTTCTGTGCACGATGGGTGCCCAAAATTCTTACCGACCACCACAAAACTCAAAGAATGGCCTCTGCGTTAGACTTTCTGTCACGTTACGAGGACGAACGAGAACCATTGTTAAACAGAATCGTGACCGGTGACGAAACCTGGATTAAGTACGTGAACCCTGAGACAAAAGAACAATCAAAGATGTGGGCACATTCAAATTCGCCTACCAAACCAAGAAAAGCCTAGCAAGATTTTTCTGCCAGAAAACTGATGGCAACGGTGTTTTGGGATGCCAAAGGGGTGTTGTTGGTTGAATTCATGGAACGTGGTACGACCATTAATCAAGACGTGCACTGTGAAACAATAAAAAAGTTACGACGGGCTATAGAGAACAAACGCCGTGGTATGCTGACTTCCGGTATCGTTTTTTTGCACGATAACGCCCGTCCTCACTCTGCTCGCAGAACAACGGCCCTTCTTGAGTCCTTCAAGTGGGACGTTATCAACCATCCACCTTACAGCCCAGACCTGGCGCCAAGTGATTATCACCTCTTCATGCATTTGAAGAAATGGCTCGGGTCACAGCGGTTTGATGACGACGAAGAGCTCAAAGATGCGGTCACAGGCTGGCTCCAGGCACAAGCGGGTGATTTTTATGCAGAAGGAATTTCAAAGCTTGTGAAGAGATACGATAAGTGCCTCAATCGCTATGGAGACTATGTAGAAAAATAGTGCAAAGATGTAGTTGTAAGATGTATATATTAAAATATTTTTATTTAACTTGGTGTATTTTTTTATATCAACCGGAGGTTACTTTCTGAACGGCCCTCGTACAATTTCCTGTTCCACTCTTAACACTTCTCCATTATTTGCCATAAGCTAAAGATCTGGTCCTGACAGCCTCTAAGAGGCCTAAACCCACACTGATTTTCATCCAATTTGTCCTCAACTAATACTCACACTTTCCTTTCAACAAAATGCTGATTTTACCCAAAATGCTGATTAAAGAGATACCTCTGTAGTTGTTACAATCTTTTCTGTTTCCATGTTTAAAGATTGGTGTGATTACTGCTTTCGTCCAGTCTGATGGAACCTGTCCCAACTCCCACGCCATTTCAGTTATCCTGTGTAGCCATTTAAGACCTCACATTCCACTGTATTTGATGAGTTCCGACTTAATTTCATCCACCCCAGCTGCTTTAATGCACTGCAATCTATTGACCATTTCCTCCACTTCCTCAAATGTGATCCTATTTCCACCTACATTGAGCAACTCTTCAAAATATTCCCTCCATCTGCCCATGGCATCAGCAGGATTCACCAGCAGTTTTCCTGACCTGTCCAAAATACTTGTCTATCCTTCTGACCTCCCTTTTGAAGACTGCTACTTACACTCCAGAATGGTTTTCCAGCAGCTTGACCCAAAGTCTCCAACCTGTTTCCAAAGTCTTCACAAGATTTCTTCTTGGATGCTGCAATTATCTGTTTGGCTTTGTTTCTTTCTTCAACATAACTTTCTCTGTCTACCTGAGTTCTAGTATGTAGCTGTTTTTGATACGCCTTCTTTTTCCTTTTACAGGTTGCCTTGACTGTGTCATTCCACCAAGCTGTTTGCTTCCTCCAACCTTTACATACTATTTTTTCCAAGACATTACATTCTTTAGCCATTCCAGTACTGTGTCCCTGTACCTTGTCCATTCCTTTTCCAATGACTGTAATTGACTACATTCAACTAACTGGTACCTTTCTGAGATCACTGTTATGTACTTGTGCCTGATTTCCTTATCCTGAAGTTTTTCCACTCTTATCCTCCTACATATGGACATGACCTCCTGCACTTTCGGCCTCACAATACCAATTTCACTGCAGAGTAAATAGTGATCAGCGTCATCAAAGAATCTCCTGAATACATGTGTGTCCCTCACAGCCTGATCTGTTATTATATAGTCAATGACAGATCTGGTTCCCCTGCCTTCCCAAGTATACCAGTGAATGTTCTTATGTTTAAAAAAGGAGTTTGTAATTACTAAGCCCATACTGACACAGAAATCCAAGATTTCCCGTTCCTGTTGGCTCCATATCCTCTCCAAATTTACACATAACATTTTCAAACCCTTCTGTTCGATTTCCAATCCTGGCATTAAAATCACCCATGAGCAGAACACTGTCCTTGTCCTTTACTCTAGCAACTACATCACTGAGTGTGTCATAAAAACTATCCATCTTATCTTGATCTGTCCCTTCACAATGCGAATATACTGACACAATCCTAATTTTCTTGCTAGACACTGTCAAATCTATCCACATCAGTTGTTCGTTTACATACCTTATTGCAACTACGCTGGGTTCCATTTTGTTCCTGATGTAAAGCCCTACACCCCATTGTGCTATTCCTGCTTTGACTCCTGACAGGTAGACCTTGTATTCTCCCACTTCCTCTCCTGTCTCACCCCTTACCCGAATGTCACTAACAGCTAAAACGTCCAACCCCATCTTACTTGCAGCCTTTGCCAGCTCTACCTTCTTCCCAGAGTAGCCCCCATTGATATTAATAGCTCCCCATCTCATTACCATTCGTTTGCCGAGTCGTATCTTAGCAGTCCCTGGTCTGTCAATTAGAGGTGGGACTCCGCCACCTCCAAAGGTCCGAGGCATTTTGCTCTGATTGTTGCCAGCATCATATTTAAAGTACCAGGGAAGCAGGTACTTGCCCCGGGTCTCATTGAGTTTTACCCCTAACGGTTGAGGGACTAACCGGTGGATTTGGTAGTCTTTGCCGTCTGAGCACAAAGGTGACCACGACTCAGAATATGTCCGAAATGCCCAGCCTTATTCCAAAGTAACTGGTATCCCAACTGTCAGGACCACTTACTTGGCCACTCATACATTGCCCGTGGTTCATGAACTAGGACATGACAAGAGGAACCCACACCATGAACCATGTTTCACTACACTTTTTTTTTTTTTTTTTTTTTTTTTTTTTTTCAAATTTTACTGTGTTGATGGCCTTTATTTTGATGGTGCTGAGTCAATACGCTTAGGAAAATGATCCCAATGTTTCACGTGCATTTTCTCTGGTAAATCTCTGTATGATACTCATTCTTTATAATCCAGTTTGGTACATTATTTAGTAATAATTCGGCTATTGCAATCCTATAATCAGTGTAATTATGTTTTTTTCCCCATTATTTATTTATTTGCACAAAATGTATGAATTCAAAAGTCCAACATTAAACAGATAAAAGAAAATTTTTTGATAGCCTTTCATGTATTTTCTCTCGATTGGGCAGTATGCTAGTATTTGGTCTTGCCTATCATCTCCAATCATTCCCTTGTTCTACTCAATAGCACAATGGTTTCTAAGTGTGAGTAGATCCTTGTGTATTCATTTCTACCATTTCATGTTTTGTCATCATAATATGAACATCTCACTTCTCTTTCAATTTTATTGCGAGTATTCAATTGCACCTCCTCATTCTGTGTTCCCCCTCTTTAATTTTACTTTACAGAAATCTTTTGGCATATCCTTTCTATTCACACACGCTGTGTCAAGTTTTAGAATTATGCAATAGTGCCATAATTGGTTTTAGAGAAGAGTACCAATTATTTAGGTGGTAAGTCTGCCCTCTGAGTAACATCGACTGTGATAGCTCTTTCACAACACTTTCGGAGGCACTATCATTATACTTTATCTTATCACAGCCTTTACATTTTGAAGTCACATAACCTGAATCAGACTCTTATAATTTTTAAGATTTTAATACCGTATCAGGCCCTTTTTGATGGATTGAATTGTTTGTAAAACATGCGTCACTTAAATTTCATGAATGATTGATCAATATTAATGTCCTGTTTCATTGTAAGCACTTCTCTAAAAATTTTATTCAAATACCTGGTCTTATTTTGCTCAATTCAGTTGCACTCTTGGTTTTTTTAAATTTTTTAAATCTGTTCCATTATTATGGACAATGCAAAATATCTTTTAACCTCATTACAACTCTTCATATACTATTTGGACTGGTTCATATTTGTTGTGTGTATCTTGGGTACAATATTCCCCAGGAACATGTTGTCAAATACTATCTTAAATATATCAAGTTTTCTTTTATTTACTCCTACCTGATGTAAGGTTGCCTCTTTTATGCTAAGAGCCATTGTACAGTTCCAGATTTTTGGACTACTTCATATCTCAGCAGAATTGGCAAAAAAAGGAACACATGAAAACTGGCAAGAAGAAGGGACAGGATGATACGGCATGTGTCAACACATCACAGAATAAACTTCAGGATACTAGAGGAGGCTGAAGAGAGTAAGAACCATAGATAAAATATTGGTAGTTCATAGTGTGGCTTTTTTGTTTGTGAGCTTTCCTGGCATTGCTTAAAGATACTGTAAAATTTGACCATGAGTGAGAAATTTATGAAGTGTCACAGGTTAATGAGTTACTGGGTACATTCTGAGTCGTGAAGCAAGTGGTTTCACTGTCACAAATGTGGTGGGGACCCCGTAACAAAGCAGGGTTGCCCACTGCTATCCTGTTTTGGTTTTACACTCCTTCAGTAACTTAGTTAAGCAATGAGCTCTACTCAGATTCCGACTACAGATTCTGTGGCCTTCAGCCTCATAGTACAGAATTCAGAAATAGTTTAAATAAAATTCCCCTATTAAATCTATTATTTCATTACATTCTAATGTCTATTCTGAAAGTAATGAGCTAATTAGTTTTATTGGAAATGCATCATATTAAAAGTTATGAACAATGACGTATATTGTGCAATACATATTAATAGATCAAATTCAGCTATAAGGCTGCATCCAAAAGAAAGCCTAAATTTTACCAATTACAGCAAAGTGTTTAAATTAACCTAAAGTCTATTAGTTAAATAGATATTAGGACTTGAAATCTGTAGCCTGTATGACTTTCAGTGCCAATTGTGACCAAACTACTAAATAATTCCGAGACCTGTTTTGATACTTTTGCTACCTTTATTTTTCTACGTAAAATGACTCCAGTCTCAACTTTGTAAGTGCATTAATTAAGAATTAAGTAAATTTGAATAAGTAAAAATTATTGTTCAAGAGGGCTGCCATTGTTATAAGTCGGGAATTCCCACTGCAGATGCATAAGTTAGTTCCACGTATTTAAATTGACACAGCTCACTCATGTTATTTAGATAATAAAACCCAATGGTTAACTTCAAAACCAGGATCATTTTAACCCTGGGAAATTATAAACTATAATATATTAACAGAAATAGTCAAATATTCAAGCACTCGTCTCTATAAGGTCCGAGCTGGTGCAGTTCTCAGTTAGTTCTCGGTCAGATTCTCATGGAGCAAAAGTGTGGCAAGTTGGTTAATTTTTCCGGTTGGTACCAAAAAAGTGTAATTGTGAACATTGTTAAAGGGTGGAAGTTTTTGACCTACCTAATGTGGCGATTAAGTGTAAGAGGCCTGTTCACATGAAAATTGCGTGTGTGAGTGATAACAAATAAATCGCACTGTGGTTGTCATAAATGTTCAACAATGAATACGGTCTGGCTTCTTAATTTCAGTGTGATTTAGGTGAGATGGACGCAGCTACCGGGAAGACAATATTGAATAAGCAAAGCAAGGTAGGTCGGGAACACTGCGCACTATCTACTGGGTGAGGAAATGTTTCAACACATCCGGTTGTGACGTGAACTTTAAGTGGCACTAATACAGCCCGGCACGTTACAACCCTAGTGAGGCCCTCTGTTGGAGCTTCAGGACATGTAGTAGGAATCCACCAATAGTGGAGCAGGAAGTAAGACTATGTTCCACTCAGGGAGCTTTAGAGGAAGCTAGACAAGGACTAGAGTGGCTACGGAGTGACAGAGTGGAGAAGTGGGAATTTGCAGTTGGCAGTAACACCATTAGAAAGAGAATGTCTCCAACGGTTTTATTTTGAATCTTAAAAATAGGTTTAGTCAGCTGTCAGAATCATATGGAGAAAAACATCCAGCATTTGTAGGAGCAGGTGAGATGCAGTGGACACCCAATGTTGATATGAAGTCAAAGTTACGAACATTAAGAGGAGGAGGATGCTGCTGCAAGGTAGCAGTCATGCACACAATGTAGGCCTACAGTTGAAAGAGGTATCAGGTAAGGAGTACCAAATCACCAGCATTTCTAAACCAACTGCTGGGCTCAATAAGGTAACAGACAACTTCATACTTTTTTTGGGGACTGGGCTCCTGAAATAGGCAATGACTTGGACAGGATTGCTACTCAAACTCTGACCACTGGTATTCACTCTGCACAGTTCTCCCAGAGTTACAGTCAACACCACCTTGACAGTGTTGTGAGTCAAGTTAATATAGGACTTGAGACAGTACTCATGACTACTGAGAAGGCACACATTTCTGCGGTGCCAGTTGTGGGCATCACAAGGTCTTGGCTACACTAGAAATGGCCTACGACCAGATTGGGAAGAGATCATTGCTGAAGAATAGTGAAGTGACACAATAGTAACTGGTATCCCTGATTGAGGAAGATTATCGTAACGCAGGAACTTATTTCAATATATATGCGGTATGCAGGTCAGAATCTCATTTCATCCAGATATTAGGAGAATTAGAGGTAATGGAGATGAGTTGTTAACATGTCTTCATGCTGACATAACTTATTTCTTGAAGCACTATTTACATACTGGAGAAAAGTGAGGCTTCCTTCGGTGGGGTGCATCTTATCTAATTCCTAGGTGAAGAGTTGGCTGAAGGAGGGAGGATTGGTCATTTGTATGTCTCATTCAAGAGAGATGACATTTCAAAATGTTTTAAAGTTTAAATATTTGAAAGTTGTGCAGGAGAGTTTGGGATTTCAAGGGGAAAATCTTTCATTATAGGCCTCTATACGTCTCCCAGTTCAAACTGAACTGTTTTCCTCTCCAGATATGATGTACTAGGTATGGTCCTTAAGAAAGAAATTAATTTTGTAGGGGGATTTCAGTGTAAACTATCTGATTAATGTTCCAGGGAAAATAATGTTAATGGATTTGCTTGAATCTTACAACTAGTACAGACACTGTACTTGCCAACTAAAGATCAAGGAAAGAGCTTCCAAGGCAAAGTCGTAACCCAAAGTAGTAAACAAAAGATTTAGAGATACGAGTCTACTTGCAAAAAGCATGTCTTGAAGGGCTAACTTGGGAAGAAGTCTTCAATACAGACAACTTTAATAACAAATCCAACACATTTCTTCAAACATTTCTCACTTACTTTGACACCTTGTCACCATTAAAAAAGTGCAGGCTGGTGCAGTAGTGATAAGCAACTGAATTTGGTATCTAAAGGCATTCAAATATCATGTAACAGGAAATAGGAGCTGTATCATAACATGAGAGACAGACCTAGTCCAACTTGCAGAATTTCACTACAGACAATTTTGCATAGTGCCGATGAATGTAATCAGACAGGTTAAAAAATACATTACACCGAGATATTAGAAAGATTTCTGGACAAAAATCAAAACTTTTTGGTCAACCGTGAAAGAGGTACCAGGGCAGAATATGGGGGCTCAACACATTACACTACTTTTGTGTGAGAATGAAACTGTTAAGTGTCCCACCAGAGTTGTGCAATATATTTAATACCCACTACCCAACAATATACAGCAAACTATATCAAAATTTCACTGGTACAGATAAATATGCAGAATTCTTTAAAGCTGGTGATCTGATGTCACGTGCAGCTACAGGAAACAAGCAAAGGCGAAATGGAATCACTTATTATATCAGTAAAGAGTAAAGATTTTCATGGGTATGATGAAATTTCAAATAGGATTTTGAAGATCAGGCACGACATGTTAGTTCTGTATCCATGTCACTGATACAATGTGTCTTTCAGGGGTGGTTAGTTTCCTGAAAGATTGAAATACTTGTCCATAAAACCACATCATAAAAAGGAGGAAAAAAACAATTGCCGGTCAATTTCTTTGCTACCAGTCTTTTCAAAAATTTTTGAGGAAATGATGTATGAGAGTAGTGGTACACTTCAGTACACATAATTTGCTGTCAAACTTTCAATCTAGTTTCAGGAATGAACTTTCCACAGGAAACGATAGTTTGAGGACAGGAGGTACTTTCTTTGATTTAATAAAAGCATTTGATTGTGCAGATCACGAAATACTTTGCATAAGCTGGAACATTTCGGCATTAGCAAAAAATATAAACAGTGGTTCACTTTACATCTGGAAAGTAGGAAACTGAAGGTTGTCCCTCACTGTCAACACCGAGCAAAGCAGTGCAGTGGATAGTGCACTGGACTCTCAATCAGGAGGATAGCACTTCAAATCCTTGTCTGGCATCTAGATTTAGGTTTTCCATGATTTTCCTAAATCACTTTAGGCAAATCCCACAATCGTTCATTTGAAAAGGACATGGCAGATTTCCTTCCCCATCCTTCTGTAACCCAAGCTTGTTCTCTGTCTTCAATGACATCAATGTAAATGAGACAGTAAACTCTTATCTTTCTTCTATTGTTCCATTGTCAACAAACAGGGAAGAGATTTGTATGACTGGGGTCACGTAATGTATAAGAGGGAGGAGGGGGCGCCATACCATTCCTTTCTTAATCCATTGTTTTTTCTTGGTATGTATATATCGATGATCTCCCAATAAACTTGTACATTCAACTCAAAAAATTTTTCTCTTTAAGGTGACAGGACAAATCGAAGGAACCAGTTTGTTGAGAGTTTCAGGAGCATTGTGCAATAATGGACAGACACAGGGAAAATGAATACAGTAGAAGACTACTGGGTAGCTTTAAGAGAGGAAAAAAGTGAAGACAGCAGAGGATCATGTAGGTAAACATACAAAGACTAGTGAGATTCCCTGAGTAATTGAATTACACTGACAAACAGAGAAAATACAAAAATGCAGCAAATGAAGCAGGCATTAGGGAACACAGGTATCTAAAAAATGAGACTGACAAAATGCAAAATGGCTAGAGGCCAAATGCAAGAAGCACACACAACTAGGAGAAAGACACATGAAAATCATGGAGTCCTTTTGAGAAAAAGGAGCAATTGTACAGATATCAAGAGCACAGATGCCAAGACAGTACTAAACAAAGAATGCAAAGCTCACAGATGGGGAAGGAATGTATAGACAATCTATATAAGGGAAACAAATTTTATGACAGAGAAGAGTAAGTAAGTGAAGTAGAGAGGGAGATATGATATAGCGAAGAAGAATTTGACAGAGCACTGAAGAACCTAGGCAGAAACAAGTAGAGTAGAGTAGATGACTTTTCAGAATAACTGAAAACCATGGGAGAGCCAGGTGTGACAAATTTATTCCACATGGTATGCAAGATATCCGAGACGGGTGAAATTCACTCAGATTTTAGGAAGAATGTAATAACTAAGTGTCTTTGGCTAGGATGTGCCATAAAACATTATAAATAAGTTAAGTAAAGCAGAAAATAATAAAATAAAACTGAGATGTACTTGACTGGAATGAGAAACAGAACTGCATTCAATTGACAGAAAGGAATGAATACCATACATTAACATAAAAGTGGAAAAAGATAAAACACTGTAAGAGAGAAAATGCTGAAAAACAGTTCCTCACATGCTGTTGGGTGAGTAACATTTATGTTCAGAAACTAGAGATTCAAGTCTGGCAATATATATGGTATATCATTATTAATAGCAAAAACTGATACAAGAGTGTATTTTGATCCGTAGATACGGATTTAATCAGAAAGTATATATTTCATTTATGTTTGTACTAACTAAGACCATGTTTCGTACTGGAATCAATGGTGGCTTGTAACCACAAATATGCAATTATATTGCAAATCGTTCATTTGCAGACACATGATTGCTGAAATGTTTTTCTTCTATTATTGAGTATTTTCACCCATGTCAATTTTTACTATTAATCATGATACAAGGATGAATCTGAAACTAATGCCTCATTTTTTTTTGTGTTGACTTCAAGTGTGTGTGTCAGATTATGTTGGTGCTTACTAATCTTCTAACCTTCTTGTTAACATCCTCTTAGTGCCACTTCCAGAATGATGTTCAAAACTGTGGTGCACATAAAGCAAATGTGTGTCATTGGATCATTGGACTCCTCTTCCCTGGAAAAAATGTGCCAACTGAGATCCATCAACACTTGCTAAAAGTGTTCAGAGATGATACATTAGATGTGAGTAATGTGAGGTAGTGTTTATGGATCTGCATGACAAGCCACATTCAGATTAACTGTTGTCCTTCAAAGTTGAACAGTGCCTCAATCAACTCACCTGTGATGATTGGCAGATTACAACGAAGGAATTGTGTGCATAGCTGAAAGTCTGTTGTAATGCCTTAGACATAATATTACACAGCTTTGGTTATTGCAAAGTGCAATTTTGTTTTTGTATGGGAAGGAAATATGTTGGGACCTGCTGGAATACACGGGTAAAGGTGAAAACTTTCTGAATGCCAACATCATTCATGGTGAGACATGGAGTTTCTGCTACAAGCCAGAATCCAAAAGACTGTCCATGAAGTGGTGATATGTGAATTTTCCAGCAATGAAGAAGTTAAAGCACAACCATTAGTAGGCAAAATGATCTGCAGTCATCTGGGATAGGTAGGGTATGGCTCTTTTGGAAGTCATGGAAGCTAAAGTGACTGCCAAATCCGAACAGTACGACACTGACTAGGCTGAAAGCCTGAATTGTCTGAATTTCCAGAATCAAGCCACAGAAAATGATGAACTTCTGCTTGGAGCATAATAATGTCAGGATCCTTAACCATTTTGTGACTATGGAACTCATTCCCGAACTTTGCTGGTTCCTATCCTGTCCCCTGTCCTGATTTAGCAGCTTCAGACTTCATCTTGTTGGCCCTATGAAAGATGGGCTGTATAGCCAACATTTGCCAGACTCAGATGCTGGGGTCAAATATGTAAGACAGTGGTGGCTAGCCTCAGCTGGTTCAGGTTTTTACATGCACAGCATGCAGGATCTCATTCGTTTTTGGCAAAATTGCTTAATCAGGGAGTAAACGTGGACAAGGGAAAAAAAAATCCCGGATTATTCCTAGATATCCCATTTAAGAAATATGCTTTATCCCAAGTGAAAATACATTTTATCTGTGCTAAGTGACAGTAGGTTTTCTGTAGATTTTTCCCTGGGAACTGTAAAACTTATCAATTCTTTGAATGGTTAACATTTTATACACTGGCATAGAACTTCCCAGGAAAAAAAAGATGGAGAGAAGTTTTGGAAAGACCTTTGATGTGCAGCAACATTTACGCTGCATATTTTCCTATTATGAAAGTACAAATTCGAATTGCACCAAAAACAGCATGTTAGTTTCCAGAGCGTTGAAATCAAGATTGCGATGTCCTTTTGTAAGCCAGTCATATGCCACATGATCTCACCAGCTGATGACAGCCTATATTCAGAGCACAGGACATGTGTTATAGTTGGCCAATACCAAGATCACTGTTACGTAGCGCGAACACACAAAGAGGAAAAGTAAACAGATTATATTAATATGCATAGTATAGCTGCAAGAAAAGCTAAGCTTTCACATATAATACTGGTCTCAAGCATGCTACAAGAGAAGCGAAGCTTTCACATGTAATATTGATCTTTTTAGCGTTAGTTATACTTTAAGATACATCACACGAATCTGCCAGTAAATTTAAAATAATGACATAAATGTCTGATCTTCTGGGCTCGAAATTCTTGTAAGTGTTCAGTTTTAAACGCTCTGTGATTTAAGAAATTCATCCCACTTTCTCACACGTAACATAATTCATCTTGCATAAAAAGAAATTTACTTTTAAAGTAACGCTTTTTGAACCACCATTCGCAATACTATCTGGAGACTGTTAGAAACAGATTTGGTTTAGCAGTTGCTAGAGAGCGCCAGAGAACAGGCACTATCGCGCGTGCGCAGCTGTAATGGTGTAGGAAGCCAGCATGTTGATGTATAAAGCACTAAGAGAGCTTACATTACGCCATAAAAGAAACAGGAGATCAGAGGATACTCCAAGAGCAACAGAATTTTGTAAGCCATATTAAAATGCACCATACTAAAATGCATAATTCAGCTTGAGGTGCACATTGGTTTTTTCCAGATTCACAATGAAGTAGGTCCCATCTGATATTGAGCATTTCAGAGGTTTTTGGATGTAAATTTTCTTGGAGTGCCAGTACTGTTTGATCTCATTTTTGGTTCTTTATTATGGCATAGTGTCATACATGGCAGAAGATGAAAACGTGCACTTCAAATTCAGCGAACACTTGGAACTAGCCAATACTGTGGAATGAAACACTTTGTTTTGAATAAAATGATTGCCTCAGCAGAAAGGTTAATAAAGCTAAATTTCTTTAACAAACTTGCAAAAATAACTTCATTGCTCTGCAAGACTTTTAATGCTTGATTGCTAATAACTTGGAAATAAAATAAAATCAGAAAACAAACTAATAATATATTTTTGCCCTCCGTAATTATGTGAATGTATTTTAATTAACTTGATATATCCTGGACACAGAAATCCGCTTTGTTTTCATTGGACATGGGAGCTGTAAACGAAGAGAAGCAGCATGCGCGAATCTAGCAGCTTGGGCGTGCGAGAAAAATTTTTCTTGTTTGTGTCTAGTTGCTTGCTGCTATTGCTGATACAGCCAACAGCCACACTTCAAGTAGCAGGAAGCAGGAGAAGGTACTGCACATACACGAGTCAACTGCGCATGCGCATGATCCTGCTGGCAACTGGTCAAACGAACCCGATGTAAACAGTTGTGATGTCACGCCCGTAGAAAGCAGTTTATTGTTACGAAGTTACACAGTCTTCACCCTATGGCCTTTGACATACTTTTGCTGTTTTGTTGTTTTAAATGGTGCATTTCCTTTACCACTAAAGTTTTATTTTTTGCCCCTCTTGTTTACATTTTATTGCTGCAGTATCATTCTCCAGTAGCAGGATGCAGTAACACTCTTTGCTAGAGAATCAATTCTTACCAGTCAAAATTACAAAAATTTAACTGAAAGCTAAAACAATGAAAAATTCCTGGAATTCTGAATAATTCCTGGAATTCCGAATAATTCCCGGGTTTTTCCCAGATTTCCCAGTTGTCCCGAGTCATATACACCCTGTTAATGAATGGTAGTAATTAGATGGAAAAATGGTGGTATGAAAAAAAAATGTTTTATTTAACAGTACTATTGGCGTTCTGTACCAGTTTGTAGTTTCCACGAAAATAAATGGGAACCTTTGGTTTTGAAATGGCTCTCATTCACCCACATATAATTTGCTGGAAGAAATGACAGCTGAAGATTACTAAAATATCACAACAATGGGAGACCTGACTTAGGTCCGATGTGTAGCAGGAGTACCCACAACATACAAATTAGATTCTGTTTTTCTTCCACAGACCCAAAAAATTAGATGATTCTCGTGGGTATGGAACATGATTTTGTTTTCTTCTAAATTAATAGGCAATGTATTTCACTTGAAATACATTTGAAAGAAGCTGAAATTGCTGAGAATCATATTCAATTTGCACAATTTATTGTATCAACGAGGCATACTGCTCACACTGTTATTATTTGTTAGAATTGTCATAGCTGACATGATCACTGCAACAAAATTTATTAACTACATATACACAAACTATCGTCAAGAACAGGAAGTTATTGCTCTGTGTGGTGACGTACCTGACAATGGCAACATTAGGATACAGACCAGCGCATACAATGGCCTTGATAAGACTGCGGTTATTGGAGTGAATATTGGCTCTCCCATCCTTTGGATCAGCCGTTGCAAGAAAATTCATCTCGTACAAATGCTCTGCAAACTGCTTCTTCATATTCCTTTCAAACATAAAATTGTTCTGTCAATCACAAGCATCAGACACTAGAAAATACATTAAATATGCAGAAATATAAGGAAGATTCAAAATTAAAAATATACACACATTGGTACATCTTGTTCTTGAACATCTATCTGTAGTATCTTAGTGTTTAGCATTAGATGCAAATGAGAAGAACACAGTTGCACACAAACTGCTAATCTCAGAGTGAGTGGAACAAGAGAACATATTACTTAGGGAGTGTGTATGTAGTTATCAGATCTTTTCTATATCTCACACCATCTTCTTCGGTGTTGACATGAATCTGATTTCTAGCTCCATACCAAGTGCACAATAAGCAGTGCATCTGTCATCTGCCATATCTTTCACAGCCGTATGATAAGTGTATCTTTCAAATGCTGAATCAATTTACAGGCAATCTCAACAGTAGCTACCAATCCTGATCATAGCTACTACACTTCAATCATTATGAGAGCCCCTGTCAGAATATTCACATCATGCACCAGCTGATGTGTAACTACTTGTAATGAGAAATATCGCAAGAGCACTAGTCATGGTGAAGGTTTTCATAAATATAAGATCAGTGTTCAAAAAACATTGCCTTAAGAGCACATCGGTGGCTGACTGACAAACTCAACATGCTGAAATAGTTCATACAAAAATATTTATTTACTGCTGTGCTGCTCTTATACAGAATTCTGCTGGAAGCATTACAAAGAATTCTTCAAGCCTTAATAAGTTATAGTTTACTGGGCAATAAGTGTTACTCAAAGTTCAAAACACCACCCATCAATTACATACTGAGCATCAATCTTTACTACCGACAATACTGTATCAACTCCAATCAACTCTAATGCCAACCCTTCACAATGACAATAACTCAATCTTAAATTATAACTGTATATAGAGATTAAGTTGGAGTGTACTTATACCAACACTTCAAAAATTATTTCATCATGGTTAAGTCATATCATTCGTGTTAACATAATTTATCTAATAACATGATGTTTGTAACACACATATCCTTGTATCTCTTAGTAGTAAGTATGCATTTTTAAATATTATTTTAATGTAGTCTTCCTCTTTTAGAGTGGAATTTAAACAGTGTTCATTATTACAGTTTTATATAAACAATTAAATTTTAAACTAACTTCAAATTATTGGTTATTAGATAAGTTGAACCATATTCTTTTAATCAAGAACTTAGTATTTTAAATAACTATAGGCCAATGTTCAGATAAAAGTTTATTAGCAGGGACAAAATTTTTAAAGGATGTGGTTCTATGAAATTTCAAATACAAAGTTCTTCTGCAAAATAAAATTTCCTCACAAAATTATGCAATAGGAATCATAAACTATAGGAATCACAAATTATTGTCTTAATAACGAGAATTTAGAAAAAAACAACCTTTTGAAGTTATTCTGATTTTGTCAACAAGCAAATGGAAAAAACATAAATTATTGTTGTTATTATTATTATTTTTATTTTTATTATTATTATTATTGTACCCTATGAATGATGCTCCACATTTCTATTTCTTATATTGTTCAAACAATCCTAGATGGAAGGATGACAATATTACGGAAAGGGTACATTTTTACTCGCCATATAGCGGAGATGCTGAGTCACAGACAGGCACAACAAAATGACTGTTAACAAGTAAGATTTCAGCCAAAGACCTCCTTCTGAATTAGACAACACAGACATTCACACAAACGCAACTCACACACACGTGACCACTGTCTCTGGCTGCTGAGGCCAAGAGTCTGGCCTTGGGCAGCCAGAAGCATTGGTGTGTGTGTGTGTGTGTGTGTGTGTGTGTGTGTGTGTGTGTGTGTGTGTAATTCAGAAGAAGGCCTTTTGGCTGAAAGTTTATTTGTTAACTGTATTTTCGTTGTGCCTATTTGTGACTCAACACCTCTTTCATGTTGTTCACCTATTTATGATGGCACGATAACCACTGAAGTTGAATGGACACAGACAAAGGGTTTGTGCCAGTAAATACAGTGTGCACCTATGTGGGATATCATAAAATCTGAATTATCAATTTTAAAACATTAAGTTATGTACATCGTCTTCATTGATGGTACCCTGGTCATATACTATTAAATGAATGCAGCGTTTTGCCAGTGAAGTTTTTATCTGTTTAAACTTTTCCTATGTCTCATAACAAGTTTCACCTTTTTAGGCCATTATCCAATGATCAGCTTTCTAGAAAAGCACAGTACATTACTGCTATGAAATGGAAACACAATGGTGTGAAAGTAAATTAATGTGTTCAATAGAATGCTGTAGTCCCAACTGGAAGATGGGAAACTGCATCCTGGGAACCTGGGCTGAAATATTCATTAATTATGTTCCGAGGAATTTAAACAGACAGCTGACAAAATCATTTAATTCAAATGTTACGTTAATGACAAATTAGTCCTACTGAATAGTACAGAGGGAGACATTGGTAATGTGCAGCAACGACTACATAATATGCATGATAACACCAAATTCACCAATGAAGTAGAAGTAAATAACTGTATTAACTTCTTGGATATTACAATAAAGAAAAATGCACAAATTTGGATTTTTTTTGGAAACCAACAACTACAGACAATTAATCAGTAATGGGTTGTGCCATTCAGTAATCCACAAAAAAGGCATACTTTCATGCAATGATATGACGAATGATGAATCTTCAGCTTGTTGAAGACAAGCTTAACAAAGAAATTTAGCCAAAGCCATTGATTCTGAACAAAAAAATGATTAATCAAATGTACTAACTACACTTTAAAAAGGAAGCCAAAAAAGATATTACTCTAGAGAGACAAATGACTACACAGAATTCTAATTCCATAGTCCCCCATATCATGGTAACATTTGAAACAAAATAGCCAAAGCTTTAAACTATGAAAAACAAAATTGCATTTCACACTGAAAATGATATAAAAAGTATTATAAGACACAGTGCCCATGGAATGAAATTATTAAATAAATCAGGAATAAATAAAATTGGATGTGATGATTGTAAAGTGATGTATATACTGAGTTGACAAAAGTCAAGGGACAGCGATATGCACATATACAGATGGCAGTGTACCATGCACACAAGGTATACATTGGCAGTGCATTAGCGAAGCTGTTATTTATACTCAGGTGATTCATGTGAGAAGGTTTGCAACATGATTATGACCACACAACAGGAATTAACAGACTTTGAGCATGGAATGGTAGTTGGCGCTAGAGGCATGGGACATTCCATTTCAGAAATTGTTAGGGAATTCAATATTCCGATAGCCATAGTCAAGAGTGTGATGAGAATACCACATTTCACGTGTAACCTCTCACCAAGGAAAAGGCAGTGGCTGACAGCCATCACTTGGAGTGGTTTTCTTGTTGGTTTATGGTTTTATGTAGCTGCTGGCTCACTCCTTGTAGCTGAAGCTGTCAGAACACTTCACGAGATCTGTCGCCTGATGTAACATTTACTGTATTTACATTTTTCTTTTAATCTGGTCGCCATAGTTGATTCTCTTGAAGTACAGCTCCTGCTAACCAGTGCCTCTGAAATCCCACGTACAGCCAAGGAAAGGCCCGACTTCTTCATGTTCTGCAGCTGTTACTGGAGCAAAAGAAGATAACTTCTACTCACATCACAAAAAAGCATATGCACTACTTTCCTTTACAAGCAAATATTTCCTTGAATGGGTATACAGATCATTGGTGTGACTTGTGAACTGGAGTAGAACACAGCTTTACGTATGATACATGCCTCGAAGGCTCAATATATCAACCCGGATTACAATATACAGGGTGTATCAAAAACAATCATCCTATTTTTAAAAAATCATAACTATTAAGTTATTTGAGATATGTGCGTGAACAACATACTGTTGGAAATAGAAAACTCTTGGGTTTTGCATGGTTCTCACTAAGTATCACTGGCATCTGGAAGTGCGGGAATTTTTAAATCAAAGGATTACTGAATGATGGATCAGTCGCACTGGGCATATTGGTTCAGCCTTAGGGTTTATAAAGAAAAAAAACCCCTCTGTTTATGTGCCTCCATTACCAACAACAATGAATGAGCCGAGACATCGCATAACAGCAGCTGTGGAAGCTGTAACTCAAGACATGCTCACTGCATGTGTGAGAATAACTGGAATACAGCATTGACATGCCATGCATCTAAGGAGGGCACATTGAACACCTATGAAAAGATACGAAAAAAAACTTTTTGAATTTCCTGATCATCAAGAAACAAATTTCATTG
The DNA here is from genome assembly GCF_021461385.2 of Schistocerca piceifrons. NCBI lineage: Eukaryota > Metazoa > Arthropoda > Insecta > Orthoptera > Acrididae > Schistocerca > Schistocerca piceifrons. The sequence goes on from NC_060139.1 coordinate 188,281,997, forward strand.
TATATGTTTAACAGTTTCAGAAATATATATGTGCCAAATCAGATGATTCTTTTTGATGGACCCTGTATTTCTTTTTTGACAATATTATGTAATTGGATGGATAAAAAAATCTACTCAGCAAGCAGTGGCAGAACATGCATATAAAAGGAGGCTAAAATTATGCAAGCTTTCAGAGCCAGTGGCTCCTTCCTCCGGCATAAGTGTTGAAGGGGAAGGAAGAGGGGTGAAGGAAAAGGACTGGAGAGGTCTAGGAAAAGGGGTAGATTTCGGAAAAGTCATTCAGAACCGCAGTTCAGGGGAAACGTTCCAGATGGGATAGAAGGAAACACTGATTGTTGGGAACTGCACTGGACGAGATTTGGAAAACTGAGAGCTTAAAGGTGGAAGACAGGGTAATATGCAAGACAGAGATTACTGCTAAAACACTGTGCATGAGTTAATAACAATGATAAGGTATGTGCACCATCCATAACAGAGGTGGGAGGGGCACAGTGAAAAATAGACAGGTAAAAAACTAAAAGAGGTAGGAAACTAAAATGGAATGAAAAAAGGAATAGTTACTTTAAAGAAATGCTGAGACGGAAGAAATTATTGTAAATTAAGGCCAGGTGGGTGTCGAGAACCAAGGACAAGTTGTAGCGCTAGTTCCCACCTGTGCAGCTCTGAGAAACTGCTGTCAGGGGGGAGAATCCAGATGGCACAAGTGGTAAATCAGGCACTGATGTCACGACTGTCACGTTGTAGATCATGCTCTGCAACACAATACTGTGTGCTTCATGTCCGTTCATCCTAACTGCTACCTTGTTGGTAGCCATACTAATGTAGAAGACCAAACAGTGTTTACATAACAGCTGGTACACTGTGTGTCATTTCACAGATGTCCCTCCCTTTGATAGTATATGTTTTGCAAGTTACAGGGCTAGTACAGGTGGTGATGAGAGGGTGCATAAGCAAAATCTTAAAGGTCACAGGGGCAGAAGCTGTAGGTTAGAGAAATGGGTGCAGGAGTACTACAGGGTCTGACCAGTTTAAGAGAAGCCTAAAGGATTTATTGGTGGCCAACTCCTTCTACTCCATTGATGAATTTCTCAGTATGACCAGTGTGTGTGTGTGTGTGTGTGTGTGTGTGTGTGTGTGTGTGTGTGTGTGTGCGTGTGTGCGCGCGCGTAAGTACAGTCTAACTCCCGCACCATTTCAGTGCAGTAATGTGTTCATTGTAAATAAGTATTATAGTAGTTCTATTACATGTTTATTACCTTATAAACAAAAATAAACTTTTTTATTTTAAATTCAGTGCATTAGTGTTTGTAAAATGATTCTTTCATATAGTAGTCATTAAAAAAAATGACGATCATTCCACTTGGGACCTGTGTAAGGTAATTAGCTTATTCGTTTCAGTTGTAAATATTTGTCATGTATTATATTCTGACATATTCTACATCCTGGAGGACCTCCTCACTATGTATCAATTGGAATGAAAGTAAATCTAATCTAATCCAAACACCAAATTTTCAGCCAGTTTCAATGGAGGTGCAACTACTGAGGGCATACTTGTACATGGAACAGGTATGTTACATGCCAGAATATAAGTACTTTGTTTGTAAGCAGATTTAATGTGAACAGAAGAAATGATTTAGATATTCCAAAACTTTTGACAAGTCAGCCTCACCATGAGTCCATATAGCAAAGATGTCATCAATGATTCCAAGCAAACCATGAAAATGTCAGCATAGGAAGGAGCCATCTAGTTCCTGCAGCCACACCTCTGACCTGTTTGTACATCTTCCCCTCAAAGGTAAAGTAGTTGTTCATAAGTATAAAGCTGATTAAGATGGGCAGGAAGGATGTATAGGTTTAGAATCAGGTAACTGAGGTAATGTTCAGCAGCATTCAGACCATGTAACATAGGGAATGCTGATATAGAGGAAGGTAGCATCAATAGTGACGAGCAAGGTGTTTGGTGGCTGTAGGAGGGGTACAGATTTCAAATGATATAGGAGATAGCTGGTGTCTTTAATATAGGACATGGGTCCTTGTACCATAGGTTGCAGGTGTTGATCAACTAAGGTACATATATGTTCAGTGGGTGCTTTGAAACCAGTAACTGTGGGATGGGCAGTGTAATTGTGTATCTTAGGAAGAAGCCAAAAGATGGGAGTGTATTGTCTCCGTGGGGTAAGAGGTTCTATGGATTGACGTGTCAGTCCTTGTGAGGGGCCTGACACCACTTTTTCAGAACAATGCAGATGAGAAATAGCATTACAACATGTCCTTGGGTCTCACAGCCCACCTGACCTTAATTCACGTTAATTTCTTCGTCTCAGCATTTTTTCTCTAATTATTCCCTTTTAAGTTTCTATGCCTTATATTTTGTGACCTGTACATTTTTCCACACTCCCACAAGCCTCAATTAACTCTTGCACGATGTTTTGTCCAGTAATGTCTGTTTTGCTTATTACCCAATTTCCACCTACAAGCTCTCAGGTTTTCAAAACTCATCCAGTTCAGTGTCTAACAATCAGTCTTTCTATCCCATCTCATTTGATAAGTCTGCCATGACCAGGAGTTCTGGGCAAGAGTTTTCTGGAACTCTCACCATTTCCTAAACCTCACCAGTCCTTTCCCTTCATCCCTCTTCCTTCTCCTTCAACCCTTCTGCCAGATAAAGCCCTGGCTCCAAAAGCTTCACACACACACACACACACACACACACACACACACACAGGTACACGTACTGTCCAGTCACATTAATATGACCAGCTGCTGAAAGTTTGAATAGCCAACCTCCGTAGTGCAGACTGCAAGATGTGCAGAAAGAGAGCCAATGAGGTTCTGGACAGTACCAACAGGGATGCAGAGCCATGCGCACTCCAGTGCTGTGGCCAGCTGTGCTAGGTTTCTCACTTGAGGAATCATGGGGCGAACTGCATGTGGGGGTCTAAACAGCCCCCAAGAATAGATGCATACTTGTGTAAATCCATTGTGCCTTCTACTACAATGATGATATCACCAAGAGAATACTATGAAATCATTCCCCAGACCTTAACACTCTCTCCTCTGGCCTTGACCCTCCTTACAATTGTTGCATGGTGTTTGCTTTCAGATGTTTCACATTGTACGTGCCAACGGCCATTTATCTGATGGAGCATAGAAAGTGAATCATCTGAGAAGGCCACCATCACCACCCAGTCGATCTCCAGTTGTGGTATTAGCATGCAAATTCTAGCCTTCAATGTCGATAAAGGGCGGTTTGCAGGGATGTAAGAACCAGGCGACTGCTGTTGAGGCCCATACACAACTATGTTGGCTCAATGGTCACTGGACAGACACTGTTGATAGTCCCTTCATTTATCTGGGCGGTCAGTTGCTCAATAGTTGCACATCTATTCACCAGTACACAGCTCCCCAGTCGTCATTCACCCCTATCAACTATGTCCTATGGTGCACCACATTTGCCTTGGCACCTGCTTTGAACAGCTCCATTTTGCCAGGCATGGTATATTTTTACCATGGTGGCACACAATAAAAACTTGGCCATTTCAGAGATGCTTCCACCCTTGGCGCAAAAGCCAATGATCAAGCCCCCTTTTGGATGTCAGGTAAATCACTCCATTTCTGCATTACGACAATGACTGCACTGTTATCTGCATTTCTTCAATATGCTTTATATACCCTTCACTGCTAGCACTGCCACCTGCCATCTGTGACTGGTTACTGCACATTGGCGTCGAACATAGGTAGTCATCACCTTAATGTGACTGGACTGTGTATGTGTAATTTGAAATTATTAGACTGCTCTCACTTCTATTATTTCATAAATGTTTTATCTTTGCACATTTCTCACCTTATGTGCACAAACTGACTGCCAAAACTTCAAGAACAGTTACCTTTGTAAACTAAAATGATTAAAAAGACAAAATTTGAAATTTGCTGCTATTTTTATACTTACAACTTCTTTCCTAGATAACTATCCTTCGGTTAATTTACTTTTGCACTATCGTGTTCCCATTTTTTTAAGGGTAATACCGTACAGTAAGCTTTTCTATACAACTGATCACTGAATAATGGCTTAAAAAGCCAAAACTAGTAGTGAAATGAAGAACAAGTTTAAATAAATAACAGTCTCAGTAAAAAAAATGCCACATCCATCAAAAGTTGAGTGATTTTTTTTTTTTTTGTTTCTTCCCAGATACATGTCTGCGGCCTTAGTACACAATGAAATCCTCCTGCCACAGTACTGTAGTACATTATTAGAGGAGCTGAAATCCATGTGGTATAGTCAACTAATTGGTTGGAGTATCACGCAGAATGTATTTTCTTCACATGAAGGAGAAAGACACTCCAAAAATCCACAGAAAGTTGTTGGAAGCATTTGGCCATAAAGCACCAGCATATGACACTGTATTCAAACGAGTATAAATGTTGATGAACAAAAGTGGCCCCAATCCTCCTGGCATTGTACCAATGACTTCTTCCTTTTCGCCCTCACATGAAGAAACCATTGCATGACAAGCATTTCCAAAATGACAACAAAGTGATTTTTTTTTGGTGGAACACTTCACGAACGATCAAAATGCAGACTTCTACACCCAAGGTCACCAACAAATCATCCATTGTTGTTGCAAAATGAACACTGAATGGCAGGCCACAGTGATCGCAAAGGTTTGCACCATCAAGATCAAAAGCGAACTCCTTGGGATTACATACTGTGCAAGATGTTCAGCTAAGTATCCACTCTTTAACAGTGCATGTAGAATCATATTGGTGTAATGGGGTGATGCGTACAGATGGAATGTAATGGCACGCAACCAAATGGGTAACAGTCTGTCACGGAGCCTGTCATGAAATTGGAAAATGGATGATACTGTCTCTTAAGTCTCACCTCACCCAGGTTTCTGAACTTTACTACTTTTCCTAAGCCTAACCAGTCATTTTCCTTCACTCTTCTACTTTCCACTACAACCCTTCTGCCAGAAGAAGCCACTGGATTCAAAACACTGCATAAGTAACATGTTTTGTATGTGTATTCTCCTGCTGCTGCTCCTGCTGCTTGGTGAGAGACTTTGTACCTATCCAATTACATTACATCCCGTAAATTGTATCGAGCATCTTTGTTGTAACATGTGTGCCTTGTCCTCCCTAGAATATCAGTCGTTTTTCTTACGCAGTGCATGCACTGCATGGTCATATTGCTGCAGACTTATTCGAAATCTACTCATAATTGCTTTTTTTTTTTTTTTTACTATGCTGCAGATGATCTTCCATGAATGTAATTGTGTTTAGTACCCACTCCTCAGACAACGATTGCCATTTACAACATTTCACTGGAGATGGGATTTTTGGCTCCTCGTTTGACAAGGATGATGAATAACACAGTTTGACGCCTGTTTCAATAGCACATTCACTTGTTAAACATGTATTTTCATCATTGTTCTCTTCATGTACATTGTCCACGCAGCCAAGTGTGTACAACACCACACTTTCCACTGACTCATCTTGCAGAAATGCTAATATTTCATCTGCTACTTCTTTTACACTCTGCAAAATTTCTTAGTCACAAAATGTCAACTTCAGCAACTGCTTTAGTAGATATAATGCAATGTTTGTTTTGTATCAACACTACTAGCACTGTAGCGAATTACACATCGACTCAGCAGGTCAACCATGCCCCATAGCCTCATGCTGTACTCACCATTGGATACCTCCAGCCCTGCCCCCTGTTGCCATTAGCAGCCAATATTGTGGCTGCATGGTAGACAATAAATTGGGCTTCGAGCACAGTGAACATCATTGGCCATTTGTAAGCTCACACTCAAGGGGTTTCATGCAAAACTTTCAATATTTTCCATTGCTAGAATTTCACTGCTTGCATTCTTCTTATTTTTTCCTGGTGTGTCTCAGCTTACCTTGAAACCTCACAGATGTAACGTACAGTTAGTCTTGGTTTATCAAACAGGCGCTTCTCTCTTACCACATGAAGGAACCCTTTACTGTATGAAATGATAATTAAATAGACACCCTAGCTGCAAGCAGGCGTTGATACACTTCATTGGGGACATGTTGAAAATGTGTGCCCCGACCGGGACTCGAACCCGGGATCTCCTGCTTACATGGCAGACGCTCTATCCATCTGAGCCACTGCGGGCACAGAGGATATATAGTTAAAAATATGGGTTCCCGGCCTTTGACCTTCTTGTGTGAACGCACACGCTATGTCCGAACTCGTACGGGACTTGGTAGATTAATCTGCCACGAGTAATGAGTATGATGGGCAAACATCTATTAGGCGCACTACGAATGTAGTGTTGTGGACATGTTGGGAATGTGGATCTCACGGGGAGCGTGCAAGGGATAAGTCCCTGCAGACGCACTATCCTCTGTGCCCGCGGTGGCTCAGATGGATAGAGCGTCTGCCATGTAAGCAGGAGATCCCGGGTTCGAGTCCCGGTCGGGGCACACATTTTCAACATGTCCCCAATGAAGTGTATCAACGCCTGCTTGCAGCTAGGGTGTCTATTTAATTATCATTTCATTTCTAGCAAAGCTGCATGGTCATCCACAGTAACTGTTCTTTCGGGAACAGATACTACTGTCATATATAACCCTTTACTGTGTACGCTCATTTGTGATTATATGTTTGTGTCTGCCTCCACTTTTTCCATGAAGGTTGGATTTTATGCTATTTTAATTCGACTGAAGACAATTTTAAATAACAAAATGGTTAATAGTTAATTTTGTAGAAGTACAGTAACAATACCATTTGCTGTGAGTTATAGGTTATAATTATAATGGAAAAGGTGCTGGACACACTGACAATTAATGAGCAAAATTATGAAAAAAAGAAAAATGTAGGATAATATTAGAGAATACTGTCCACTTACTTTAGTAAAGTGAGAGTGTTCCACGAGAGGAAATAACGATGGCAAAAGCCAGAACGCCCCGAACCTGAGGCTTCCCATCTCCGTACTGCCTCTGCCAATACTATGTGGTCACTGCAGCTTCCTGCAGCAAGCTCACGTTTTACAGCATCCACTTGACTCTCTTTTCCCTACAACATCAAATGACCACCAGCTATGTCATAACCAAGAAGTAACAATTTGTTCAGATATGACTAGGGACTATGACTGGTCACGTAAGTTGAAATGCATGGAAAGCAAATGGCAAGCTTCAATGCATTGTTAAGATAAATGTTACGGTACTGCTCTACCGCAGGGTTGTCCAGTATTTTGGCTCAAGGAGTATACCCTGGCATGAGTGCACGTCTCCCCTGCCCCCCACCCCACACTATATTGTCTGAGCAGGAGAGGGAAAAACTGTGAATGCACTGCACTTAAATGGTAGTACAGTCATACTGCATATGATGGTTTTATATTCAGATTTCGCAACAACATACAGGGTGTAACAAAAAGGTACGGCCAAACTTTCAGGAAACATTCCTCACACACAAATAAAGAGAAGATGTTATGTGGACATGTGTTCAGAAACGCTTAATTTCCATGTTAGAGCTCATTTTAGTTTCGTCAGTATGTACTGTACTTCCTCGATTCACCACCAGTTGGCCTGATTAAAGGAAGGTAATGTTGACTTCGGTGCTTGTGTTGACATGCGACTCATTGCTCTACAGTACTAGCATCAAGCACATCAGTACGTAGCATCAACAGGTTAGTGTTAATCACGAACGTGGTTTTGCAGTCAGTGCAATGTTTACAAATGCGGAGTTGGCAGACGCCCATTTGATGTATGGATTAGCACGGGGCAATAGCCGTGGCGTGGTGCGTTTGTATCGAGACAGATTTCCAGAACGAAGGTGTCCCGACAGGAAGACGTTCGAAACAATTGATCGGCTTCTTACGGAGCACGGAACATTCCAGCCTATGACTCGCGACTGGGGAAGACCTAGAACGACGAGGACACCTGCAATGGATGAGGCAATTCTTTGTGCAGTTGACGATAACCCTAATGTCAGCGTCAAAGAAGTTGCTGCTGTACAAGGTAACGTTGACCACGTCACTGTATGGAGAGTGCTATGGGAGAACCAGTTGTTTCCGTACATGTACAGCATGTGCAGGCACTATCAGCAATGTGTCAATCCTCATTTCAGTGCAAATGTTCTCTTTACGGATGAGGCTTCATTCCAACGTGATCAAATTGTAAATTTTCACAATCAACATGTGTGGGCTGACGAGAATCTGCACGCAATTGTGCAATCACGTCATCAACACAGATTTTCTGTGAACGTTTGGGCAGACATTGTTGGTGATGTCTTAATTGGGCCCCATGTTCTTCCACCTACGCTCAATGGAGCACGTTATCATGATTTCATATGGGATACTCTACCTGTGCTGCTAGAACATGTGCCTTTACAAGTACAACACAACATGTGGCTCATGGACGATGGAGCTCCTGCACATTTCAGTCGAAGTGTTCGTACGCTTCTCAACAACAGATTCAGTGACCGATGGATTGAGAGAGGCGGACCAATTCCATGGCCTCCATGCTCTCCTGACCTCAACCCTCTTGACTTTCATTTAAGGGGACATTTGAAAGTTCTTGTCTACGCAACCCCGGTACCAAATGTAGAGACTCTTCGTGCTTGTATTGTGGTTGGCTGTGATAGAATACGCCATTCTCCAGGGCTGCATCAGCGCATCAGGGATTGCATGCGACGGAGGGTGGATGCATGTATTCTCGCTAACGGAGGACATTTTGAACATTTCCTGTAACAAAGTGTTTGAAGTCACGCTGGTATGTTCTGTTGCTGTGTGTTTCCATTCCATGATTAATGTGATTTGAAGAGAAGTAATAAAATGAGCTCTAACATGGAAAGTAAGCGTTTCCGGACACATGTCCGCATAACATATTTTCTTTCTTTGTGTGTGAGGAATGTTTCCTGAAAGTTTGGCCATATCTTTTTGTAACACCCTGTATATCACAAAACAAAGCAAATTTTCAGTGTTATTAAATTATTTTTGGTGTGCTGAAGAAATAATTTTTGTCTGGTGCAAGCTGTTGCCAAATGCACAGATGCAGACGATTTCACTGATTTTCACACTAAAGTAGCCACCTAATCATGACTGACTTACTTTTGCAATCTTTCACACTAATGCGATGATCGAAATATTGCAGCACTTTTGTGAATTCATTATGGAAATGTGGAAACTCTGCCTGTGGCAAGCAATGTCATTAAAATGGGAATTCCTTTGCAGGTAAATCAGTTATATCTGCACATGCGAAGGGATGCTTCCAACTGAAATGGCAAATTGTCTCAAAAACAGCTGTAAGATTGACAGTGTCATCAAAACATTTAGGTAACTATATTTTTAATTCTTTCAATGCCACAATGAATTCTTCCCCCCCTAAGGAACAGCATAATATATACTGAGAATTCTCATTCCTCTCTTCTGTGATTCCCATTTATTTTTAAAGGCTTGTGATGATACATTGCTGGACTGTCTCCTTTTGTACAAACAGCCACTGGACCTGTAAATATCCTTCATACAACGAACGAATAGTAAAGGGTGAGCAGCACCAACATCATGATTCTGCCAAGGTGAAAAGAGGTATAAAACAAAAATGCCATGTCACAATACTAAATGAAGTACTGGGTACTTCCAGGAAGGAACGAGCAAAGGCAATACAGGTGGAGCATTCGCCCGCTTGTGACCCGTGTCATGTTTGGCACACAATGGCTGGCCCTGCTCTAATGTGTAAAATCCACACCATGAAAGGACTAACACGTTACAAAACATATACACAGAATGCTTATATTAGTCACAGGCCTTTTTTTTTTTTAATAAAAAGACAGTTATCAGAAATCCAGATAATTTTTAACTGGCAGTTATTCTTTAAAAAAATTGTCATAAAATCTATAGAATTGATTTTTCGAGCTACGAAGATTCTTCAGTCCATAAACATTGATCTCGTAGAGCTCATGCAGACAAAAAAGAACTATAGAAGTAATTTGTCACACTCCATAAGCGAATAGAACAGGAATAATATAAGGTAAAACAGAAACCAGAGGCTGAAAATACCACTTCAGTTGTAAAGTTCTTTTATTATCACACGACCAGTTTCGGGCTCTTATATGCGTTGCACGCCTTGTACCCATCTACCACAGTGCTCCGGGGTCACAGCACCAAGTTACAACACCTGAAGATGGGTGTATAAGAGCCTGAAACCAGTCATGTGATAATAAAAGAACCTTACAACTGAGGCGGTATTTTCAACCTCTGGTATAATGCTCAGTTGTGGATGTTCCTCCAACAGAATTGTTTGTAGTTAAACAGAAAGTATCCCCCGTCACACACTTACCAGGAACTGACTGAGTATGTGTGTGTCAGTAAGGGTAAGAGCCATCTGTGTGCTGTAATTTATGCTGAGAAGCTTCAACTAACAAAACAATTCTCTACTCACAATGGAATGTCTAAGGACCGTGAGGTGGATGTGCATAGAGACATATCCACACACAGTCACTCTGTTATGATGCTGACGCCAAATTCTACTTAATATTGTGTACTTTGTTACAGCTGGAGAAATGAAACTTGTATTCTGATTACATGAAAATAATCTGAAGGGTATACTGTACTAAAATGTAAGAGTTATGGGTACATATTTCATATTTCACATTTAAATACATTAACAAATAACAATATATTCTAAGAATGAGTACACTAGCCATACTAGGGATGCGAACTTTTTAATTATTTACTTATACAGTGTGTCATGGATTTCTTCAAAATAATGACAGTCTGTGAAACGAAAAACTTAAGGAAGCTAAAAATGTAATACGATGGAAGGACATTGTTTTATTGCTTAAATATGACTCATTTGTGAATATGAGAAGAATAATTGTCACACTAAATTAGTATAAAGTGACCTATATATTTCAAAAGCATTATTATAATTGCTTTTAAGATGATAGTCATCAAATTAACAGCACATCTCAAATTCAATAAAATGACTGGCTTGTCTGAAAAGATGTTCACTGCATTAAATAATACTTTTAACACTTAGAAAAAAGTAATTTGCATTCACGTCACACATTCTATTTATTTAAATTTTTTTGGGGAATTTATAGTTTTCTCTTAATTCGATCTGCAAAGGAAACCTGAATTTGGTAAAAAGGGAGATTTCTGTGAAGTAATCGCAAAATGCAAATTTGCTACAAACAGTTTATGGAGGCTTCACATACTTTTTATTAACATTAAAGAGTAAAAAGAAAAGTTACGTAAAAATGTAATCACAATATTGTCCAACATACAAGTTCCTTCAGAAAAAGTAACCTTCAGTTAAATATGTACCATAACATGCACTTAAAGCTTATAAATACAAAGGGAAAATGTACAAAATTGCTATACAAGATGTGTTTCACGCAATCAGCGGTTTTCATTTTTTGCAACTGAGACAGCAAAAGGAGGGAAAAACTCAGGAAGACGATAAATAAAAACACGTAAGCATACCCTGTACACAAAACCTGTGAAGCAGCTTTGAGCTTAAGAAATGAAGTATGAACAATGTGACCCAAGCATATATCAATATCACCCAATTGCCACTGCACGAATTGTGAATTTTTACAGCTGTGTTTGGTCAACTATAGAACAAGACTTCACTGTATTTACTAATGTGCTCTAATGACATACCGGTTTCACTGAAAAACTATTTTACCTCGGCATAAACTGCAATGAATTTAACGGGTGTGGCAGAACCAAGCAATTTTATATTTTATTGAAGCGTAGTGAACTAGAACTACATACTGATAGTGTATGTTATTTAAAAGAACACTTCGTATCTTTGTTGGTCACAGCTTCCTAGAGAGCTGATGTTTATAGTGTTGTTGAAAAGAAGTGTTCCCCCCCCCACCTTGGCAGTAGCACTGATTTGCTTGCTACACAGCACAGCATGTTTAGCAAACTTATATGAAGCACTGGACGAATGAACTGAAACAATTTCAAATGTGGTGATAATGCAGTATTTGTTTTGGCAACATTTTGAAAAGGCCAGAATGGATAAATAACATTTTGCAAAACAATTATGCAATAAATAATGGTTTTTATATGACATTGCAATCATTTACACAGCCATAATGTGCATAACAACTTAACACATCTTTGTATTTGGATAGGTCATGTTAACTGCTAAAGTGTTCCCCCCCTTGTGAAATATAAATGTACTTGGATAAAATTTCACAATTTAAAAAAATTCTGTCCACCAACTGTTTTGCTTTGATTATCAGAAAAACTGTGTGTATTTCTTCATCATTGCAGACTTCTGTACCTCTGTGTCTTCTTCCGCACTTGTAGCTAAAATGCTCTCTCAGTTCTAAAGCTTTACTAAATGATCTAGTCCCTTTCTCCAGAAACACTGACATACCGACTTTTGTTTACAACAGGGAAATAATTCTTTACAATTTGTACTAATACATGTACATTGCATGACATGAGATGAATAACGGATTTCTCTAATCTTAATGGCAGTTCAGCTTCTTCTCTAGTTCCTGTGAAGTCGTGACGACTGTCACAGTACTCGCTGCTCTATGGCACGTAGCATATCTCCGTGGTGGTACAAGAGTACATGGAATAAATCGTCCAAATCAGCAGGTACCACAAAGCGTGATAAAGCAGCTACTGTCATCCCATGTTATAGACATGTTGCATCATTCTGCACCATATTTCATGCACAAATGAAATAAATTTCCTAATATCAAACAAATCTAAACTCACGACTTAAATTAAAAAATATTTTCAGGGTGGCGATCCTCACACATTGGTACAATGGATCTTGTGCAACACATTACTTCGGCAAAAATGATATATTATACTACACTGGTCACTCTGTCTGCCCATGTTACTGGAATGTGACATGTTTTCTGTGGATGATCCTAGAATCTTCAGTGTATAGTAATATGACAGAAACTATTGAGGGCATAAGAAACAACACTCATAATGAAGAAGATATCATAATAATCAATGTTCTTTAGGATGTTGTGGTAAGTATGTTCTCTCTTGACAAAGATTGCATTGTCAACAACAGTGGTCACCTGAAGGACATGGTTACAAAAAGTGAGACATGCAATAAACGGTAGGCAGTGATCTTTCAAATAACATACACAAACGGAGTGTAGCTTGAATTCTACAATGCTTAAACATTATGTTTGGGGATTACTGTTTTGCTACACCTCGTATTACAAATAATGTTTCTTACCAGTGGTATTACAAAGGCATCCTTGAAGCTGAGACTTGCAGCAATGGAGAATATAGGGTCAATACAACCAAAGATTGCTGCCATGAGAATCATCTTGCCAGTCTGAGGGTCCAGTGGGAGGCGAGCCAGGTGGAAGCCCAGAGGAGTGAGGGTCTCGTCCTGGTCAAGTGCACCTAGTGTGTGCAGCAGCTGCAAATAAAACCTAAATTAATACACAGAAAGGAGAGGGAGACAAGAAAATCTGCATTTTTTGTAAATTAATTCTGAAGAGCGAAAAAGATCTATAGTGTCAGTTTGTGCATTTCTTTTCAACAATTAATTCAAATTTACAACTGATGTTGTATGATGTTGAAGATAGCACACAGTAAGTGCTTGAACAGCCAATCAATTTACCCATAAGTTCAAGTGTCCATAATTTCAGTTTAGAACTGTAACAACTGGCTTCATCAATTACTTGTAAATTCTTGGGTTTGGTTCCACATCATCCTTGTGAAAACACCTGATCAAGATTTCAGCCTTCTCTGTTAGTTAAATACTCCATAGCTCAAATGAAGGATTCTTTTAGTAAAATGATGGAATGCATGTCGTGTGTGTGGGGTCTATTTTTGATGAAGGCCTTGCTGGCCGAAAGCTTATTTGTGACCATCTTTTTGTTGTGCCTATTTGTGACCATCTTTTTGTTGTGCCTATCTGCGACTCAGCATCTCCGCTATATGGTGAGCAGCAACTTTCCTTTTCATAATATTGTTAAATTCGGTCCTGGATTTTTCCATTGTATGATACGGAATGAATCAGTTTAGAGGATAAGTATACATGACTGTTGTTAACATTAATGAACATATGATTTTTTTTAGTCCTACTCATGCAACTACACTTAAAAACCAAGTGATCTTTTTGGGCTACCAATTTTTAAATGGAAATTCGTCGATGAAATACAATGAGTTCTACAGCAGAAATGATGTTAGGTTAGACTTAAAGCTGGCTTTGCTGACTGTCAGATATTTTATGTTACTGGGCAAATGGTCAAAAAATTTTGTTGCTGCATATTGAACTTCTCTCTGAGGCACTGACAGCTTTAGTAATGGGTAATAATGATCTTTTTTCCACTAATGTTGTAGGTATGGATATCACTATTCTTCTGTAATTGTCATGAGTTATTTCATTCTTCTGGTTTATTTGAAATGCCTAACTCCTTGAAGAGGTACCTACATGACAAATGCGCATTGACACCACGGCACACTTTTGTGCGTTCAATACTTTCTTTTTAAGTGATGAGTTGCACCACAAAATCATTCCATAAGACATTACTGATTGGAACTATGCTAAATATGCCAGGAAGTTGATTTGTTTGTGCCTAACACTAGCAATTATAAAAAAAAGCAAAAGTAGTTGGACTTAATTGTTTGACTAGCTCAGTAATATACATCTACCAGTTCACATTTTTCAATGGGTACACCCAAAAATATGGAGCATTCTACCCTATTTACTAAATCCTGTTCATCTGGTACATTAACTGTTGGTATGATTAATCTGTTGTACTGAATTAAACATAGGGTGTTTTCTCGAACCATGTCGGACTCCTTTTCCGATTTCTCTCCAGTCAATAAAAATTTCTTACTATTACAACACTGTCTGAATTACTCAGAACAACTTCTGCATTCTGTTTGGTCAGTATGTTTCAAACCAGTCGTGTATAAAGCCATTTATTCCATGAAACTTAAGTTTGTCAAGAGTATAACATGATCCATGCAATCAAATGCCTTGGAAAGACGAGGAAAGTTACCAAGTGGCAACATTTCATAATTTAAGGCTTGTAATATTTCGTGAGTGAATGTATAAATAGCATTCTCAGTCAAGCAACCCTTCTGTAGTCTAAACTGTAATATACTAAGTAAATTGCTTCTACTTAAATATGAGACTACTCTCGAGTACATTACTTTTACCAACATTTTATAAAAATATGTCAGTAACAGAGATAATTATTCAGACTTTCTTGTCCACTCACTTTTTAAAACAAAACTTTAAGAACTGCATGTTTTAATCTATCTGGAAAAATTCATGTGCCACTAACACGTTATATATATAGTCACTAAGGCATTACTTATTAAGTTAGAACAACTTTTCAGAATTCTGTTTGAAATTCCATCAACACTATATGAGTTTTCATTTTTTGAATTCCATTAATTTCTGTGAGAGATGTTGGTCCTTCTTCTAGTTCCTTAATATTTTATGGAATGACATTTTTAACATCGAGGTCTGTTCAAAACAAAATTCTGGACCGTTCGTAATTTTGCGCCAATGCTGTGTTGGAGTGAAATATGGTTGGCATCCCTGCACACGCCTGTGTTTAATGTGTAGCTGCCAGAAGTTTCGTTGTTGTATGTATGTATGTATGTTAGTTATTGTTCAGTACTGCATTGAGTAGAATGTTGTGTTGTACAGTTTGTGAATTTCGAGATGGTAGAGTTAGAGGAACAACGTATCTGCATTAAATGTTGCATGAAATTCAAGGAAACCTTTACAGAGACACACCAAATGATGCAGGAAGCCTACAGTGATGAGTGCTTAAGTTGTACTCTGTGTTACGAATTGTTAACATGGTATAAAAATGGCTGAACGGAAGTTAAGGATGACCCTCATTCAGGATGCCCTTCGATGTCTACTGACGATGCTCATGTCAGGAACATTAATGAAATCGTGCATTCCAATCTAAGACTGACTGCCTAGAGATTTCAGAAGAATGTAACATTTCAGTTGGACCATGTCATGAAATCCTGACACAGCATCTTCGAATGCATCGTGTTGCCACCAAGTTCATCCCATGGCTCATGAGTCAACGCCAGAAAGATTTTCAGCCAACGCCGGAAAGATCTTCAGCCCGTAATCTGTAAAGAGCTTTTTAGGTGTGTGTGTGTGTGTGTGTGTGTGTGTGTGTGTGTGTGTGTGTGTGTGTGTGTCGGTGCTTAGAGGCACTCAACGCCGAAGTTATCAGTGCAGTTACATACATCAAAAGAAACAAATGTGGACAAAAACTGATAAAATGGGGTCATACACGCAAAGATAGTGGGAAAAGATAAAGATGCTAAACAAGAGACTAAAACATAAGTTAAACGAGAAAGGAGCTAAAAGAATGCCACAGGAAATTGTCATTGGCTGGTCACTTAAGTAAAATATGGGCGAGGCAGTCACCTTGTGAATGAGTTAAACCCTCTCCCTAAAACATCGGTAAAAACAAAGGACAATTCAGAAAACTTTGAAACTCTAATCACATTCATTTGATTATTTCTTAAAGGATATTGCAGATCCATCAGCAAATCAGCTGCGGCTAGCTGGTCAGAAAGAAAAACACAGTCCAATAAAATGTGGGGCACAGTTATCTGCACGCCACAAGCACCACACATTGGAGAGTCATCTCGCTGGAGCAAGAAGCAACGCATCACGGGGTTGTGACCTATGCAAAAACGAGTGAAGAGAACCTCATCCCGTCTACATGGCTGGAAAGAAGTACACCACAACAGCGTTGTGGGCTTTACTAAATGGAGCTTATTGTCGGTCACTTCCAGCCTATCATCCTCCCACCAATGCAAGAGCTGAACTCAACAGCAAGATGATAGCATGCAGGGGGACGGCACACTGAAATATCTGAAGATCAGGACATGCCTCCTTGTCTGCTAGATCTGCCCTTTCATTCCCTGCAATGCCAATGCACCCAGCAGAAAGCCACCTCCTTCCCCAGTCACTGTAGTTGGAAGAGGTCATCCTGGATGGTCTGAACTACTTTATCTGCTGGGTACAAACATCTCAACAAATGAAGGGTACATAGAGAATTGGAACTGACAAGAAATTTAACGCTGGAAGAACGCCCATCTGCTCCAGTGCCTGCAAGATAGCAGACAATACTGCATCAAAGACAGTAAATACTTGAGGCAGTTGGACCTTAAGGACACGATCAGGGAAAAGAACAGAGCAACCAACAGAATCCCCCTGTTTAGACTCATCCATAAAAAAAAGCTACATAGTTGGGGTACTAAGATAAAATGTCAGAAAATGTCATATCAAAAACGAAAGCAGGAGTGCAATCTGTCTCGTACTGCACCAAATCTAAAATCACTCTGGGCCTCTTCAGTAACCAGGTCGTCAGGTGGTTAAAACCCTGGATTTGTGGTCGTACTAGCTCCACACAGAGGGACTCCAGCACACGTTGCATGGACTCCAAAAGGCATCATAGCTTGCAGACGGTTGGAAAAAGGCGTTCCAGAGGCAGATGAGCAACAGTATGCAGCACAGAGGCTGGGTATTGGACTGGTCCTATAAGCACCTGTGGCCAGCCGGAGCTCCTCCTGGTGGACAGAGTCAATGATCTTCAAATAGTAAAGCCTCGCCGATCCATACACCGTGCAATTGTAGTCCAGATGTTAACGCACAAAAGCCCCATAAAACTGGAGGAGATGTGTCCTGTCCACTCCCCATGACCTGCGGCTAAGATATTCAGTACCCTCAGGGTTGAGGGTTTCAGGTCTCCCACGTGCAGCAACCATGACAATTTGAAGTAAAAAATGAGGCCCAGAAACTGACAGAATCACTAAAATGTAGGATGGTGTCCCTCATATGCAAGACAGGTAAATTAAAAATACTACGAGAATGATTATAATGAACACACACACACACACACACACACACACACACACACACACACACACACACACACTTACCTGTAGAAAACTGAAAACCCATCTTTGCAACCCACACCTCTAACCTCTGCACTGTAAGTTGCAACTGATGGCTCACTGATGCAACACTGGATGAGGAACACAAAACAGCAGAATTATCTGCAAATAAGGAGGATTATACCAGATTCCTTACTATAGACATGATACTGTTGATGGCTATGGCAAAGAGGGTAACACTTAAAACACTGCCCCTAAGGTACACCATTCTCTTGCTCGAAATGATCTTCAGTGTGTAACAAAGCACAATTGCCCACTGCTATCCTGTTTAGTTTTACACTCCTTCAGTAACTTAGTTAAGCAATGAACTTTTATTTTTTTTAATTTTCACTACTCAGATTCCGACTACAGATTCTGTGGCCTTCAGCCTCATAGTACAGAATTCAGAAATAGTTTAAATAAAATTCCCCTAGTAAAATCTATTATTTCAGTACATTCTAATGTCTATTCTGAAAGTAATGAGCTAATCAGTTTCATGGGACATGCATACTATTAACAGTGATGGACAATGACGTATATTGTGCAATACATATTAATAGATCAAATTCAGCTATAAGACGGCATCCAAAAGAAAGCCTAAATTTTACTGATTCCAGCAAAGTGTTTAAATGAACCTAAAGTCTGTTAGTTAAATAGGTATTAAGACTTAAAATCTGTAACCTGTATGACTTTCAGTGCCAATTGTGACCAAACTACCAAATAATTCCGAGATCTGTTTCGATACTTTTGCTACCTTTATTTTTCTACGTAAAATAACTCCAGTCTCAACTTTGTAAGTGCATTAATTAAGAATTAAGAATTAAGTAAATTTGAATTAAGTAAATTTGAATATGTAAAAATTATTGTTCAAAAGGGCTGCCGTGGTTATAAGTCGGGAATTCCCACGGCGGATGCATAAGTTAGTTCCACGTATTTAAATTGACACAGCTCACTCATGTTATTTAGATAATAAAACCCAATGGTTAACTTCAAAACCAGGATCATTTTAACCCTGGGAAATTATAAACTATAATATATTAACAGAAATAGTCAAATATTCAAGCGCTCGTCTATATAAGGTCCGAGCTGGTGCAGTTTTCAGTTAGTTCTCGGTCAAATTCTCTTGGAGCAAAAGTGCGCAAGTCAGTTAATTTTCCAGGTTGTACCAAAAAAGTGTAATTGTGAACATTGTTAAATACTGGAATTTTTTGACCTACCTAATGTGACAATTAAGTGTAAGAGGCCAGTTCACGTGAATATTGTGTGTGCGAGTAATAACAAATAAATCGTACTGTGGTTGACATAGATGTTCAACAATGAATACGATCTTGACTTTTGATTTTGAAAAACTTAACCTAGGATCCTGGCTTCTTAATTTCAGTGTGATTTAAATGAGATGGACGTAGCTACCGGGAAGACAATATTGAATAAACAAAGCAAGGTAGGTCGAGAATACTGCGCACTATCTACTGGGTGAGAAAATGTTTCAATACCGGTACATCCGGTTGTGACGTGAACTAGTAAGAGGCACTAATACGAGGAAACAGCCTGGCACGTTACAAGTGAGTCACCAACTTGGGTCCTAAAATAGTTCCGAGACAGGAAAGACTGGATGAAGATGGTGAGGTGGCCACGAAAGCCCCACTGATGCAGTTGAGAAAGAATACAGTGCCCAGGGTGTATAAGTGGACAAGGAAAAATAATTCTTAGATTTTTCACGGATTTCCCAGTTAAAAATAAACTTTCTCCCGACTGAAAATACACTTTTTCTGTGTTAAGTGACAGTATACTAAGAATAGTAAAACTTATCAATTCTTTGAATGGTTATGATTTTGTACACCAGCGTAGAATTTCCCGGCACTTTAGGAAATGAAATTCAGGGAAAAAACACGTTTTGAAAAGATGTCTGATGTGCAGCAACATATACGCTGCATATTTTCGTATTATGAAAGTATAAATTCGAATTCCACCAAACACCACATGTTACTTTCCGTAGCATTGAAATCAAGATTGCGATGCACTTTTGTAAGCCAGTCATAGCTCACGTCATGTGATCTAGCCAGCTGATGACAGCGGATATTCAGAGCATAGCACACATGATATAGTCAGCCAATAGCAACATCACTGTTAAGTAGGGCGAACACAAAAATTGGAAAAGTTAATGGTTTAAATTACTATATGTAGTGTTGCTACAAGAAAAGAAAAGCTTTCAAATATTAGTCTCAAAGATAAGCTGCAAGATAAGCTACGGTTTCACATATAATGTTGATCTTTTTTGCAGGTGTTACACTTTCAGATACATTACACACAAGTGCCAGTAAAATTTTTTAACAACATAAATGTCTGATCTTTTGGGTTCAAAATTATTACAATTGGTCGTCCTCAAAGAGTTGATCTTTAAATGAGAGTCAAATGCTCTGTGATTTAAGAAATTCATTGTACATTCTTGCACATAGATCACCTTGTGTAAAAGGAAATTTACTTTGAAAGTTAACGCTTTTCAAACAACTATTCGCAATATTTTCCCGTGATCTGTTAGAAATAGCTTTATTTTAGCAGTTGCCAGATAGTGACAGAACACAGGCGTCACCATGCCTGTGCAGCTACGAAGACACAGAAAGCCCGAATATTCATATGTGTAAAACATTAAAAGATCTTACATTATGTCATAAAAGAAACAAGACATTGGAGCATCAGAATTTTGTGAACCATACTAAAATGCATAATTTGGCTTAAAGTGCACATTCATATGTCCAGATTCAGATGTAAATTTTCTTGGAGTACCAATACTGTATTATCTCGTGTTTGGTTCTTTATTACGTCTTAACGCCAAACATGCTAGAAGATGAAAATGTGGACTTGAAATTCAGTGAACAGTTAAAGCTAGGCAATAATGTGGAATTAAACACTTCATTTCAAATAAATTGACTGCCTCAGAGGAAAAGATTAATAAAAGCAAAACTTCTTTAGCAAATTGACAAAAATAACTTCATTGTTCTGCAAGGTGATTAATGCCTGACTGTCAGAAAGGTGGAAATAAAATACAGTCCGAAACTAATAACAAATTCCAGTCTTCTGTAATTAAGTGAATGTATTTTAATTTACTTGATAGCTCCCTGCCACAGAAATCTGTTTTGTTTTCATTTGACGTGAGAGCAATATACAAAGAGGAAACAGCAAAATCACTAAACGTAAACACGGGTAACATGGAGACTACCCACCTCCCAACTACAACTCAGTCTGCTCTGTGTATCAACCCTGGATCTATGATATTTCCGAACTGGGGCAATACTAGATAGTGGTTCCCCCCATCCCACCCCCTCGAGGGTTTGTGGTAGGATGAAAAAAAAAAAAAAAAAAAAAATAAAAAAAAAAAAAAAAATAATAATAATAATAATAATAATAATAATAATATAATAATAATAATTAAAAATTGACTTTTCAAAAATATGCTCATTTTGTAGCGCACATCTTTCTGAAGAGTCTGATACATAAAAAATGTGTGTTCGAGGAAATGTAAGACATTTTATTTGGTCGTAAGTGTACCAAAGTGCAGTGCCACACCTCTTCACACAGCATTCTTCTATAGCACGTCACTGTATTTCGCTCTGTGGAATTCAAACATGTAATATTTTGTAATGGGTGCCCTCAAACTATATTCAGGACAGTGGAAATTAAAATGTCCTGTGGTGCCTATCCTGGTCCCAGTCGGCCGGTTTGACGTCCTGCCCCTTTTTACAAAAAACTCTCAATTAATACTGGATGGGATTATCTGTAACCGGAAGAACAAGAACTCTTAAGAAAATCTGCACTCTTTATTGCCTATTAGCTAATAACTTGCTGTTTTGTGTGACATAAAATTAAATATAGGATACACAAAACCAGTAAAGACAAGATACAAGCAAGACAGTACACATTTCCTCAATCCTTAAGTCCTAGCAGTTTTTTCTCTCTGTTCTTGCTACAGCTTTAGATGGCATGCTTTCCTTTATGGGAAAGAATCTATTACCTAATCAACGTTCATCAAACATTTTGCTACATGAAAAAATGAAAATGACGTTGTCTGATACTGAAAAGGCTGTTAATACAAATAATAACCAAGACTGGTGTGGTTTCTCGATCTGATTACGTGTATTTTGTTACTTGAAATGAAATAGGCCTGCCTAATACGAGGGTTGGAACTTCAATAGTGGCAACTATTTATCCACAACTGATACAAAAGAGTTACATGTTTGCACCTGTTACTGTCCTGTCAAAGTAGTCACCAGCATTGTGTAGAACCCATCGCCAGTGATGTGGAAGGCGTAGCATACAGTTAGCAGAGCCTGTTCCGTTGATGGCGCAAATGGAGCAGTCTACTGCTGGTCGAATCTCTGGAACAGTTCTGAAGCGAATGCCACAAAGTGGTTCCTTCATCTTCGGAATCAAATCAAAGTCTGGGGAGTATGGTGGATGGTACAGTACGTCCCAGTCCCATCGACCGAACAGAGCACCCACAGCTTGTGCTGTATGGGCCTGCGCACTGTTGTACAAAATGACGGGTAGGTTGTGCAGAAAGTGTCGCCACTTCTTTCACAAAGCTAGTCGCAGGTGATGTTCCAAAAACGAACAGCAATACTGTGCACTGACGGTCAGCCGTGGAGGAACGTAATGCGTTATGATAACACCATCACAGTCATACACGAGTATCACAATACCTTTCACCATCCTGGGCCTCTTTGGAGGAGATATATGGGTGGCCTTACCCCATTTGCCACAAATGACAGCCCCCTTACAACCCTAGGTGGTGTGCCTAAAGCACTAGCAGGTAAAACAGTGAATCGGGTTAGGGAAATAAGGTCGCACACTGAGGCAGAGGAAACCCGCCTTAACGTGTTCAGGAAGTTTTGTGCTATCGAAAGTCAGTATAAATGAGTCCGATTTCACAAGATCACCATTCACCCATTTCATTATGTTCTGTGCATCAACAATGCCTTCCTGAGACCACTCAGCTTTCAGTTCTTCTCAGGGAATGTCAACCAGATCCCTGCAAGTCACAACACCTTTGCTATAGTTTAAGGTGTTGTGCAGTTTAGTTTCTATTGCATTCTCCCTGAGGCACTGAGCTTTCTGGATGTTCTTGACTTGTTGGGAATTTGATGTTTCTACCAACAGGGTCCCATTTCGCAAGCGCTTGACAGATTTTAAGATTACAGCTACCCCTTCTAACCCTTTCCGTATGTTAAAAGGTTAAACTTTCTCAAAAACTCCCTTCTTTTGCATTTAATTATAAGAAACACATTCTGGCCACCAGCATGTATCCTGTTACTCAATACTGAAAGAGTCTGTGTAAATATCAAGACTGGAAGACTGGCTACATGAGCCCTCTCATTTGATCGGATGTCAGTACCTACCAGTGACCCACCCTTTCCGCAGGGAGGAGGAAGAGAAGATTTCGAAGGATTCATCTCGGTCCCACAAGCAGCTAGGGAACTAAGAATCCACCTAGACAGAGCCCCACGTGCCTTGTCAACTTTACACAACTGAGGTGCGGTGGATTCCCCAGATGTTGCCCGCTAATGACTTCTTTACCTCAACAGCCACGCATCTCATCAGCACGCAGCACACTTTGAGATTGAAGTTTTCTTCTATAGAGGTTTTTACCATCCTCGCAATGCAGGCAGTCGAGCCAATGATCCCCATTTCCTGTGACACACAAAGTTGCACCACCACACCATACAGTGGCTGTTGAAGCATGCTCACAGCTTACAGTGACAGGAGACTGGCGGCACTTACCAGTTCGAGCTCAGGAAGCCTGGGGTGCGTGACCGAGCCTGTACTCGGCAAACGAATGCTGAGCCCCTTAACGGAAGAGCTTTTGGAATGCATAAATGAGAATGATGTGTTTCTTAAGAGAATCATAAATGATGGTGAGACACGAGTCTACGGTTATTGTGCTGAGATCAAGGTGCAATCTTCACAATGGGTCGGGAAAGGTTCTCCGAGATCAAAAAAAGCCTGTCATGTCAGGTCAAATGTCAAAGCCCTGCTCATAGTTTTCTTTGATTTTGAAGGATTAGTTCACCCTAAATTCGTGACACAGGGACAAACTGTTAATCAATGGTACTATTGGGATGTATTGCAAGAAAATGTGAGAAGAAAATGGCCCGAAATGTGGCGAGACTATTCATGGCCCTCGTATCACCATAACGCACCCAATCGTTTGTCCCTGCTGGTGTGTGACTATTGCACAAAGACACGAAATCACTGTGCTGCCTCATCTTCTGTACTCTCCAGACCTGGGCCCTGATGACCTCTTTTTTATTTTTTTTTCATTTTTTTATTGCCAAAGTTGAAAACCTCATCAAAAGCCCGAAGATTTGCAATGATAGATGAGATTTAAAAAAAAAAAATTACTGACTGAGCTTCGCGCGAACCTGCAAGAGGCATACCAAAACTGCTTCCGGGCAGGATTCTACAGCAGATAAATACAGGGACAAGAAATGAATGAGCTGTATTTACTTGCACTACTGAAACAGAGATGTATTTGGATCTGAGATGAAAAATCTGTGAAAGCTTTTGAGAATATCAAAGATACATTGATAAATGCTTCATATTTTGACATCCAGTACTGAGCAAATCATTTAAACTAGCAATTGATGCATCATAATATGGTATAGCTGCAGATTATTTGAGGAGAGTGGGATCCCAAAGTCAGGAAACACAGAACAATTTTTTTCACTAGCAGAAGCCTAGGCAAACATGAATTAAACTACACAGCAACTGAGATGGAGTTATTAGGAAAGAAACTATTAGCAACCATTTAGAGTATACAAAAACTTGAAACACTTATTTGGGGATCTCCTTCAGTGGTATACACTGATCATTAAGCACTTACCTTTTGATGGAAAGCAGATACCTTACAAGCGTTTGGTGAGGTGGGTATTGTTTCTTCAATAGTTCAGTATGTATATAAAGGAATCTATTAATTTTTTAATTCAAGTTAAACCAGGAATGAAGTGAGGAACTTAGGACAGATAAGATGACAATTAAAAGTGGATGCCTATTTTAAAAGTAAACTTCAACAGTGTGAACAAGAATCATTATCATCATTAGAGCACCTATAAATACACGTCCCCCCCCCCCCCCCCCACACACACACACACAAAATATTGGAAGCCATGCATTCCCCAGTGTGTGGAGACTGAGTTAGTATGGTTCATACATACGGACTGTGGCCACTTTGGTACTCATGAAAGTATAGAACATATGAGGAAGTTTTACTACTTTAAGGGATTAGGTAAGAAAGTTATGATCTTGATTTGGACTGCCAAATTTGTCAGAAAGTTAAGGTGGATAACAGTGGTATTAATTATACGACTTACCCTATTTTACCCAAGGGTTCACAAGACTTAACAGCGTCAGATTTTTACAGCCCTTTACTGATGGGTAGGGGAGGTGTAACATATATTTAAGTACTTTATTCGTCAAACTATGTCACACTGCATCCTATCAAGCATGGATACCGTGATTAATGGTATGTGCAATTATTTCACAGATGTCGGAAACCGAAATGACTCTTAGCTGACAATGATGCACAATTTACAATTCATAATTTTAAGAAATTCTTAGCTGGGAGGGCATGTATAACCCAAAATCGAACCCATGTGAACATATCATAAAGGAAATAGGAAGACAGTGTAGAACATATTGCTGTACTAAACATACCACTTGGGCACAAATGACACAGAACTTCAGGTAATATTAAATGAGTTACCACATCTGTCTACAGACAGTAGAAGTAATGAAGCTGATGTGCTGTGTTTATGGACTAGAACCACTAGACACATAAAAACATCTTACAACATTTGAACTCCCAACATAATATAATTCATTTCACAATGGGGTTTGGAGGTTATTTTATAAATTTGTTGGACCATATAAAGATGTTACCATAAAGAAACATTTATGGAAAAACTGCAGCTACCAATACTGTAATCCCTAAAAGCTCTCAACACCCACAAAACCACAAACAAGCAGCTTTCCATTCCACTGTGTACCATACTATATCCATTCCATTGTCTGTCTGTCTGACTTCTGAACTGAACTACATACCTTCAAACTTACCACTTTCAGTAATTACTAAAACTTTGACTTGATTGAAACATTCCACAAAAAAGGAAAATGCATAATATTGGACCACTCCTGTACACTGGCCAACAAGAATGTTTCAGTAGTTACAAAAACTGATGCACAATTCTATATGTTGGCAAAATTTTAGATATTCCTGAAAGAAGTTACTCACACAAATACTGGCCCATTTTTTTACAACAGCAGTGCTAAATTGCTATTAAATAGTAAAGACAAAGTTAAACTATTTAAATAGGAAAACTATTTAAATAGTAAAGACAAAGTTAAACTCCTCCCCCCCCCCCCATGAACCATGGATCTAGCCTTGTAACACTAACCAAAACAGCCTTGCTGTGCTGGTACTGCGAACGGCTGAAAGCAAGGGGAAACTACAGCGGTAATTTTTCGCGAGGGCATGAAGCTTTACTGTATGGTTAAATGATGGTGGCGTCCTTTTGGGTAAAATATTCCACTACTCAAGAGGACGTTGTTATCAGGAGAAAGAAAACTGGTGTTTTACAGGTTGGAGCGTGGAATGTCAGATCCCTTGATTGGGCAGGTCGGTTAGAAAATTTAAAAAGGGAAATGGATAGGTTAAAGTTAGATATAGTGGGAATTGGTGAAGTTTGATGGCAAGAGGAACAAGACTTCTGGTCAGGTGAATACAGGGTTATAAATACAAAATCAAATAGGGATAATGCAGGAGTAGGTTTAATAATGAATAAAAAATAGGAATGCAGGTAAGCTACCACAAACAGCAAAGTGAATGCATTATTGTGACCAAGATAGATATGAAGCCCACGCCTATCACAGTAGTACAAGTTTATATGCCGACTAGCTCCGCAGGTGACGAAGAGATTGATGAAATGTATGATGAGATAAAAGAAATTATTCAGATCGTAAAGGGAGACGAAAATTTAATAGTCATGGGAGACTGGAACTCAATAGTAGGAAAAGGAAGAGAAGGAAATGTAGTAGGTGAATATGGAATGAGAGAAAGGAATGAAAAAGGAAGCCACCCGGCAGAATTTTGGACAGAGCATAACTCAATCATAGTTAACACATGGTTCAAGAATCATAAAAGGAGGTTGTATACATGGAAGAAGCCTGGCGATACTGGAAGGTCTCAGATAGACTATATAATGGTAAGACAGATTCAGGAACCAGGTTTTAAACTGTAAGGCATTTCCAGGGGCAGATGTGGACTCTGACCACAATCTATTGGTTATGAACTGTAGATTAAAACTGAAGAAATTGCAAAAAGGTAGGAATTTGAGGAGATGGGACCTGGATGAACTGAAAGAACCAGAGGTTGTAGAGAGCTTCAGGGAGAGCATTAGGGAATGATTGACAAGAATGGGGGAAAGAAATACAGTAGAAGAAGAATGGTTAGCTTTGAGAGATGAAATAATGAAGTAGCAGACGATTAAGTAGGTAAAAAGACGAGGGTTAATAGAAATTCTTGGGTAACAGAAGAGATACTGAATTTAATTGATGAAAGGAGAAAATATAAAAATGCAGTAAATGAAGCGGGCAAAAAGGAATACCAACGTCTCAAAAATGATATCGACAGGAAGTGCAAAAGGGCTAAGCAGGGATGGCTAGAGGACAAATGTAAGGACATAGAGGCGCATATCACTAGAGGTAAGATAGATACTGCCTACAGGAAAATTAAAGAGACCTTTGGAGAAAAGAGAACCACTTGCAAGAATACCAAGAGCTCAGATGGAAAACCAGTTCTAAGCAAAGAAGGGAAAGCAGAAAGGTGGAAGGAGTATATAGAGGGTCTACACAAGGGTGATGTTCTTGAGGGCAATATTATAGAAATGGAAGAGAGTGTAGATGAAGATGAAATAGGAGATATGATGAAGAGCTTGACAGAGCACTGAAAGACTGAAGTCGAAACAAGGCCCCGGGAGTAGACAACATTCCATTAGAACTACTGATGGCCTTGGGAGAGCCAGTCCTGACAAAACTCTACCATCTGGAGAGCAAGATGTATGAGACAGGTGAAATACCCTCAGACTTCAAGAAGAATATAATAATTCCAGTCCCAAAGAAAGCAGGGGTTGACAGATGTGAAAATTACCGAACTATCAGTTTAATAAGCCACGGCTGCAAAATACTAACGCAAATACTTAACAGACGAATGGAAAAACTGGTAGAAGCCGACCTCGGGGAAGATCAGTTTGGATTCCGTAGAAATGTTGGAACACATGAGGCAATACTGACCCTACGACTTATCTTAGAAAATAGATTAAGGAAAGGCAAATCTACATTTCTAGCATTTGTAGACTTAGAGAAAGCTTTTGACAATGTTGACTGGAATACTCCCTTTCAAATTTTGAAAGTGGCAGGGAGCGAAAGGCAATTAATAATTCGTATAGAAACCAGATGGCAGTTATAAGAGTCGGGGGGCATGAAAGGGAAGCAGTGGTTGGGAAGGGAGTGAGACAGGGTTGTAACCTATCCCCAATGTTATTCAATCTGTATATTGAGCAAGGTAAAGAAGGGAACCAGCAGAAAAATGCTCATATTAGAGCACAAAAAATGTGAATATGCTCTTTTTCAAAAAACGACTGAAAAGTGGGGTACCAGCTGCCTCATTCTGCCTTCCTCAGCACCTTTAAAAGTTTTCCCAAAATTCTGGCATGCAAACATATTCAGGCTATTTATACTGAGACAGGAGTAGAAAGTGGCAGTGGGGCAAAGAGATGGAGAAACAATAAATACTGGAAGATAGTAGACAGCAGTTGTGGTATAGGAGCAAAGGCAAATATGCAGTATGGGAGAAAGAGAGGGACACAGTGGCAGTGGAACATAGTTGACAGTGACAGAACACTGAAAGAATGAAAGAGAGAGTGCCAGTAGAAGAGGACTAAAGAGAAGGAAAAGGTGGAAGTGGGTGAGAGCCAGTGATAATGAGACAAAGAATCTATGAGCATGACAGTGAGGAAGAGAGAAATAGTGACAGTGAGAAGAGATAGCTGTAGTGGAAAGGAATGAATTAGATAGTAGCAGTAAAAGCAAGAGGGTGAGGGACAGTGTGTCAGCGAGAGGAACCAGTAGCAGTAGGACAGAACAAAGGAGACTGTGATTGTGAGACAAGAGACAGTAACACTTAGAGGGAGCACAAATATGTTTGCAAGCCAAAATCTTTGGGAAAATTTTTAAAACTGCTGAGGAAGGTAGAATAAGGCAGCTGGTGCCCTACTTTTTATTCAAAGTCTTTTATTGGAAGCAGGAGCATGTTTGCCTTTTCCGTGCTCCAATAGAAGCATTTTTCCGCTGTTTGTACATATGATGATGTACCGAGCTGTAGTTGCATTAGATCCGATGATGGCAACACTAATTTGCCAAAACTGGTCATCAAAAATAAAGTTATAACTAATTATGTTGGCTGTTATAGTTTTTACTTCTATATTTCACATTACTGTAGATCGCCCCCATACTTGAACTCTGTCAAGTATATAAAAAATACCAGTCTGTTTTTAAACAACTGAACACTATTTCCTTTTTCACCTTTGTTGTGTTTATAGTTACGGTAGACAGAACACTTGACCCTGGCACTGGAGGTCACGGGTTCCATCCCGGGTAGAGGTGGCCATTTTTCTTCCTTCCAGCCCCTCCACGATGGATCCAGGTGGTCTCAGCCAGCTGTCAAAATGAATATTGGGGCTCCTTCCCAAGGGTAAAGTGCAGTCGCAGTAAGGGACTCGCCATCCCTCTCCCACCTAGAGCCGCAGTGGATAGGAGAGCTGCATTCTACAAGCAGTCATTCTACATTCACAGTACTTTAGATCCCTTCAAAGTATTGTACATGCACATTAATTCACTTGTCCCAAAGCTTTTGCCACTGCTGAAATCAGTTCTGGAGCTCTTGACACTAAATACTGTTCAAAGCCGTTAGCCCGTTTACTCTGACATCATGTCCGCCCCAATACCTGAATGGTTAGCGCGTTGGAATGCCATGCACGGGGGCCCGGGTTAGATTCCTGGCTGGGGAGGGGGGATTTTCTTTCCTCAGGAACTAGGTGTTGTGCTGTCCTCATCATCATTTCATCCCCCTTGTTGACGCACCAGTCGCCCAATGTGGTGTCACACTCGATAAGACTTGCACTTAGCGACTGAACTTCCCCCCTGGGAACTCCCAGCCACTGACGCCATATGCTCATTTTTCCTGATATGACCCACATCACTGAATTGCTTTCCTGTCAGAGTTTGTTTCATCTGTGGAAACAAAGAAAAGTCTGACGGAGCCAGATCAGGTGATTAAGGTGGGTGTGGAACACACGTTTTTTGCCTTGAACTGTCAGATCTGTGTGGCTGGAGCATTGTCATTGTGTAGCAACCAGTTCCCAGTTTTCCACAGTTCTGGCAGTTACTGTTGCACACTCTCTCAATCTTCATAACATGCTAGATAAAAACACTGGTTCACTGTTCGCCCTGGAGGATTGAACTACTTGTGGACAATGCCACTGACATAAAAAAACCAACATTGTTTTTACACTGGATCACACTAGATGTGCTTTCTTGGGTCATGGTAATGTTTGCATTTTCCACTGGTTTGACGCTTGCTTCAACTCCAGATCATATCTGTAGCACAACTCTCATCCCAAATTTTAAGAAAATTTGGATTGCTCTGCACTTCACTCTTCAACTTGTGGCAAATATTCATGCAGTTCTCTCTTTGCTCATCTGTGAGCAAGTGATGAACAAATTTTGCAGACACCTGTCTCATGTACAAATCTTTGATTAAATTTGCTGCACTGTGCTCCATGATACTTTTGTTTCCTCAATTGGTCAATGGTCAATGGTCCTTCAACAATCTTCAGCCATAACACATTTGATTGTTGCAATGTTTTTGTCATTTCTTCCTGTCAAAAGATCAATGGGGCCTGGCATGTCTTCCGCTGACATACTGCCGGATTTGAAACAATAAAACTACTCTTAGACCTGTAGTCTCCCAAACCAATATCAATAAAGGCCTGCCATAGCATCCCAATAGTCTCTGCTGCAGTTTTCCCTGCAGAAAACAAAATTTTACATAGACTCTAGGCTCCTTGTTGGCTATGTCATTGATCTCAAAGGACTGAAATAGGAATGCAAACAACAGAGCACCAAAAACAAACCACTTAACACTGACTGACACCAGCTTAGTGAGTGATGTGGGAAATCCCAAACCAACATCACCTAGCAGCACAGCTTGTAACTATGAAACATGCGCACACAACAGATCAATTCCGGTAATTTTTTGTTCCCCCCTTTTATTTCTCTTTCTTTGTTAAATGTAACAGAATTAATACTTCCTCTTGTAAACACTCTGTATCTCATCATTTTATTTATCACCTAATTAAAAATTTCTGTAAAAATTGCATGTGTTTGTGACATGTGGTTATCACCTCACAATGACCTAAGAGGTCAAAAGCTGGTTCATGACCATAAACACATTATTTTGCAAAATACCAGGGAAGTGTTTTGATTTTAACAGTATCATCTTAAAATTATCTTACCTCTAAGGAGAGATCAACAGCTCTCGAATCTGGGGGGTCCATCACGCGGGTGAGAACTTCGGCAGCTCGGCCCAGCTGCAGGATTTTCACTTGCAAAATCACCTCCTCCAATCGTGAACGCAGCATTTCCGGCAAAGGATATGCTTGTAGCATCATTTCACGTGCTCTGGTATAAAGGTGATAGCACACACCAGGTTGCACCCTGAGAAAACGAAGTGCACACAGTATGTTGTACTACGGAAAGTTAACAGATGTTCACTGCTAGGTATGAAATCTGTTATCAAAAAAATAATGGAAATTTCTGGATGTAGCAATATGTGAAATAAGGGAACGGCAGCCACTCACCTACAAACACTCCCGTAGTCATGGGAAGACTGGTTATTTATATTGAGTTATTTAAAGGAGTTGCCTGAGCAGATGGAGGAGGGGACAGAGTAGGGAAGGCCAAAAGGAGGGGTAGCAAGAAAGAGGCAGGTCTTTGGACAGATGACTCTGAGGCCGCACAAAATGAAGAGAGTACAGAGGGTAGAGCACATAGAGATGTAGGTGCAAGACCTGTCCCATACACCCACACAACAACTCCTACTGCAGTCCAGTCACAGGCATTTCCTACCCAATAAAAAATTTCACTGAACTATCC
This sequence comes from Schistocerca piceifrons, assembly GCF_021461385.2. Lineage (NCBI taxonomy): Eukaryota > Metazoa > Arthropoda > Insecta > Orthoptera > Acrididae > Schistocerca > Schistocerca piceifrons. Next base: position 188,314,165 of record NC_060139.1, read on the forward strand.
ATGGGGGGGGGGGGGGGGTAAAAACCACATACATCATGTTTTTTGCCATGAACTGTCAGACCATCAGAGCTGTGAGGCTGGAGTGTTGGCATTATATAGCAATCACCTCCAATTTCTCCACAGTTCTCTCACAATCTTTGCAACACACTAGATAAAAATGGGAACTATCTCTCCAACATATCCTGTATTCTCACAGTCCCCCTTGCCTCAACCTCCGCTAACCTGTTTCCACTGCATCACCTTACCCTTTCCCTTCTGTCTTCTGTCCACACGATTCATTCTCTGTCCAGAGCCTACACTGCCCACTGCCCACTGCTACCACTCTTCCTACCGTGCATAACCCATGTGGGTCTCTCTCTCTCTCTCTCTCTCTCTCTCTCTCTCTCTCTCTCTCTCTCTCTCTCTCTCTAACTCCCCCCCCCCCCCCCCCACCTTCCATCTTCTACATCTCTATTTGCTTTACCCTCTGCAGTTTTTTAATCTTGTTATGCTGCTACAGAGTCATCTGTCCAAGGACCTGCCTCTTTCCTACTACCGCCTCCTTGCTTCCTTCCTTACCCCCTCCCCACCTCCATTAGCTCAAGCAACTGATTTCAATAATCAATTATCAATAATCAGACTTGTCATGGTCACAGGAGTGTATGTTTGAGTGCCTGTGGGGTGAATATGTTTACTTTATCATGGAAAAGAAAAACAGTATCATGGCACAGAACATGAAGAACAATTATTGCAAATTCTTCTGTGACTGGAAGAAACTAGAGAGGAAAGGGGTGGGGGGTCACATGTGCTCTTCCTGAAGAATTAAGACTCCAAATGCTGAACTACAGTGTCAAATACTATGTTTATGTTCTTATCTGTTGCTAAATGATTCCTTTTTATTTGGCCTGTGGTGAACTTTTCTACATAATTGTTCATATTTCACAATTTGTTATATTCTTGTAATGATAAATCAATATTTACTTCGCTACCCTGTTATTTATCCACTGGATTTCTATAAGGGGCATTCAAAAAGAAACAAGCCGGAGGCATAATTACAGAAACCAGTACTTGTATGTTAGAAGTATTGACCCTACTGTTGAGACACTTGTCCCACTGTGACACAAGTGATAAGGTGGTGAATAGCTGTCTCATAAAATTCCCAGGGCTGCAATGGAACCAGTTCCACACGTACAGCTGGACGTCTTTGTCCACCCGAGTGCAGGTAAGGTTACGCTGCATTCTTCTTTGACCAAGATGGTCCCCTTCTGATTCACTTCCTGCAGCATGGGACAACAGTAAATGCTCAGCATTACTCACGAACCTTGACCATCCTTTGCCAAGCTATCAAATTAAAATGATCACACACTCTCACCCGTGGGTCAATCTACTCCATGACAATGGAAAGCCTCATATGGCCAACACAGTCGTGGCACTCCTGCAGAAATTCAAATGGGATGTTCTCGGCTACCCACCATACAGTCTGGACCTCTCCCCCTGTGATTAAGCCATTTTTGGTCCCCTTAAAAAGGCTCTAACGATTCACCTCTGATGACGTCGTCCAGCTGTACGTGCGGAATTGGTTCACATCGCTGCCCTGAGAATTTTATGAGACAGCCCTTCACCACCTTGTGTCAGTGTGGGATAAGTTTCTCAACAGCTAGGGTGAATACTTCTAACATACAGGTACTGTTTTCTATAATTATGCCTCTGGCTCATTTCTTTTTGAATGCCCCTTATAATTTAGGTTGTTAGTTCCATCAATTTTTGACTTATTGATTGCCTTGTTCATTACTTTTTAGGCTTTTAAAATTCTCTCCAACTTTTTTCTGCTGAGTTTCCTCTTGTTCTGCAATGCTCTTTCCTGTGAGCTAGTATCGAATCTCACTTTCCCAGTTCCTATCTTCTTTTATACCACAGGGTGGTGGTGGAGTTGGTGGTGGTACTGGTATTGCTGCTGCTGCTGCTGCTGCTGCTACTTGTTAAGATATTATACATACTGACTTACAATTTTATTTTGGTGACCACTTTTTCGTAACTGATGATTTTTTAATGATGTCAAGCTATTAATGTAACTAATATTTGTATTCCACTTCAGCACTCAATCCCACTACATTATCAGCCCTCCAAATATGGATGCAAAAAAAATGGTTCAGCATGTTTCATTCACATAAAAATTTATGAAATATAAAACACTAACCACGCTCACATATCAGAATTTTCATTATGGTAAGTAAGGAAATCCATTGGTATAAATGAGATTCATAGAATCCAAACACTTTCTCCTCTGCATCCATAATTATAATAGCACTCACAATATTTCAGACCAGATGTGTAATTTGTAAGCATGTACTATTACACAATCTGATTGCATCAAGATTTTGCATTAAGAGAACCAGGACACCAATCTTCAACCTTGGTTAATGAGAAGAATACTCTGACAATTCGAAAGAGGTAAGTATGTCTATGGGGCACGAGGTGACATGTTCCACATCAATAATATTATTGACAGACAGATATTCTACAATATATCCTTCTACTGCTGGCATAATTTTTTTCATTTATCTGTCCTAAAAATAATTTGTAGTTCACTAAAGCACAAATTTTATAACATTTCTGCATGCAGCAACGTCAGCTGCCTTCAAGTATCTGTCTTGCTTGGGTAAGCATAGCTCGTGATGTGCACGCCTCCAATGCATGGCAATATGGCACACGCTTCACTGCCAAGCAGTGCTTGGGCAGGAGCCCATATTTATGCATTGTGCTATTGAAGTTATATATAATATGACATGTGCATTAAACAACAAAATTTAGTAATTTTTTACATGGCTTATGTTCACTGATGTAAAAAAGAAAAAAAATAAAGAAAGAAATTCTATTTCGTACTTCACCCTCTCAGGGGTCAGCCGTTTAAATTTTCTAAAGTAGTCTACATTTAATCTACGTTCTTCCTTAGGGCTCAAGCTATCTCCATGCCAAATTTCAGCAAAATCACTTGAGTGATTTAGTCAAGAAAATGTAGCAAACAGAGGTACTTTTACACTTACAATGTTAGTACTATGGATTGTAACAAATTCTTGGGAACATGAGGAAAAAGAAGGTAATATAAACGGTGTTTAGGAGCACGAAAAAACTTCTCCCTCACCTTCCAGCTCGTCCACGCCGCTGCTTTGCATTAGCAAGGCTCACCCACTCTGGCTGCAGGGTAGATATGTTTTTTTCAATATCAAAGTTTTTCATCTTGGTCTTACCACAGTCCACAACATATACAACATCGTCTATTGTTATTGAGGTCTCAGCGATGCTTGTTGAAATTATAATCTTACGGACTCCTGAAACACAGAATGTGACTTTCTTTTTCATATATCTTTCACGCACAACAAATCTCTTCCCCCCACACTCAACAGGAAAGAAATGGTCTTATTTTGATGCAACAAAACACATACTACATAATACATCAATGACTCATATTTTTACATTTATTTCTCTTGTCAAGAAAATTATATAATATCTTTCCATTTGTAATACTTAATGGTCATCTAATTTTAATCACTTATAGTGCAAGCAGTTACAAAGACTTCTATTAACTGTATACACTATATAAATTGGTATTTTCTAGATATGGGCGCTAGGAGCAATTCTTGCCTCCCACAAGCACTATTATTGCACAGTACATAGCACATAAAAAATATATCTTGGTCTCTAGAAAAGCAGATCAGAAAAACAAAGGTAGCCATCATTACAAACAATTTTGTATAGCTGAAACTAAATTTTTGTTGCTACAAATTAAATGAAAACTACTACACAATGGTAGTGAGAACAATATTGTTTTCTAAGGTTGGCACTGGCACCCAAACCTCCAGATGTAAGGCACTCAGATCGCCACCAAACGTTGTTTGTCAATCGAGTATCAACCAAAACACCAATTTAGTTCATGCTATGAGTTGTTGTCTAGTAGAACATGCGTAAATGTTAATTAAAAGTAACATCAGAACTATGGAGCACAGCAAAAGCTTTCTGTGAGAGGTTGTTTTCTAGATCTCGCGTGAGTGCGCTGCTAGAGCGTGAGGTCATTGTACCAAAGATACTGTGTTTGAATGTCATTAATGTCAGCTTTCATCAAACAGTTCATGAGTGAAACTGTTATATGGGAGAACATTTTCCTGACTAGTAAAAGGACTTTTCAGACTTTGTAGCAATGTTCTTTTAGCAGTCTGCTTTTGCTTCATTAACTGAAAGCAGGAAACCTATAGTGAACATCTGTATATATAAGTGTGGAGTTCTGCTGCACATGTGAGAAAGAACACCATACTTATCTATAAAAATGTACTCTATAGGTTTGATACTTTCAGATAATAGAGTGAAAGCAGACTGTCAAAAAAGAACAACTCTGAAAAGTCCTTTTACATGTCAAGAAAATGTTCTCCCATACAACAGTTTCACGCGTAAACAGTTAAAAATTAATTGTCATCAGTGGGGTTTGAACGGGGGCCATTGGTGCAACTACCACATGCTCTGCCAACTCACCGATGAGAAATTTACAAAAACCCTCACTCACAAAGAGTTTTTCTGTGCTCTGTAGTTCTGGCATTACTTTTAATTACCATTTACACCTGTTCTACCAGACAACAGCACATAAAACACACTAAATCGGTGTTTTGCTTGATACTCTATCGACATAGAACATTTGGTACCAATCTGATTGTCTGACATCTGGAGGTTTGGGTATGAGCAGAAACAAGTATATACTGGCTGATTTCTATTGATACCCCTTCTCCCACCATCCCATGGGAAAATACTGATTTATAATGTGGGTAACCTGCTGATTTGGCTTTTTACAAACTTTCAGCTGTGTAAGAGCACTGATTTTATTTTTTCTTTAATACGGGGCAGAGCCTGGAATAACGCTCTACAAATTTAACTTAGTACTTAGAGAAATCAATAGTGCTTTACAAATGGGCAATTATTTACACAAAGAACGGTTAAGTACTCATACTAATGTAAGAATCATCAATTACCAGACTGTGCTTAGCTTCTTATTGCCAAGTAATCATACCTGGAGGCGGTCTCTCAAACACAGATTTCTGCATCACAGTAGGCATCAGAGAATGGAGAGGAATTATACGATACTTATCTGGAATCAGCAACAAGGCTAATGTTACTCACAATGACGTGGTGCAGCTGACTATTTTACAATGTTAACTTTAAGAAAAAAGTAAAACAAATGAAGTTAAATGGAAAACCAGACAAAAGAATCATCATACCTATAACTCAGCAAAGCATTGATTTCCTGTGTATTTCATTTCTAGGGGGGCTTGGAAAGAGGCAGAAAGATGCTAATACTTTTTTTTATATATAAAATTACTTATATGGAAGGAGTCAATTTCAAATTCCACACAGTTTTAATAATTCCACTTTAGCTTTTAGATACTTACATGGTGGAAATGCACCACTTTCTTCCAATGATCTGTTCAGTGCAGAAATATTATCCCAACCAGGTAGAAAAACAAGAATGGCACCCTCTGGCTTATTCATACATATGTACTGAACCAAAGCACGAATAAGCTCAATATTCAGCTCCTCACAATCAGGATTTCTAAGACTGTGTATCACCCTTGTTGAGTACTTTCCTTCCGTTTCTAGCTTCCTGACAGAGAAGAAGGCAGAATGTAGCAGGTTTAATTGTTTAGTATAAAGGTGAACAACAGATGTCACTGTAAGTTAAAGTCAATGACAGAAAAATGTAGTTCTAATAATGTGAGATTCCCTTTTAATAACACTATGACTGTATGGAAACAAACAATGGTTGTGATGTTATCCATACAAAAATAAAAATTACTGCCTAATCTTTTATTAACTTATTACATACACATAAAACGAGAGATAAATAAAAAGGCAATGTTGCGGGAATGGCTCCTGGTCAAATCAACAGATATCTTGAAATTCCCATAATATTTCATGGGCACCAAATTCGAATGCCAATAGTAAAGATTTCTTGGTCAGTAACAGGAAAGACAACTACACCAGCTATCCAACGATGAACCAAGAGTTTCAGAACACACGCAAAGGTTGTCGTTCATACAGTGTGCTACTGTCAGTCATCTCAAAACCTCTCTCAGGAGCAACATGTCAATATATGCAACCACATTAACGTCTGTCTAGCCTCACCATTGTGATCTGAACATCTACAGCACCACCAAAGTGTTATCCCTTCTATGACCAATAGTTCTCCTTTGTGATCACTGTGATTTTAACAAGGTCATCACTGATCCCATGCTGTGCTAAGTTTGTATCCTGTGCCTCTGTTCAGCAGAGTTGTCAAGCTGTGAATTTCCAGCATATTTTTAATAAAGTTGTACTGGTACAAAGATGGTGAGAGGAGAATTTTGGTACTTTTGTAGTCCATATTGTGCCCCTTACTCAATGCCCAGTCACTGCAGATTTCTGTGGCTGGTGCATACATGTGTCCTGCCTTATATTTGGTACATCTGTCTTGCACAGCATATATGATGTCTCTGACTACAAGGAATCAGAGTTTTGTTGGTGGACAGAAGATGCATTTAACTATGTTTCTTTAGTAATCCTCCTATTTTTGAAGAAATGCCCCCAATATATGACAAGACGACCATTCCTCTTTGTCCTCCACTTTCTTCCAGGTGTCCAGCTGCTCACTTTAACATGCACCGCATGTAAGGTGCAGCAAATCTCCCGTTTGGAATATCAATTCTGGGGGGAGGGGGACTGTATGGAGATGGCATAGCTCTATAGATAAGTTGTCTGAATGTGATGCAGCTCATGTTCCATGCCATTTTGTTGTGAAGACTGCTGACAGCTGGTGGCCTGTAAGTTTATGTCCATGTGTGAAGATTCATGTTACACAGCACGACCCAGGGTGCCACACACTTTTCTCCACATCAACTCAGGAATGGAAGTCCATCGTTTTAATCCATCTCCATTGCAAACTTGACGTTACAATGAAGAAAATTTAGGTTTCGCAGAAATACATCCAGCAACACAGTGCTGTGGGCCCTGATTAAGAAAGGTGTCACCTACACAGTCCCAAAAGCATATGGTTTTTAACTCCATCAACTTCAGTGCCCTCTCCTTGAAATCTTCAATACAAACATTAGCGACAATGGGTGACTAGGGGCTATCTGCTGCAGTATCATCTGTCTATTCAAAGAATTAGTCACTGAATAAAAAACAGGTTGAAGTGAGCACATGCTTAAACAAATCAACCAGTTCTCCTTTCAGCTTCTCATCAATGAGCAACAGGGAGTCCTGCAATGGTACTTGAGTAAAAACTGTGTTGTCAAAACTTACAAGCATATCTGATGTTGCAAGTCTTACGTTCTTGGGCTGACAAATGAAGTCTTCTGAGTTGCAGATGTGGTACTCACCTCCAGGGCACAAATGTGTTGCCAGATGTTTTGACAAATCTGCTGAACAGAGACCAAGATAACAATTTAGAAAGCATGAGATCCGGTGGTGGTCATGCTAAAATCACAATGACTACAAAGGGGAACTATTGGCCATACAAGCCCTAATGCTTCGGTGGTGACATAGATATTCAGATGAGAATGGGAACAATGGTCCCACACCAGTTTGGGCAGGTATATTGACAAGCAGCACCCACAAGAGGCCACTGGGGCAGCTGACAACATTGCACGTTCATCATTCAACAGGTTGCTATTTTTAACCAAATTTGGCATCTTCACACCTGCGCATTTTCTATTTAGACTGGCATACATAGGATGCTTCAGTCACAGCTCAGCAGTGTGTTCGTCCCACCTGAAGATGTCAGTCAGTTGTACCAATGAAATATTGTGTGAGTTTCACAATGACATCCAGGTCACTCCATCTCAAGTGATCACGGGCCTCCAGCATCTTCAGTTTCAATTTTCCTGAAGCTTACTGTGGGTGGAGACCTATCCAAGAAATGAATCTGTGCAATATTTTAAATCATGAGCTTAAGAGTACGAGAAAAAGTGGCCTTCTATTTGCATGGCTTTTCGAAAAGTATGCATGAAAATGAACAAGAAACAATGTCTGAGGCTGTTTTATTACAAGACAAAAGCAAGTAGGAAAATCTTTCTTTCAAGTCTTTGATAAATTTTGGCTTTGAATCAGAAACATACAGTGTGGCAGATTGTAAAAGCATTTTGTGAGACAGCATAATGCATTGAAGTGATTCAAAAAAATCTGCAGAGAAAAATGCACAGATTTTTTGACCGTCTTTGGAGTCAGGTATCTCAGGAAGAAAATTGCAAAGGGACTATGACTTGGCATATTTGTTGACAATGCCTGGGACATCATTTATTAGCATATCTTCCTGCTTAGCCAATTACTTTCAATTATACTCAGTCACAACTTGGGGTCAAATTAAAATTACAATAAATGAGCCAAGTTCAGATGAAAATATTGCAAAAGGGTCATTTCAGAAATTATTCTTTCCAGCACCATTGGAAAGAACACAATTTTCTGCACGAGCAACATCTAGTTGGATCTTAGTGTCCGTTCAGCAAAAGGAAGAAATATGATGTTGAACTTCATTAAAATCATGTGTAATACGCTACCATCGCAACACTATGCAGGTTGCTGGACCCATAACTTCAAGACAAGCAAGAATAACAACTGGTACATAAATGCTGGTGTCCTAACCACCCATAAAAATCATGGAAATTTGATGACTCAACAACTTCAAAATCATTAGTCGAGTCAGTTTCTCTACTTATTCTGGTAGTGAGCACGTATGGTTGCAAAGGCAAGAGGGGCATGATGATGTCATCAAATATTGCTTATCCTGTGTCTTCATTGAGGTTTCAAAGCCTCAGTTGGGTTTCTCACCATGGTTCCCGAGTCAATATGTTGGTCTCTTCATGATGGTTCCCAAGCCAATGCTATTTAAAATTACTGCTTCATGGAATTAAATTTTTCTTCCGTACTGTTCAATATGGCTTCTGGAAAATTATACTTAATCCCTATTCTAGTTGCAGAAGGTGCTGCAATATTCATGCTGTTCAGGAATCCAACATTTATCTTCTCTTTCAGGCCACAGAATAAGTGAGCTGGACCAAATGGGTGCATTGATTTGAGCAGGGTATCATGTTCTTCAATATCAACTTCACATATGTTCCCAATCCACCAGAAATTGTCATACACGCATATGGTGCATTGGCCAGGAATAAGGCTCAAAATTGACGTGAAAGCCAGACTGGTGTTTGTTGATTGATAAACTAAGGCCTCAAAAGAAGTTATCTCACTTGAAACCCAGCTACTTGAATGTGGTTCAAATTCACTGGCAAAAATTGGTGATTTTTACGAGTTCTGGCTTAAGCATGGCCACTTGCAAATAATTCTTCTGGTAGCTGTCTTTCATCTTATATTTCATGGTATCAATTTGGCAATCACCACCGTTGCTTGACCTAGCACTGTGCATTTAGTAAGTTGTACCATCTTGTGATGGTAGCATATTGCGCACAATTTTGTTGAAGTTAAGCCTTACTTTTCATCCCTTTGCTGAATTGACTCTAAGATACAACAAGATGTTTCTAGTGGAGAAAAGTGGGCTCTTTCCAGTGGTTCTGGAGAAAACAACTTCTGAAGTGACTCTTTTGCAACATTTTCACCTGAACTTTGCTCACTTTCTGCAGCTTTACATTTGACACCATGTTTCTGACTGAGTATGGCCCACAATAAGTGCTTAGGCAGGAAGATGTACTAATAAGAGTCCTGCCCCAGGCACTGTTAATATATGTGCCAAGTTGTAGTTCTTTTATGTTTTTTCTATCAGAGAATCAGACTCCAAAAATGTTTAAAGATTTGAATGCTTTGCTCTGCAGGATTTTTGGTGTACTTTGGTGCACTATACTGGCTCACAAAGGTTTTACAGACTGCAACACTGAGTTTTTCTGATTTAGGGCCACACTGAGAAGTTGCTAGTACTTGTTGCCTTGGTTAAGAAAGGTTCAAACATTGGGGTCTGCTGAAAAGCTTCTCAAATATAGGGTCATGTTTCCAACATATTGGGTCTAATGAGCTTAAATTTTGTACCCGTTCATTCCTATGGTATATCTGTATCCATGGCAAATTGAACGAAATCAGAAATGGACGAATGGGAAATTTTTGAAAAATGTGATCACTTGGGATGGAATGACCCATCTGCTGTCTGCCCCAAGAAACATTTCTGCGACTAGTCTACAGGGAAAGCTTCAAGCAACAAAAAAGGCAAAGTGTTTATAAAACTGATTCCTAGCCAAATCGGTGATGGGTGGAAGAAAGAACTGCGACCCCTTTGAGTAATACAATGTCCTACATGGGGCAACTGCCATACGGTATCAACAGGAATTCAGGAATTATGGAGATGGAAGCATGCATACATACACAGAAATGAAAACTGACAAGCTAAAGGAAATCGTTGAACTGCGAGTTTCTTAGCTAAAACTATACTCGAGAGACTTAATCAATCAGAAAATTTTGTTACTGCAGTGCTGACGTATAACAGTAACACCTGCTGTTCTACAATATGTAATTTTGTTTTTTCTGGCCTTGTTGTTAGTTCACCATTATGGCTATGTGCTAGTAAAACCAGTGTTGTTTGTTTTATTTATTTATTTAGTTACTTTTTTTTTGGGGGGGGGGGGGGAATGATCATTGGCTCTAGTGCATAGTTAACAAATTTAACTATAGCGTAGCACTGCCACTATTTTTCAGTGTTACCGAGTAAAATAGTGGCACTGCCATGGTTGTTGCAGAAAGGGCCAAAGTCCCACGTGCAGAGCTGACCAAAACACTGTTATATTAGGTGCCATAACACACAAGTCGATGTCCACATAGCAGTCTGAGCCAGCAGCCAGCGACTCAACAATGTCCATGCAGAAGAAAGATGGGGCCACTGTGGTATTGGCAGGCCAATTACTAGGTTACTACACCTCCAAACTATGGGCATGCTTTGGTGTAGTACATGGTTGGAAGTGGTTCTTTCGTGATACAAGTAGGCACCAAACCTGTATGAACAGCTATCATTTTTAGCCAACGGCATCTTAGTCAGGCAGCACTATCTATGACAGGAGGTCTACACCAGTCAATGTGGCAACATGGTTCTGCACGCAGCAACCAAAAGACTTGGTCTTCACCAACGATGGGCCTACTGCTGGTTCTACGTCCACCACTGTGGACTTAAGAGCATTGTAGCTGGAGGACCACCTCCAGGCTCACTCCAGCTGCAGCCAGTCTTCTGCCCTGGAGGTCAGGCATTTGAGCCCAGGGCAGTGCAGTCACTTCACAATTAGCACACCTCCATGCACATGCAGACACCATGGTTGAGGGCTGTCTTCTACTACAAGAATCATGATGAGATTCTGCATGTATCAGCACAACCTTCCCCTTCCCTGAGTTGCAGAGCCGAGCCCATATGGTACACACGCTTCCACGAACTCTGGTGTCAGCAACCCTACCCAGCTGCAGATGTTGAAACTAGCTTTTGGCTGTCTGTTGCATTGGCACCACCACACTCACTGCTGTCAGAACACACCCCATGAGGGGGAGAGAGGGAAGGCATCACTGCTGCAGAGCATTGCTATGAATGTTGTTTATTCACTAATAACACTTATGGCTAATAACGATGTCCTTATGTGGCCACTGGTCATCATACTCATGACAAACCATCACCTCAACTCAACCCTGCCACTGTAGAGGTCATCACCTCAAGCCTCTAACAGATTAATGTCAGAAGGGAGATTGGTGTAGCTAGACAAGGAACCTTGTCTCCAGCTGTAACTAACAGTATCAACGTGCAGGGGGATTAGTGCAGTACACGAAATTTATGTTGACAGCAGTAGAATCTTTCTGCTGGCAGCTACAAATACTGATTCTATAAATTTTCAGGAATAACATTTTGTGAAAAGAATGTCGGCTTCCCTTCAGGGATTTGCACTTGAGTTCATGAAACATCAGTGTAATACTTTTGTCTTGATGGAGTTTACTGATGACAAATCTAGCAGCAAGCCTCTAAATTTATTATTATTATTATTATTATTATTATTTTTTGTGTCTTCCTGTAATCTGACCTGGTGTGAATCACAGACATTCAAGCAGTAAAGAAAGGCCTGAACCAGTGATCTATAAGCTCTCTCTTTTTTATATGAGCTAAACTTTTCTAAAGCTGTTCCAATAAACTGAAGCCTACCATTCACCTTCCTTACTACCGATCTTACATGCTTGTTCCATTTCATAATGCTTTCCAATATTAAACTAGATATTGTCCCCATTAGACAGTTGTGCATGCAAGACACTCAGCCCTAGCAGCTGCGAAAGTGTTAATCAACATCACTGTGTCAAGCAGCATACCATTTTTACTGTATTCTAACATTACAGGATTGTTTTTCATAATCATTTGCATTAATTTCCATTTTCCCACATTTACAGTAAGCAGCCATTCATCATACCACATAAAAATTCTGCCTAAGTCAACCTGCATTCTTCTACAGTCACTCAAAGACAACATCTTCCCTCACACTACATGACACTGTAGCACACAATCACAAATTACTGCCCACCTTGTCCATCAAATCATTTACATATATAGAAAATAAGAGCAGTCCTATCACACTTCCCTGGAACATTTCTGATGACACCTTTGTGTCTGACGAACATTCACCATCCAGGACAACATACTGGATTCTGTTACTTAAGAAGTCTTTGAGCCACTCACATCTCTGAAAACCAATCTGCAGTCGACATGTAATCCTGGGAATGAGAAATACCACTTCCCTGCCCTCCACTGACCGATGAAAGTTGTTCATGAGTTAAGGTAAACTGAATGGATGCTTCTGGAGTCATCTGCTCTGTCGTGCTGCAGATGAAGGACATTGAGAGAATATGATCTCATGACATCAAAGAAATGCTCGCTAGAGAATAAATGATGCTGAAATGTATTTATACCAAATATTATGTCTTGATGGACTCTGATAGACACACAGTCTCTTGTCTGTCTGGAATACATGCAGAGGTTGTGGGTCTGTCATCATCTAGAGATGGATATTATAGACAGTACATCAAGTTCAAACTCTCTTGATTTGGGGAGGGGAGGGAAGAAGAGGGGCTGTGGAGGGGAGAATATGGGCTCGAGAGAGGACAAGAAGAGGAGGGGAGGGAGGGGAGAATATGGGCTCGAGAGGGGAAAAGAAGAGGATGGGAGGGAGTGGAGAAGAGGGGGTGAGAGGTAGGGCAGGGGGAGGGGAGGGGCAAGGGAGGGGGAGGGGAGGGGCAAGAGGGGGAGGGGAGGGGCAAGAGGGGGGAGGGGAGGGGACTAGCAAGAGAGGGGGAGGGGAGGGGACAGGCAAGAGGGGGGAGGGGAGGGGACAGGCAAGGGAGGAGGAGGGGAAGGGAGGGGAGGACAGATGCAGATACTGCAACATATTGTAACAACTGGTCACTGAGAATAACACCACACACAAATTTGCTTTCAATTCAGTCATTTGGGGAGGGATGAAATGGACAGGATGGTTGAAATACTGCTCACACGTTTCACTGTAAATTTTGTGCCTCTCGTGAATACTAAACAAATACGTAACAGGTGAGGAGGCTGTCTCATTCTGGGGTCTTTAGTATCCGTTCTGACCTGAACACTGATATGAATAAACTATATCTAGTAGCGCTCACAAGTAAAGAGATGCAGACTCAGTTTTTTATTGCTGCCAATATTTTCAACACTCGTCTACCTTTTTCTCTCAGCAGAGCACTGCGAGTTCATGGAGTCTGCACTAAAGTATGTGTGTGCCTGCATGGTTACCCACGATTATAAATATCAAATGGTCTTTTTGTAGTACTGTGTGGTGAAGTCAGTTATGGATAGCAGCTTTTGTATAAAGATGAACACTTTTACAATGTGAGAGCAATTTTTTCATTTAATATGAAAAGGTCAATTCCAATGTCTAAGTCTTTTCATTATAGCCATTACTGAATCCCTTTACAAAACGCTTTTGTGCCTTTTACATTGTGTGTTCCTACAAATAAGAATAGGTATGACTGCACCATGCATTTGTTCTACAAGGTGCATCCTAATTCCAGGCACATGTCCAAAAGATTTAATTACAAATGGGGTTCACACTCAGTGAGTACCGTAAAGGAAAAAATATAATTAGACATACCACAGGTCCAACTGATCTGCCCTTTCTTTTAGTTCTGAAAACTAGGGTTGTCCATGTACCTTTATACATGTCCATTAGCAGTACAGTGAAACCCAGACCAGACTTAAAGAAAGCAAAATTGAGGAAAATGCAAAATTGAGGAAAACATTAAAACTCCCCATAATACAAGCGAAAACTTGTAATCTGCATATATTATTAAAAATTGCAATCCCCACCAATACTCTGTATAAGATCTGTCTAAGTGAAGGAAATTAAATATACAATAAAATGTTTACACAGTATTTTGTGGTAATGAATTTCATCAGTTCTCAAAAAATCACAGATGTGTAACAGCAAATAAAACCTCATCAAAAAATTGAAATTGGTGTCTGGGTACAAGGTAACTGAGTTATTTTCTGATATGCTACAACCACAAATTATGCATTCGAAACATGCGTTTTTGAGAGCTCATCCTCTGTGATTACACAAAAAAGCAAAAATTGATGAACATGTTGAATTAAACCAAAAACATCACAGCAGCTAAGTGGTTAAGCCATAAGCATAAACGTGGACATCTGCTTAATAACAAACTTTATAGTCACCATTGCTGTTATTGTTTAATGCTTTTCTTACGGGGTGCACTTCATATACTCACCATCGTTAAAGTGTTATTTTAGGATTGATGAGAGAGACAGAGACGTGAAAAAATGAGTTTACTTCCCCAGCTGACATCAAATGCTCATTGGCAGTCGACTCAGAGAATATCTGCATACTGTGTAAAACATAAATTTGAAGGAAAGCTCGGTTGCTACAGTTTCGCTTCGTGCCCTCTATTACTGTTGCCAGAATCTACAATATGTGGCGTGTGCAGTGCAATGTATATATGCGAGTAGTATACATTGTTGTTGCAATTGTATTGTGTCAGATTTGTACAAAAAGTCTTTAAAATGCACTGTCGCAAAATCCTTGGTCTATTTCCATGTGACGTCTCTGTCATAGCACATCTGCGCAAAAATTATGTTTTCAGCACTTCACAAAATGCTTTCACTCCCATCTGCACTCCCATCACTGAAGGGCCACATTCCCTCTCCACACATCCAGTAAGTGAGCTCATTTTACATGTGTTAGTGTGGTGTGGTGCTGCATTGGCTTTAGGGTGACATAAGAAGTCGCCAGCCAATAACAGTTCACTACCCAGAAATGGGTGACGTTTCCTCGACTATGATCGAGCACATTCTTCAGGACTCAGTGTTTGAATTTAAAAGGTTGATGATTACTATTGTTGCTGAATACAGTGCATCGTAAATACATGTAATACTATGAGACTGAGTTATAAGCGGCACAAGAAAAGGTGGTGGCTGGGCCCATTCGTAATATATTGGTTCGGCCTGCAACCTTTACGCTGACTGTCTTGTTTTTCAATTATTGCTGCAATCTAGCAGTCGTATCATAATTGCGCAGTGAAGCTAAATGTTTCAAGTTGTGTTGGCAATTCTGATTGTGGATTATGTCAGCATTTCCTCTCTCATGTCTCCCCTCTCCACAAAGGCCTAAAATATTCCCTTAACTCCACCACCACCCGTGGTGCAAACAGTCAGTCTTTTCTGCTGCTTATTACTTGTTCCACACATGACATGTCAATAGGAAGAAAATGGAATTCAAGCAAGACATCAAGTAAGAACTCAGTATCAAGGTAAACCTTACTAGGAAGAAATATAAAATCAGGGAATTTTTAGCATTGATCTTATGGGTTTTTCACAGAGCACTACAAATTTATGGTGCAGAATCACGAAAAATGTAAAATTGGAGAACGTACTGTACAGACATTTCTCCTGATGGTCGGTCATGGCTACCAATTCGCCACGCCCGAATATGTTTGCACACCAAAATTTTTGGTGATAAAGGTGGAATGAGGATTGAGGCAGCTGCTTTATCAGAATCTTTTAAACACACACACACACACACACACACACACACACACACACACAAACACACACCAGTGGAAAAATGCTGCTGTCAGAGCACAAAAAGGGTGAATGCATTTCTCTTTAAACAACTCTGGTAAAGCAGCTGCCTCAATCCTCATTCCACCATTATCACCAAAAATTTTAGTGTGCGAAGATATTCGGGCTCTTTTAACACAGAATATTGTGAATCATTTTACCCAGTCTCTCTTTGTAGTTAAGCCTGTGTCTCTCTCATTGTCTCCTTTTTCTCCCATCGATTTGGTGTATATCCCACTGCCAATGTCTCCTCTCTCACTTACACTGTCTCATTTTGTCTTTCCTTCCCACTCCACTGGCTCCCCCAAGCCTTGATATCTCAAAAATTCTGGGCGATCCAACTTACTTTTTCCCTTATACCAGTGTGTTTAAAATTTCAGTCTAAAATGCATCATCCACTACACCTACGCGTTAAAGTTCACCAGTCTGGCTCCTCTTTCTATTGCTCCTGCTGCTACTATCTCCATCTATCTATCTATCTATCTATCTATCTATCTCTCTTACTCTTTTGCTGCCACTTTCCCCCTCCCACCATCACTGTTTTCCCTCCCTTTCTCTCCCAATGGCACTGCTTCCTCTCTCTTTCACTACCGCTGTTTCTCTGCTACTCTCTTTCAGCACAAAAAAGTGCGGATATGTTCACATGGCAAAATTTATGGTGTGGAAGATGGAATGAGGTTTGAGGCAGCTGGTTCCCCACTTATCTATCATGGACTTTTAAAGATGAAGATATTCATCTTTTTTGTGCTCTGACGGGAGCATTATTTCATTAGTTACCTTCTTTTCCCTGCTACAAAAGGGCATGCGGCTTATAGAAAACAAAATCTATAGATCAATAAAGTTTTGAAAGTTTATTTATGAACTTCAAAATTTTTATAATTTGACACATACAAGAAACAAATAAGTACACGTAATATAAGGTTAACACAAAACCGTTTCATTCACATTTTTTTCTGGATACTTTCCTCAAAAACATCAGCTCTTCGAAACCATCCCGCTTATGATTTGTAATTTAAAAGAATAAAACAGTTATTAGATATATTTTACTGAATTCACAGTCCTTTCAGTTTTACATAATTTTTGGTGATCACTTTAAGTTCTTTTCAGGTATGTTAACACCCTTTTTACCCTATTTTTTGTCACTGCAGTACTATTTTGGATGTATCTCTATAGGCGTGAAGTGCCCGTTATACAGTGATAACACATCAAAGTTGTTTGTTGTTGTGGTCTTCAGTCCTGAGACTGGTTTGATGCAGCTCTCCATGCTACTCTATCCTGTGCAAGCTTCTTCATCTCCCAGTACCTACTGCAGCACATCCTTCTGAATCTGCTTAGTGTATTCATCTCTTGGTCTCCCTCTAAGATTTTTACCCTCCACGCTGCCCTCCAGTACTAAATTGGTGATCCCTTGATGACTCAGAACATGTCCTACCAAGCGATCCCTTCTTCTGGTCAAGTTGTGCCACAAACTCCTCTTCTCCCCAATTCTGTTCAATACCTCCTCATTAGTTATGTGATCTACCTATCTAATCTTCAGCATTCTTCTGTAGCATCACATTTCGAAAGCTTCTATTCTCTTCTTGTCTAAACTATTTATCGTCCATGTTTCACTTCCATACATGGCTACACTCCATACAAATACTTTCAGAAACAATTTCCTGACATTTAAATCTATACTCGATGTTAACAAATTTCTCTTCTTCAGAAATGCTTTCCTTGCCATTGTCAGTCTACATTTTATATCTTCTCTACTTTGACCATCATCAATTATTTTGCTCCCCAAATAGCAGAACTCCTTTACTACTTTAAGTGTCTCATTTCCTAATCTAATTCCCTCAGCATCACCCGACTTAATTTGACAACATTCCATTATCCTCGTTTTGCTTTTGTTGATGTTCATCTTATATCCTCCTTTCAAGACACTGTCCATTCCGTTCAACTGCTCTTCCAAGTCCTTTGCTGTCTCTGACAGAATTACAATGTCATCGATGAACCTCAAAGTTTTTATTTCTTCTCCATGGATTTTAATACCTACTCTGAGTTTTTCTTTTGTTTCCTTTACTGCTTGTTCAATATACAGATTGAATAGCATCGGGGAGAGGCAACAACCCTGTCTTACTCCCTTCCCAACCACTGATTCCCTTTCATGCCCCTCGACTCTTATAACTGCCATCTGCTTTCTATACAAATTGTAAATAGCCTTTCGCTCCCTGTATTTTACCCCTGCCACCTTCAGAATTTGAAAGAGAGTATTCCAGTTAACATTGTCAAAAGCTTTCTCTAAGTCTACAAATGCTAGAAATGTAGGTTTGCCTTTCCTTTATATGTTTTCTAAGATACGTAGTAGGGTCAGTATTGCCTCATGTGTTCCAACATTTCTACGGAATCCAAACTTTTCTTCCCCGAGGTCGGCTTCTACCAGTTTTTCCATTCGTCTGTTAAGTATTTGCGTTAGTATTTTGCAGCTGTGACTTATTAAACTGATAGTTCGGTAATTTTCACATCTGTTAACACCTGCTTTATTTGGGATTGGAATTATTATATTATCATAATGGATAATGATATGAACAAAATGTTCAGGAGTTCCCCACGAATATCATCTTAAGAACATACAGCAAACATTTTGATGATCTGCCATGGGAAAAATTGTAGAACTGGCCATCCCCACAACTGGTACTTTTCATATGCAAAACACATGGTGTTTTCTCAGAAACTGCCCATAAACACTTGGTACTTTTATAAGCATCCTAAGGTTGACTCTAGACCTTACTTAATGCAAAAGAAACAACCAATCTGCTCAGTTTCCCAGGGCTGCAGGAAGGGTGTAATATTTAAATTTTAGACCCTGTTCTGTAGGCTATCTACAGTATGACTGTTCTTCCAATAGGTATACAAATCGTTGCCAAGCCAAAGAAGTGCAAGGACTGATTTTAACAGAATTTTCTGTTGGTGGTTGGAAGAACTTGATAATATTAGATAGGGAACATTTTCCTAATGCTCTGCAAAATTATATTTATTTAATCGTGAACTGGCTTTTGGGCTCTTAGGCCATTGTTAGGAGACAACTGAATGTCACAACCACAGATAAAATGACATGCTACTTACACAGATACTATTCATACAGAATATACAAAAACAATGGCATGCAGAAAGTATACAAAGGAAAGCATTAAATTTTTATGTAATGCAGAAACAGTTACATTTAACTACGAATGAAAAATAAATCTGAATCTATAATTGTAATCTAATGTCTGTATAACTAAAACCTAATTTAACAGAGGGAGCAAATGAAAATTGGGTTTTGTCATTTAATAATTAGCTGGCATTCTGTGCCACGTATTTATTGATTTTCAGTATTTCCAATGGGGTCATCTATCTGCTTTTTTTAACAGACTGTAAAACTTCACACTCTACATTATATAGATGATTTTCTGTTAAAATCAAACAACGGAAAATCAAGTATGGAATAATGAAAATACTATGAAAAGGATAAACTGCTACTCAGCATATAGGGGAGAAGCTGAGTCGCAGACAGGCATAACAAAAAGTCTACTAAACATGTAAGCTTTCAGCCAGAAGGCCTTCTTCTGAAGAAGACAACATACATGTACACATTCACGCAAATACACTTCACCTCACATACATCTGGCCACTGTCTCTGGCTGCCTCAGCAAGCCTGTGGATAATAAGCCATGAAGCCATGCATGTGCTGTAAGTGATATGGGGAATGGCAGTTGCCACTGAGAAAATTCATTCCACACAGTCGTATGACTTACCTCATGCTGACGCGGATGGTGGGTAGGAAGGGGGGGGGAGGGGGGGGGGGCTCTTTCAGTGTTCAAGACTGTTCCTCCAAGGCATGTGTATGTATCAGGTACATCTGCCTATCAGGGTGACCCACTCCTGTCAACGAGCCCATCTCTCACAAATGATGAAGCCCTATTGTAAACATGGTGCAGGGATACATTTTCTGGTACAGCTGTGCTGCCACCCCTCCTGTACCACTTGCCCATTCGTATGTAAAGATCATGTCAGCCTTGCCTGGTTGGTATACTGGGCAATTATCTCCCACTGCTGCATTACATGACATGTCCATATCAGAGTGAGTCAGCAAAAGTAGTGATTAAGATGCCTAGTAGAACCAATGTGTGAGCAGGCTACCATCATGGACAACATTACTACCCTTTTGAGTGCAGAGCTAACACACCAATACAGACAGAATATTCCCATTTGTCTGGTATGTTCTCGTATGTATTTTCTATCACTGGAAGCTAAACTGTCAAAGACCTTTTATCTCCACTTTATAATGGGTGCACCTTCCTAGGAACACATTTGCACCCACATATCCAAATGACCTTTATTACTCCTTATCCTATCAGCACTCATTTCCTGCAATTTGCTCCCTTTTAGCAAAATCATCCTTCTTATAACGCCACCAGCAAACTTTCAGAGATGGGAGTATGGGCCAAAACAAGAAGAAAATGTCAAGTAAAAGTGGGCTCTAAAGTGCATATCTTAGGGGCTATGAGCACTTGTTCATCTTCACTAGTGTAAAACACATCTCATCTACTGAACAAGTGCTCATAGCTTTTAAGGTATGCAGTTTGGAGCCCATGTTTACTGGACATTATTTTCTTGTTTTTGTTCGTACTAGCTCCCCCCCCCCCCCCCCCCACAAAAAAACCACAAACAAACTTGCTATACAACAGATGTGTTTGACAGTATCTTCAGATGAAAAAAAATTCTCACAGCTGTTCAGGTATGCAATTTCAGAGCCCTTTCTCACAAAACCTTTTTTTCTTCTTTGGCCCATACTATCATCTCTGAAAGTTTGTTGATGGAGTTCTGATTCACCTTGTATAATTGAGAGAGTGATCAGAAAAATACACAAGAAATCTAAATTTAATGTAGTAGTTTAACAATAATGCTCTACGTATACACATAACAGTACATAGGGGATTTCATCTTCACCACTTGGTGTCCACGTAACCTTCCAACCCATGGCTCTTTCCTCCTTGAGAAAGGAACTAACTCTTCCAATAATTAGAATAGTTGCTATGAAATTTAAAACTTTCCTGGTGTATAGGTCAGTCAACAAAACTTCCGGCACACTGCCAGATGTCAGTAACTTGCTGGTATTATATTTTGGCATAGAGTCTTCTGACCATCTTCAGGTTTATACTGATGAAAGTACACTGAGCTCCACTAATTAAATGCACCAGCACACATGTGGTGTACCAGCTTTCGCAGCTGCGTGACTGTGTGCTGCTAGGAGCGTCCTCATCGAAATCAGATCCATCATCCTGACATGGTAAAATTGCAGAACAAAACCAATTATCCAAACCATGGAGTTTTTCTATAACAGGATTCCATGCTTTATCTAATTGTAAACTGCCATCCTAAATTAAAAGGGCACAAGACAGTCTTATTTCCACTGATTCATTAATAACCGAGTTCCAAAAGTTTGAAATGTGGGCTACAATTTTTGTTTCATTGTATTTCATTGAATGACGGTGCTCTGTGGTAGCGGATTTGCTGTCTTGGAGGAGGTGAGTATGCCCCTGGTTTACCATGATGCACTCCTGAACAACGTGCGACACTTCCTCTGTTAGGATTTACCATTGATATTGTTGATGGAGGACAAAATGTAACTTTTCTTAACTCTCTCCTTATTTTCGCAGAAATCTTTCCAGTATATTGCAGGTAGCCTGTTGTCTTCAAGGCTTCATCCTACTCCTTGTTGTGTCATTTGTCTGTTTGTAGCACACTTTGTGTCAGCAGAGATGGATATCTATTTTCTAGGAAAACATTTTGGAGGTGTTCCAATTACATCTGCAGTTTATCAACATCTGAGATGGTATTGGATTGCTGATAACACGCAAGTGGAAATGGAATACCTCCAAACTGTGTACATGGAAAATAGACATTCATCTCAGCAGACACAGAGAGCACTACATACTTACAAGCGACACAACAAGGAAGAGGATGAGGCCTCTAAGACGACAGCCTACCTGTCACATACGCAAAAGGTTTCTGCAAAAATAAGCAGGGAATTAAGAAAACTTAATTAAAGTCATCTTTTGTTCTCCATCAAAAATCTCTGTGCTTCTGGGATCAGCCAGAGATGACTTAGAGCTGCGCAAGGCAAATGTTTATAACATTCCTTGTGTGTGTGTGTGTGTGTGTGTGTGTGTGTGTGTGGTAAATCATATATATGGCAAAGATCATGCACTGTTCAGGAGAGTATCATGGAACACCAATGCCAAACTCATCTCATGAAACAAAAGTTGTGGCCCACACTTCAAACTTTTGGAACTCTTATCAATGAATCAGTGGAAACATGACTGTTTCCAGTTAGATAATGCATGGTACCCTGTTACAGGAAAACTTCATGTTCTGCATAATCGGCATTGTTCTGAAATTTTACCGTTATGAGATGATCAATCCGATATTGAAGAGGACGGTCCCAGCAGTGCACACACTTGTAGCAGATGGATATTTGCTCTAGTAACATGTGCCCAATGGCAGCTGGTACACAAAGCATATGCTGGTATGTTCCAGCAGCAGAGATCAATGTACTTTCCCAAGTATATACCGGAAGACGGACAGAAGACTGCACTGAAATGTCATGGTAGCACGTTACTGGCTTATGGCAGTTCACCTGAAATTTCAGGAGAATGAATAGTTGCTTCTACTTTTATGTGTGTCAATAGACAATACCTCGAAATGAGATGAATCTGATCAGGTGGTGTGAATCCGATAACTTACCTACTTCTCCACATTTGGATATATGAGAACAGCATTTTAACAAGGGCACCACAGCTGACCATTGTTATGAATTCTTGACTGATCTGTCTATATTAATGGCATATTGGAGGGCCTGGTATCAACAAATGGCATTGGCAGTAATTGTGTAACTTATGTGCTGCACTCGTGAAGTAAACACATCAGTACAAAAACTTCTGCTGGCTTCAGATTCTTTTGGTGTGCAAAATTGCAAAACTTTTACTTGCATATGAACATCCCATGTATTACTGGTTTTGTTCATTTTTAATACTGCTTAGACACTATATGCACCTAATTACAAAATTTCCTTTTTGTAAGATGAATCCGATTATGAGAGTATACAAGAATGTTCTAAAACTAACCCAGGAATCCAACTATAGCCCAGAATTTCTTCTAAATGCTGTGAAGGCTGTCAAATGAGGAAAATTAAGCATTCACAATGCTACACAGAACAGTATGCTGTTCCTTATACAACATTACATGATAAACTCAAGAACAGACATTAATGTAAAATAGATGGACAACCACTTTTAACCAACAGTGAGGAAAAAACTGTAGCTGAAGGAAAATTGTGTTGTGTGAAATGGGGGTTTCCTCTGAGGCGTAATGTTAGGGACATTATACAGGCATCTCTTCATCGAACAGGGCACAACGAAAAATTATTTCGTGGCTATAGATATAGTCATGAGTGGGTAAAACATCTTCTAAAAGAAATAAGGAACTAAAAAATACAGTAAGTGACAATGTTAAGAAGGCCGGGGCACCAGTTACCCGAGAAACAGTGAGGGTTCATCTTAAGAACCTCCAACATTATAAACCACAACAAGACCAACTTTTGTGATGATCCTGGACATGAGTGAAGCGAGATACAAGATGTCTTGAAATGATTGTGGGTAGTTCTGAGTCAAGTATCAGTGCAATGATTGCACTGGCTGCAGAAGGGGCAGTCCTCCCACCACACAGTGGTGCACTTTCACTTGTGAAGCATGTGAATTCAGAGATCACGCATCCATACAATTCACAGGCCCGCTTATAAAGGCCACAAGTGTCAGTCAATTGGTGCACTCCACTGAGCCTTCAAAGAAACAGTATTATTTAAGCAACCACAAATGAATGCTTGGTCTCCTCTGTATTACTGTTGTCCAGTCAACGTGTTCAGTGCCGTGCACAACCTTACTTCATTGTATATAACATGTTGCTCTATAAAGCACTACGTTCTACAACTCCTGTTTGTTCTTGCAATAGTAAACTTGGTGACAAGTGAGAGTTACATTTTCTCCGTGTATTAGTGTCAGCGCTAAGTCACCCGATAAACATCTCAATGGAAGAATTACTCCAACACCTCTCTGCCCATTGGCAACTTTTCACAGAACAACAGCAAGCGCTTTCCATCGCTATAAATCGAGTATCATCTGTGTGTTCGAGGCGGGTTACTCTCCTGTCAATGCAACCATCACCCTTTCTAACATACGATGAATTGATGAAGATTGGATCTCCTACAAGACACAGTTATGTCATCATTTCCAGGTTTTTCGTGTGGGAGGATGCAAACCTGAGTAGTGTTTTCTTCTTTCTTTCCTGGCTTTTGTTGTGCCAACTTGTGCCTTTGCAAGAACCAGTCAGCTTATCATCTGATGAAATGTGCAAGTTGTGACAGAACACATCACTGTGACGTGTGGAATTTTACCATTGTCAAAAATGCCCAAACCAACCTCACAAAGTCTGGACTGCAGAATTACACAGGATGCGCCACTGTTGAAAATTTATCACTAGTGCCCATTACAAATCCTACGCTGATCACATTGTGCATAATGATATTATTCATATGGTCTCGGATAGGTTAAGTCCATGGAAAAGCACTTCAGTGTGATAATCCGATGCTTATGGCTGTGCTCAATATAGCACAGTCCTTTGAAGTGTCACAGGCCACAGGCAATCAGTTTGCTGTGTGTGTGTGTGTGTGTGTGTGTGTGTGTGTGTGTGTGTGTGTGTGTGTGTAGGGGGGGGGGGGGGGGGGTATGAGAAGTTGCTCAGTCAACCCCCATTAGGTACACTGCAATGTTCAAGATGTCGGGGAATTTGCAGTAGTTGTAACGCCGGAAATGCATATCCTCCTATTTCCATCTATTGTACTATTATTTTTTTTTCCTTGTTTTGTTACCTCAAGATATGACATTTCTGTCTCTTTATAAATTGTAATTGTTTTGCTGTTTGTATATATATATTTATGCACTCATGTCGATGTATAATTGGTTTGTTTCGTAAATATTATTTGTATTTTTACGCTGGGTCTTGCCTAGGGAAAACTGCTATCGAACGATTACATCGATGGGTCGTGTGAAGAATCAAAGTGTGTAGGAACTTTGGTAGTGTGAACTCTGCCGCGTGGAGCGCGGGCAGAGAGAGTCTGGCTGGAGTAGCGAGTGGAGCAGGTGTGTTGTGTGACGCTCCCGCGAGTTGCCGCGCTTTCGGGGTTTGGCAGCATGTAATTGCGCTCGACTCGCGATGATAGTTTCTGACATGGTGTCGCGGACGGGAAGCATTAGCTGGCGCACATCAAGAGCCCGTTTCGCCTGGTGACCATGTCGAGAAGAAGGCGCGCCAACATCCAGCTTCTGCAACAGCGACGGCCGACAATGAGTGACTGTCGCCACCTCCTCGATCGACGGCTTCAAACCTTCAATCAACCAACAAGGAAGATTAAAAGCACGTAAAGTTTCAGAACTGTATGGCAGACCTCAGCTTTTCAAATTGTTCCATTTGCCTCGCAAAATTACAGCAACTTAGCATGAACCTTTGTTGCTCATTGTCCCAATTGCATTGCCAAGCAGGGTCCCTTCCTTTTCCGAAATGAGCCCGAGGGTCGTTGAAATTCAAACGCCAGCATCATTCGATTTCACTGCTTTAATTTCAAAGTTCAGCTGGCTACAATATTTAGATTGCACAAGCACAAATTAAGAGTGCGAGTTTTGTTACCGTATTTTAGTTACCTGTGACTGCAGCTCAGCTTGGTACGTACTAAATTTTACTATTGTTAATTGTTCAGAATCATTTAATTCAAGTTCAAAGTTAATTCTCTTATTTCTAAATTGCGTAGATTCAAGTAGCTTTTGAAATGATTGTTGAGGTAGTTCAAGACTAACCTTATTTTACTGAATGTCGATGTGCTTCAGAAAGAAAGCTCACTATTAACTTCAGTCACTAAATTAACTTTCGATTTTCCAGTTTTATTAATTCTTTTGCTAAAGTAAGTCAAGAGTGTAGCGAAAGTTATTACTTCTGGCAAACTTTCAGTTTTCACACTACACGTGTCAACCTTCCGTTGCCACGCTTCTAGTGCTAATTATATGTGTAATTACCTTTCTTTTTCAGTTACTATAGTAATTGTCCTTAGGACTGGCGACCGTAATTTCCCCCAAATCTCAAATATCTAATTACCGCTAGTTAATTGTTAACGTAACGGCCGCACATTTACTTTCTTCATTAACTTTACCCCTTTCAAAATTAAATTCCACCAGTTTCATTTGCATTTTTCCTTTCATTTAGATGTAACCCTTTCCTCCCTCTTTACCGACAGATTAACTTCGGTGACGATTGCTTTTTCCCAAATTTCCATTAGGTACACGCGGTTTAATTTTTCACTGTCATTAAGGTCGATAAGTGAGGGGGAGGTTACATAGTACAATCATCAATTCAACAGGCTGTGTCACAACAGTGACTGCATGGCACCCTTCTGTCTTGCCCATACTGCTTTGACCAACACGAGTGTGATGCGTGCCCTAAGCACTGGGCTGTTTGCATGGCCACATTGCATCGCTGTGTAACTCTTCTCCAAACTTTGGGGACACAGTAGTACCAATGGACATAAACAGGACTGTTTGCCCACGCAAATTGTTTAACGACTTGTACATGTTTAATAAACTGCTAAAAATGCAAGTGGACACAGGAGCTGCAGTGGCTTCAGTAAATGCACAAACATATGTTGACTTGGGCTCCTCTCCCCTCACACAGGTTTCATGGAAGTTTGTTAGTTACAATAAGATGCAAATTCTCAAGAAACAAACTGAGGGCCATTATCAGTGACCATGGTATAAGGAACCTCAATTGCAAAAAATCTTAAGACAGGGCTGAAGTAGCGGCCACTGCGGATATGGACGGACAACGCGCCACATGGGGAAACTTGGAATATGTGTTCGGTAAAATGAGCCAATACTGATTTAGTAAGGGCTCCACAAAATTGACATATAGACACTTCCACAGGTGCTG